>NC_067400.1:634643542-634943542 GCF_016432865.1 Antechinus flavipes | reverse complement strand
GCTGAACTTCTAAAGACCCTCTGGGTATAACATGAGCTGCCATTATACCCCAAGTGTTTTTTGTCTGTGGCCATGAGATTCATTCCATCTTCATCAGCCTCGTGGTGGCTGGCCTGTCCTCCTTTCCCCTCCACCCATGAAGGATTAATTGAAGGGCTGTTCAATTCTCCATGCTTTTCAGCTGCGTTGTTAGAACTTGTGGGATTTTAAAAAGCCAATTGTATTATGTTATACATAAAGAACGTTTCTTCAGGAATCGAATCAGGACCCATAGCTTCATAATATTCAATTAATTGCTCTCCCACTAGTTCCCACACACCTGGCTTTAATTTTTCTTCTTTAGATAGCCAAGGAGACATGCACTAATAAATTTAAGAGTCCAGTGATCAGCTTCCAAGTTACCAACAAACCTTGCTTCTTTATTAACCTAACTATGCATTCTGCATATTTCCCTTGGGATGGAGGAGACTCTTTTCTTAGTATTTGTCCCATTTTAGCTAAAAGATAAAAGTAACTAGTTTAGCCCTTCCCAAAGTTTTCTGCTTGTCTATTTTTATACTCAGCCTGTTTCCGGATCACTGGGGACTTCTCCACTGAACTTGGTCAATTGTATCTGTCGTGATTTGTGCCCTGCTTTGCAAGTTCCTGAATTTCTGGAGCCCCACATTTGGCTGCCAAAATGTAAAGTCTGGACTAGCTCTCTGGAGGACCTCAGAATCAACCTGAGACCTTGGTTTTCATAAGGGAGTGAAGGAAGCAGGAGAGTTACCACATGGCTGGTCAAAGTTGGAGTCTAGAATCTGGAATCTGGCATGTTCTCTTGTGTCTGCGGCTGAGAGCTGTGGTTGAGAGAGTGTCTTCTGTCTCTGAGACTCCCTTAAATACCTCAGTACGATTACATCATTGCAATACACTGAGCTTGTACCACCATTACATCACCATACTAAGTACTAAGTATATGCTTAACTATAAGTACCTTCCTGACCTAGATTCAAGTATGCCTTTTCAGAGTTCTGGCCATCTACAGGAAATGATTGAACAAGTTGTGGCATATTATTGTAATGAAATACTACTATGCTATAAAAAAATGTTGAGCTCAATGATCTTAGACTTGCATCAAATAATGAAGAGCAAAGGAAGCAGAACCAAGAGAATATTGCATATAGTAATAGTGATTTTGTTTTGTTTTAAGAACAATTTTGAAACTTATATGAAATGATGCAAAGTGAAATGAATGAGTGAAACCAGGAGAAGATTACAAACAGAAATAACAATATTGTATGATGATCAACTGTGAATAATTTAGCTATTCTCAGCCATACAATGATCCAAGACAATTCTGAAGGACTTATGATAAAGTTCATGATCTATCTCCAGAGAAAGAACTGATAGAGCCTGGATATAGATCTAAGTTACTTTTCCTTTATTGTCTTTATTTTCCTTTAAAAAAATATTTTATCTTTCCCACTTACATATAACACATTTTAAAAAAAATTTATTCTTTTAATAACTTTTTATTGACAGAACCCATGCCAGGGTAATTTTTTACAACATTATCCTTTGCACTCACTCTGTTCTGATTTTCCCCCTCCCTCTCTCTACTCCCTCCTCCAGATGGCAAGCAGTTCTATACATGTTAAATAGGTTACAGTATATCCTAGATACAATATATGTGTGCAGAACCAAACAGTTCTCTTGTTGCACAGGGAGAATTAGATTCAGAAGGTATAAATAACCCTGGAAGAAAAACAAAAATGCAAGCAGTTTACATTAATTTCCTAGTAACGCAATTTTTTTACATTTGTTTTAAAACTTTGAGTTCCAAGTTCTTTCCCTTTCTCCCTTGCTTCCCTCCTCATTGAGAATGCATATGAGACATTACATAAAACTTTGTCATAGAAGTCATATTGCAAGAGAAAACATAGATCTCCCCCTCAAAAAAAAAAAAAAAAACCTCATCAAGATAAATAGCTTTTCCTTAAAAAAAAAAAAAAAAACAACTATTCTTCAATCTGTATTCAGACAAATCAGTTCTTTCTCTTGGTGTGGAGAAGATTTTTCATCATAAATCCTTCAGAGTAATCTTGGATTATTGTATTGCTGAGAATAGGGAAGTCATTCACAGTTGATCATCCCACAACTTTGCGATTACTATATATACAGTACATTTCAATTTGCTTGGGCTCATGGTTTTTCTGATAGCATCCTACTCATCATTTCCTACAGAAAAATAATATTTCTTCATAATAAATATCAGAATTTATTTAGCCATTTCCCATTTGATGGACATCCATTCAATTTTCAGTTCTTTGCTCTGAGAAAAGAGATGATTGATATATATATATATGTATATATTTAACAAATTTCTCTATACATTTACGGAATGAGTCCTTCATCAGAGAAACTGCCTTTAAAATCATTTTCATGATTATGATTGCTAACTACATTCCCTCCTTGTTAATTCTATTCTCTTTCTCCTTTCACCCTGTTCCTCCTCAAATATATTTTGCTTCTGATCACCCCATTTCCCAATATGCTCTCTTTTATCACCCTTTCTGCTTCTCATAACCCTTTTCTCTCTTACTTTCCTACAGGATAAGATAGATTTCTCTATCCACATTGAATGTGAATATTATTCCATCTTTGAGCCAATTCTGATGAGAATTACTCACTCTCCCCCCTCCCCCACCCCCATTCTCACACTTTTGCTCCATTGCAAAAGCTTTTTCTTGACTCTTTTGTGGCAGATAATTTACTCCATTTCACCAATTCCTTTCATTTTTTCCTCTGTCTTCTCTTAATTTTCTTTTTCTAGATATTATCCCTTCAGATTCAATTCAAATCTGTGCTTTCTGTCTACATACATACATAAATATGTATGCATGTATATATATTTCTTCAACTGTCCTAATAATAAAAATAGTTACAAATATCATCTTTCTAAGTATTAATATAAACAGATTAACCTGTGATGACCATGTATTAAAATCAGCCGGAGTCAGGAATTCAGGTTAAGGGAAAAATCTTCAATCTTTATTCTTTTTGAGGTGAAGAAGGATTGCAATAGCAATATGGGCAGCTGCGACAGGAAGCCAGCTAGCAGAGGTGAAGGGGGATTGCAGGTGAAAAGGGGATCCGAGGTGAAGGGGGGGAGGTCATGATAGCAATGTGAGCAGCTGTGACAAGACGCCACCCACCAGTCTCTCTTTCCACTTCCCTTTTCCACCCCCTTGCCTCCACCCACCAAAATTGTCATTTCCTATACAACATATCAGGACTTGCACAAAGAGTGGGCAGAGGCCATTCTTTCTCCAAGCATATATATTAATAGAGTATGGTCCAATTACTATTTAGCCTCACATGCTTGGGACCTCAGTGCATCAACTCAAGCCTCAGCCCAATACATTAACCCATTTTACATCCTTTCTGATTTGCCTTACCTGAGTTCCATATTTGAAAGGCAAAATTTCTATTCAGCTCTGGTCCTTTCACCATGGATGCTTGAAAACCCTCTAATTGAATATCCACCTTTCCCTCCAGAAGCATTATATCAGCTTTGCTGGAGAAGCAATTCTTGGATGTAATCCTACATCCATTTTTTTCTGGAATATCATATTTCAGTCCTTCTGATCTTTTAATATAGGAGCTGCTTAATTTTGTTTTGTGTTGACCGTGACTCCACTATACTTGAATTTTTTCTTTCTGGATGCTCATCCCATTTTCTGTTTGACATGAGAGTTCTGGAATTTGACTATAATATTCCTGAGAATTTTCATTTTGAGAACTCTTTCAGGAGATGATCAGGGGATTCTTTCAATTTTTATTTTATGCTCTGGTTCTAGAATATAAGGAAAGTTTTATTTGGTAATTTGTTGAAAGATGATGTCTAGACTCTTTTTTGATCATGGCTTTCAAGTAACCAATAATTTTAAAATTATCTATTCTAGATCTATTTTCCAGTTAAATTGTTTTCTTCAGTGAAACATTTTGCATTATTTTCTTTTTCTTTTTCTTTTTTTTTTTTTTTTTAGTTTTTCTTGAGTGTATCTTAATTTGTCATGAAGGTATTAACTTCCATTTGCTCAGTTCTAAGTTTTAAGAAATCATTTTCTTCATTGACCTTTTTTGCCTCCTGGCCAATTTTGCTTTTAAAGGAATTCTTCTTCTCATTAGTTTTTTGTATTTTCTTTTGCATCACACTCTTATATTGCCATTTTTTCCCTCTATCTCCCTTATTTGATTTTCAAAATCCCTTTTGACCTCTTCTATTGTATAAAACCAATTCTTACTTTTTTGGAGGCTTTGGTTGTTGGTGCTTTGATTTTGTTAACTTCATCTGAGTGTGTTTTAATTTTTCTTATCATCATAGTAACTCTCTATGATCAAAATGTTTTTATGTTTTTTGCTCATTTCCCCAGCCTTTACTCAGCTTTTAACTTTTTGTTAAAATAGAACTCTGGGAGTGGGGCAGGACCAAGATGGTAGAGAGCAGACATGACTTTCTGTGACCTCCTCTGACCTTCTCTCAAACCAACAGCAGATTTAGCCTCTAAGCTGGTTTTGGAGTCAAAGAACCCACAAATATTTGGAGTACAACACATTCCCAGAAGAAGATACCTTGCCCAGAGAGACTAGGGCAAGGAGCTGGCATGGGGAGTCAGATTGTTGAAGCTTCCATGCATCTGGGAATCTTTTGTGAGCTTCTCAGGCTATTCTTCCTGGTTGCAAGAAGTTGATTTGGCAGATTTGCTACAAAAGGCAAATTATAAACCACTGAGGCCTCTGGAAGAATCCCAAATCTAACCACCATTACCCAGCAATGGAAATCAAGCAGCAGAACTGCCCCAGGGCAAATTAAAGCAGCTGTTGCTCCTTTGCATTGAACTTAAGCCTTTAAAAATGAATAAAAAAACAAAAAGAACTCTCACTATAGACAGCTTTTATGGAGAGAGCAAAGAATAGAACTCCTGAAGTTTCTGAAGGCAAAGCAACTGTAGATGAAGCCCCAAAGGGAGACATGAGCTGGTTCCCCATTTCACAAGGCTTTCTTGGAAGAGTGCATAAAGGATCTTAAAAGAGAGTTCGAAGAAAATTGGGGATATGAAATAAAATCATTGCAAGAAGGAATGGAAAAAAACATATAATTCCCTACAAAAGAGATATGAAAAAGGCACAAATTCACTGAAAAAAAATTTGTGAAATGGAAAAACAATGCAATGAATAAAACAATTCAATTGGCCAATTCCAAAAGGAGCTAAAAAAGGTCACTGCAGAAAATAATACACTAAAAATTAGTATTGAACAAAAATAAGTGAATGACTCAGTAAGACTTTAAAAATCAGTCAAACAAAAACAAAAAAATGAAAAAATAGAAGAAAATATGAAATATCTCCTAGGAAAAACAATTGACCTGGAAAATAGATCTAGGAGAGACAATCTAAGGATTATTAAGCTTCCTGAAAGCCATAATGGAAAAAAAAAAAAAGACATTATCTTATAGGAAATCATAACAGAAAACTGCCCTGACATTTCAGAATCAGAATGTAAAATAGCTATCTAAAGAGTTCATGGACCACCTCCAGAAAGAGACTCCAAAATTAAATCCCCAAGGAATATCATAGCTAAATTTCAGAACTATTGCACGAAAGAAAAGATATTGAAAGCAGCCAGAAAGAAACAATTTAAATACTGAAGAACAACAATTAGGATTACCCAGGACCTAGCAGTTTCCACCTTAAATGATGGAAGAGCCTGGAATCTGATATTCAGTAAGGTAAAGGAACCTGGATTATATCCAAGAATAAAATATCCAGCAAAAATGAACATTATCTTTCAGGGAAGAAGATGGACACTCAATGATGTGGGTGAATTTCACCTATTTCTTTTCTTTTCTTTTTTTTTTTCTAATTTCACCTATTTCTAATGAAAAGACCAGAACTGGACAAAAAGTTTGATTTCCAAACACAAAATTCAAGAGGAGCATAAAAAGGTAAAAGGAAAGAACTCTTAAGAACTGTATTTCTGTTATGAGTATACTTAAAGAATGCAGGTATAATTTGATTTTATTATGATAATATGAAAAAGAAACTAGAGGTGGAAAGGGGATTGTACTGGGAAAAGAGGAAAAAGGAAGCAAAATAAGGGAAATTATCTCTCACAAAGAGGCAAAAAAGAACCTATCATAATTGAGGGAAAGAAGGGAGGGAGATAAGCATTGTGCGAATTTTATTCTCATCAGGTATGGCTATAAGAGAACATATCAGACATATTTGATTTCACAAAAAAACTTGTCTCAACTTATAGGGAAGTGGGAGGGAAAGGGGGGAAAGAAAGGGAAAGACTAATAGAAGGGAAAAGAGAAATATTAGAGGAAAGGTGTGAAAAAAGGGGAGGGGCTCTAAAAGAGAAGGATGATTTGAGGGAGGTGATCATCAAAAACAAAATACTGGGGAGCAGAGAAGGGGGAAAGGAAAAAGATAAGCATAACTTAGAGTAAATAAGATAGCAGAAAATATAGAATTAGTTATTTTAACTGTGAATGGGATGAACTTTCCCATAAAACGGAAGCTAATAACAGACTGGATTAAAAGCCAGAATTCTACAGTATGTTGTTTACAAGAAACACATTTAAATCATAGTGATACATACTGAGTGAAGGTAAAAGACTGGAGCAGAATCTATTATGCTTCAGATGAAGTAAAACAAGCAGGGCTAGCAATCCTGATCTCAGATCAAGTAAAAGCAAAGATAGATCTAATGAAAATAGGTAAGGAGGGAAACTATATTTTAGTAAAGGGTACCATAGATAATGAAGCAATATCAGTACTAAACATATATGCACCAAGTGGTGCATCCAAATTTCTAGAGGAGAAGTTAAGATACATGCAAGAAGAAATAGACAGCAAGATTATACTAGTGGGGGATCTCAACCTTGTTCTCTCAGAACTAGATAAATCAAACCATAAAATAAATAAGAAAGAAATTAAAAAGGTAAATAAAATGTTAGCAAAGTTAAATATGATAGATCTTAGGGAAAAATTGGAGACAAAAAGGAGTTTACAGTTTTCTCAGCATTTTATGGAACTTAGAAAAAATTGACTATATGTTAGGATGTACAAACCTCAAAATCAAATGCAGAATGTCAACTATGGTATATGGATGTTATGGAATATTATTAGTCTGTAAGAAAGAACCCGCAGGATGATTTCAGAGAGGCCTGGCAAGACTTATATGACCTTATGCTGAGTGAAGTGAGCAGAACAAATCATTGTACATGGCAACAACATTATACAGGGATCAATTCGGATTCAAGTGCTCTTTCCAACAAGATGACTGAGGCCAGTTCCAATGATCTTGTGATGAAGAAAGCTGTATACACTCAGAGAGAGGACTGTAAGAATTGGGTGTGTTCACATCACAGCATTTTTATTCTTTTTTGTTGTTGTTTGCTTGCATTTTGTTTTCTTTCTCATACTTTTTTCCCTTTTTGATCTGATTTTTCTTCTGCATCATGATCATTTGTATATATATATTTGATTTACTGCATATTTTTTACATGTTTAACATAAAACTGGATTACTTGCTGTCTAGGGGAAGGGGTGAGGGAAGGAAGGGACAATTTGCAATGCAAGGTTTTGCAAGGATTAATGTTGAAAAATTATCCTTGCACAAAACAGCCAATACCTTTAATAATCTAGTGTTTGACAGACCCAAAGACCCCAGCTTTTGGGATAAGAACTCACTGTTTAACAAAAATTGCTGGGAAAATTGCAAATTAGTATGCCAGAAACTAGACATTGAGCCACACTTAACACCATACATCAAGATAAGGTCAAAATGGGTTGTTTGTTGATCTGAAGAATCAAACTCTTCAATAACAGAGTATGCATTTATTTGTAAATCAGATATATCCTGTCCTTTTTTAGCTTTAACTAGTGCCTTTTGTAATCTTGTCATAGGCTTCTTCATAGGTGGTGCTGATTATGTCACTGCCCCTTCCCCTCCTCCTTCTCCCTCCACTCTTGAAGGGTTAATTGAGAAGGGAGGGTCAAGAGATGGAGAATGCCCTAATGGCTCCTGCTCTGAAGCACCACATTCCTTAATTTCATTGGAATTGTACTTAACTCCATTCTTATCTTATCCTTCATATTTTTCACCTAGTTTGTTAGTATCATCCCCCTCCTGTTCTTTTTTCTTTTTTTTTTCTTATTCTAATATTTATATAGTTCCTTAAAGCTAGTTGCATTAAGTTATACGTATAGAATGTTTCTTTAGAAATTGAATTGGTACCATTATCATTGTAGTATTCACTTAGTTGCTCTCCCACTAATTTCCACTTGTCTGGATCTAATTCTTTTTCCTTTGAGAACCAAGGAGATGTGTATTGTAATGTTTCTAAAAGTTCATTGATCTGTTCCCAAGTTACAATCAAACCTTGGTTTTTTATGAGTCTAACCACGCTAAAGCTATACATTTTCCTTGAGGTGGAAAAGAAGGCTGTTTTCTAAAAAATTGTCCCATTTCAGCTTTAGCAGTAGTTTAGCCCTTTACAAAGTTTCCTTCTTGCATATTTTTGTACTCACCCTAATTTCTGGGTCACAGATGTAGGTCCTTGGCCCTATGTTGGACACCAAAATGTAAAGTTCTTGGTTCGGTTTTCTGGAAGTCTCTGAAGTCCTTGGAGAAGTCTTCCTTTCAGTTCATTAATCACCACCAGAATAGCCAGGTGTTAAAGTCCAAATCCTTATTATCTCTTTCAAAGTCTTGTCTCCTTGCCTGGGGCTTCAGCTAGCTTTTTTAGAGGCCTTCCACAGTCTTGGGTTTAGTGGAGAAGTGCAGGAATAGAGTCTGCCACCAACGTGGTGTGAGATAGGATGAATGAATCTGAGTCTGAAGACTTATGCTTCAGCCTCCAATCTGCTTGTCCTCTCTAGCTTTAAATCCAAGCCACCTGACTGATGATGGAAATGAATCTCTCTCTTTGGTTCCAAGAGCTTGGCTTAATATGCTCTATATTGAGTATAAACCAATTATTATATTACTAAGAAACCATTATTGTTGGAAGATTAAATCAATCATACTGAACTTAGAGAACTATTAAGCACCATGCCAAAATAGATAACCATTGTCTCATCAGTTCCACTGAATTAACACCTTATAAGAATCCTTGTTTCAAGTTCAGAGTTCTGGCCCATATCAGAATTTATAAATTAGTTTGAGTAAAATTATCATTTTTATTACACTGCTTCTGTCTACCCATGGACATTGAATATTTCTTCAATTTATATTTGATTTATTTGTATAAAAAGTTTTTTATGTAATTTATTTATATACTTCTAGGGTTTGTTTTGGCAAGCATGCTCCAAGGTATTTTATATTATCTAGAGCTATTTTAAATGGAATATTTCTTACAATTTCTTCTTGTAGTTTTGTTCGTGATGCAGAATAATGTGGATTCACTTCACATTCTGCTACTTTCCCTACGTTATTGTTTCCACTATTTTTTTAGTTAAGTCTTTGGGATTTTCCAAGTATACCATATTGTCTATAAAAGGAGAAAGTTTTATCATTTTGTTTTCTATTCAGATTCCTTCTATATCTTTTCCCTCCTCTTATTGTTATTGCTGGGATTTCTAATATGATATTGATGGCAATGAGGAATTTGTTTCCTACCTGATCTTCCTGGAAAGATTTCTTAGTTTAATCTCTTTGTAAATAATACTAGCTAGAGGTTTTCCATCAATGGGTTGCTTTTTTTTTTTGTCAATTTAAGAAAAAAATCAATTTGTACCAATACTTTCAAAGGTTTTTTTTTTAAAAAATAATTTGTAATTTGTACTTTATTTAAAAATGTTCTGTATCTGTTGAGAGAATCATACTTTTTACTTTTATTATTGATATAATTAATTATGTTAATAGCTTTCCTTATATTAAACCATATATGCATTTCTGGTATTAATCCCACTTTGTCATATATTGTTGTACTCTTTTAGCTATTATTTTATTTAGGATTTTTGCATTCATATTTGTTATTGAACTTGGCCCACAGTTTTCTTTCTCTGTGTTTACTCTTCCTGGTTTAAATATCAGTATGATATTTGTTTCGAAAAATAAAGTAGATTCTTTCTTTGCCTTTTATTCCAAATATTTTATTTAATATTGAAATTAGTTGACCTTTAAACATTTGATAGAATTCACTTGTAAATCTATCTGGTCCTGGTGTTTTCTTTTTAGGAAGCTCATATATTGTAATGTTCTGGTTAGCTCTCCAGAGATACTCAAATGGGCCTTGGCTTCAGCAGAATAATCACCATAAGAATAATCGGGAATAAAGTCCAAAGTCTTTATTATTTCCTTCATAGTCTATCTCCTTCACCTGGGGCCAGGCTAGCTTTATGCGGGATCTTAAGATGAGCTTTGGTCTTCTTAGTGGAGGAATGCAGGAGGCAGGAGAGCCACCAGAAGCTGGTCAAGTCTTCTCTCTCTCTCTGGCTTAGGCCCCAGTTTATATACTGTATTAAAATTACATCATTACAGTATACTGAGCATAAACCAATTATAATATCACTAGGAAATTTGTTGTAAGGTTATTTGTTGTAAGCTTAAATTGATCATACTGACCTAGAGAACTATTAATCACCATGCTAAACTAGAAAACCATTGTATTATCAATTACTGAGTTGTTACTTTTCTCCAGAGTTCTGGCTCATTACAATATATGATGTGTTCAATTTCTTTATCTAAAATAGAAATCTAGATCACTTTATAAAAACAAGGCTTAGCCTCTTCCCAGGTTCCCTTTGCAACTGAATAGAAGATACAGGATCATATAATGTCCTTTGTCTAGAGTTGCCTATTATTCACAAAATGCTACAAGATAATCCCTCTGGCAAAAGAGGCAGAATATAATGGTTTCTATTGCTAAATAGTCTCACCACTAGGTCAGTCACATTCACAAGTGAACCAGGTTGGAGGAAATGAGAGTAGCAGCAAAGACAACCTGAAGTGCACTCTGCCCAAGGCTGAGGGTTCAAAAGGGGAAAGTGTGTCCACAGTTCAAGGGGATGTGGTTCTGCTTCTGTTCTTGTTAAGCCTTTTCAGGAATTATACCTTTGGAAAAGTTAATCAATGATGATTGCATATCAGTGATAACCACTACCCATGATATTAGTCATTAGAAAGTGTTTCCAGATATCCAGCCCAAATCAGCCTTTCTAACTCTGCCCCTAAAACCAAAATAGCCATGCCTCCTCTCTTTCCTCCAAGGCAGTTTTCCAGTAGTTTTGAAGACATATGCATGCCATGGGCACTGATTCAGGGAAGTGGTATCATTGAGCTAATAGTTTTGTTCTTATCCTGTGTATTTAGGGTCAGCTGTTCCTTGTTGCAGAAAACCTCAGAGATTCAGATTCCTTGGCCCTGTTCATGATTATCCCAGACACCCCAACTTCTAAACCTTCTTACTGAACCCACTCTGCTCTCTGGAGATTGAATAGGCATGTGGAATGGGGGCAGAGGCAAGAAAGCAGGATCAGGAGCAGCAATTAGAAAGACTCAAGAGAAAGTAGTTACCTATCCTGGAGAAACCTTCCTATATGGAGAATCTCAAAAGATTTGGACAGCAAAAGTTCTTATACTTTCATATGTTATGGAACTTTCTGGTAGAAAGTTTGCTGAATTCCATAAACCCCTTATCAGAACATGCTTTTGAAATAATCGAGAGTGCCAAATTTCAGTAAGAGGTTAGTGAAATTAAGATTTCCAACCCTCACCCCAATTCCCCACCTCTACCTACAGTTCTGGAGTCCCTGGGAAGACTCCAGAGGACTTCTGAATGGCTGAGCCATGAGCTTTCCCTAGTGTCAATACTAGTGACTGCAGAGATTCTGCCCCAGTTTTAAAGATTTCCCCTTTAGGCCTTGGAACTGACATTAAGCAGCACAATAATCTATCCAGGACAACTACCTTCAGTGCCCTTCTGGGTTGTGAGCAAACTATAATTCATTCCCATTATGTAAATGTAAATATGATAATTTCCTTTATGTTTAATGATGATTTTTTCTATCAGAATATGCTAAACAAATTACAAAAAAAAAAAAAAGCAATGAAATGTTTCAGTAGAAATCATTATTGATTGGGAACTTACTGCTTTTGCTGTTAAACTGAAAAACAATTGTGGCTTTCTCTGAGATGCAGGCAAAGGAATTTGTGATGAATGGTAATGACTCTTAAAAAGAGCCTTTGGTTTGCTTTCACTGGTAAATCCAAGTATATCTGTTTGAATGGTTGTTAAGCCAACTTTACCAGTCAAAGGCAAATGCCAAAAAGCGTCCTCCAACCTTTCAGAGGAAATGCTCACAGTCCCAGGCTGCTTATATGAATATGACCCAGTCCAGGCTGCATTCAGCTCTGGGAGACCTAAAGCAAATGGTTCTTCAGTTTCTCCCCTTAGTCCTGCAAGGTACATGTTTTTCTGGAGGTTTCTGGCTACAGACCAGCTTGAGGGAAGGAGGATAGTCAGAAGGAGCAACCAATAGCCTTATAGGGCTCCAAATTCCCCACAACAGTCCTTCACAAGGTCACTTTTGGAAAGCAGTGGCTTCCCTTTTCTTGGCCTTTGTTGCTACTCAATAGAGGACAGAGGATTTGTCATTTGTCCAGAATTGCTTATTATGGGCTGGGTAACGTAGGGTGGTCTCTCTAGCAAGATTAGGGGAATGTATGGGCTTCTGTTGCTCAATGGCTTCACCCTTAAACTCTGCCACATTCAGAAATGAACCAGGTGAGACCATTCCAGGTAAAGTGGAGCCAACTCTCCACAAAGATAATTCGACAGTTCAGGGGAATTTGGTTGTACTTCTGCTCCTCCTATGGCTTATCAGAAACTATTCCATTGCAAAAATTGATGGCTGATGATTCCTTATCAATAATAACTTATAACCATAATTATAATTGTAAGAAAATGTTTCTGGACATGTAGCCCCAATTACCCTTAGTATTTATTTTCCATTCTGTCCTTGAAGCTAAAACAAACAGATCTGACCTCTCTTCTCCATGACATGACTTCAGAAGACCTAAAGTTATATGTGCCATAGAAACTGACTCAGGATATGGTCTTGTTCAGCTAATATTTGTTGTTCTGATCCTGTGTGCCCATATTCAGCTGTACGTCTTGCCAGAAAGACCCAAGGGATTTAGATTCCTTGGCTTTCATCATTCTCACATAAGAAAATCCAATTCCAAAGCTTCTATCCTCCCACCTTCCCTTTGGTTAATTAATAGGTGGGTAGTTGACTGAAGCTTGGGCAGTCAAGAAAACAGCAGCAGGAACAGGAGTAGCAGTGACAAAGATCCAGGAGAAATCTGTCACCTAGCTAGAAGTCAACTGCCCACATAGAGAATCCCAAGAAATTCCTATTTTTCAAGTGAGTCCCTCTTTCCCAGTTTTCATGGTGTAGAACATATTCAAAGAATGTAGGATGAGTTTGAGCTTCAGGACAAAGATGTCATGATAGTGACCTACCCCAAGTCAGGTAAGGAACAAGGGAAGGAAACAAGACATGCAGAAGGAGGCTAGAAGAGATGAGCTTTTTTTCCTGTTCCTCCACATTCTAGCCTTAGACCTCAAGAACAAAGAGACTTTAGACTGCAGGTAGCCCAGCCTTCTCATTGGTGACCAAAGATTCCTAAACTTTGGTGCACCCTGGCCTCTCTGGCAGGGAGTTTGGTGAAGCTCATAGACCCCTTTTTCAGAATAAAAATTTGAAATAATTAGATGGAAAGCTAAACTTTAGTAAGAAGTTATTAAAAACAAAGTTGTCCCCTTCAACTATATAGATTCTCTGAAATCTCTTTACAGATAACCTTGGAGATCTATGGATCTCAGATTAAGGACCCAAGGTATAAACAAAATGTCTTGGGACACTTAAGTGTCATAGTAGAGTCAGAATGATTCACCTTTGTGAGTTCAAATCTGGACTGAGACACTTCCTAGCTGTGTTTATCTGGAAAAGTCATTTAACCCTGTTTGCCTCAGTTTCCTCATTTGTAAAATAAGTTGGAGAATGAATAATAAACCACTCCAGTATCTTTGCCAAGAAAATCCCAAATGGTGACAGAAAGGGTCAGCTAAGACTTTAAAAATTGAACACCAACAACAGAGAAGGAAAGATGTTGGCCAAGAGCCATAAGACTACCAAAAAAGAGACAGAGAAGATTGATAATCCTGACACCACAGTCCCTCTTTGCTTGTGTTTGTCCCTCAGGAATGTATCCTGATTCTTTTTAAAGAAAGAAGTGTTTAAGACAGCCCAGAAGGGCCAGATTAGATTCATGCTCCTGTTCCCAGAGGTCAGTAGAGGTCAGTACCAGTGATAGTAAGGGAAAGAATCACTTGTAGGAAGACTAGGAAGGCACTATGTTCCAGAGAGACTTACAACTGAGACAGGATTTGACATTTCAGCAGAAGACTTTGGGAGAAGCAACACTCCAACTTAGGGCTTCCTGACTCTACATCCAATACTTCATTAACTCTAACACTCCAAGATCTCTGGAAGGTCACCTAGGTTGCATGGAAATGGTACAACTGGGATTAAACTCAAGTTAAGTCCTCAGACCCACAGGGCCGAGGGGCACTTGTACATATGCTGTGCTATAGCTATATAGGGATATAGCTATCCCTAGAAATGCTCCCTGCTGCCCTCCTCCTATGTCTTTGTCTACATGAGCATACCTCAAGACCCAGAATGCACTTCCCATCCCCATTTTTCACATGAAGTCTTATTCCTCCTTTATGGACTAGGAATCTCTGCCTTTATCTTCTCAGTCCCATCAAGGATGGATCTTCCCCATGACAGCCATTTCTCTTTTACATCTCTCATGCAAACTTCCAGGTAGGTCTAGCTAGTGGCATATGTTTCACAGAATTGCACTGTCTGGGCCCATGACAGTGAGCAACATGAACTCTGGGACCGCATGCTTGTGTCTCCCAACTCTGATCACAATACACAGATATACTGTACACTAAGCTTAGACTTTGTACTGGCCGTCTCCCCCATGCCTGAAAGGTTCTTCTTCCTCATCTTGGTCTCATACCTTCCCCAGCTTCCTGCAGGACTGAGCTCAAATATCACCTTCTACTGGAAGCTTTCCCTGAATCTCCCAACTCCCTGCTCTTTCCTCTCTGAGATCCCCTGCATCCATTCTTTGTGTCACTTATATGAACTGAGTTATTCACATTTCTCCTCTTACCTTAGATTATGAGCCCCTTGTAGTAAGAGACTGAGTTTTTGCCTTCCCTCTGATCCCTAATATTCAGCACAGTGTCTGGCACCCTATAAGTGCTCCAAAGATGCTTGTGGAATCACCATAGTCTCTTTGGTGTAGACATCCACCTCTCCAGGCACATTCAAATTTCATCTCAATTTAGTAAGCAGCACTCTCTCAGGTAGAGCTGGGGAGTCCTTTCCCCTCCTCTTGTGGAGGTTTTCCACTGGCTTGTTAAAATATGGGCAAGACTGAAATCTGTGAAGCCTCTGCTACTTCAGAGTGTCTGTGATTTTGTGGAAAAAATAATCATGAAAACCTAACCCATCTTTTTTTTTTTATTCTATGCAGAAACCCATTGGATAATACATATCTTCAGCCTGATCCCCTCAAAAGGGGACCCCACTTGGGTTAAATCTGTTCCTTATTGGAAATGTTGGCCCTGGATAGAGATAAAAAATCACATGGAAATGGTCAAGAGCAAGGCAGACTCCCATCTCTTCACTTCCCATTTCCCAGTCCATCTCTTCCCTAAGTCCTATTTCACCAGCAAGGCCAAGGTGAGCACATGAGGGCCCCGAGTAAAATGGAAAGAAACATATCTAGAACTTGGAAGGAGGATGGGACAGAGAGAGGCTGGAGGAATATTTCTGGTCCATTTTTCATAGGAATTCAGGGATAGGAGGATGTTATGTGAGCCAGCTGCTAGTGACTGCTGGGGATCTAATTCTGACCAGCAGAATAGATCCCTTCGTGTGAGAGGATGATAATGATACAAGGAAACTGAGACAAAGGTGCATTCTCTGACCTCTCTCTTCCCTCTAATTTATTTCATTCCTACTTCACAGGCAACATCTCTCAGGAAAAGCTGATTTGCAATTCCTTCAAGTATGTTATGATTCACAGCTGTGGGGGCTGTAGGAGAATCAACTTGCCCCTTCACACTTAGGCATGGTCCTTAAGAGGACGCAGACAGAGGGCTCTCTCTGCTCAATATCTTTTTTACACAGCCTCCTAATTCTCCTACTTGTCCCTTCTGTCCATGTCACTGCTCACTTCTACCTCTGGTGAGCAAGGTGAAAGTCCTGTGGAGAACATTCATGATAAGAGCATAAGATAAGGGAGAAGGGAAAGGAAAGAAAAGGGAAGCATGAAGAAGATTTGGATAAGTTTGAAGATTGGAGAAGAGCAAATTTGAAAGGAATTGGGAAGCTTCCTGGAGAATGAGGAGTAGTGGGAAGGGCCTCTGGAGAGACAGAAGAGCTCTTCTTCTAGTATCTAAAAGGCCAGCGTACATAGGAATGATTAGGTATACCTGGCCCCAGAAGAGATCCAGGAGTAATTTTAGGAGATGTGACAATAGGGCTAATTGAGGCTAAATGTTAAGAACAACTTCTTAATAATGGGAGCTTTCATGGTATGGAATAGGCTTTCCCATGAAGTGATAGAATCTCCACTCTAGAGATTTTCAGGCAAAAGTTTAGAGGCCATTTTTTGCAATACCATAGGGAATATTCTTTTTTTTTTTTTTTTAATATCAGTGACAATGTCATTCATATGATGAATATTTTTTCCAGATCTCTAGATAATATTAAAGTAAAATAAATAGATGATTAGATAGGAACATTAGGTATCATCTTCCAGATAATCATACATTAGTCTTTTCTCCAATCAAATGTTAAAATAGCTATTGTTTGTTGGTTAGTACCAATCACTTCATTTTTGTAACAAAGGAATGCAAACATAGTAAGTGTGAGGAGACAGCTGATTTCAAGTCCTGGACTGAAAAAAATACTTTGGTCAGTTCTTCAGAAGAATTTATTTTTTTTAGTCCAATATTGATCTTATTGAATAGTCCAGATAATTTTCAAAACAGTGGAATTGCAAATGACTTCACAAGAGCAATATGATGTCACATGGACAGGTTCAGTGGAGGTTCTGTTCTCTACACAACCAGTAGGAAATCATCTTTTTAAAATTGGTAGTAGAATAAATCTATGTCCTGAACTGATTCTTTAAAGTTCATTTTATCTTTTTTTTTCTTTAACTAAAATTGATTTTTTTGATTCTAGCAAGAACATACCAAAAATATAGGAAATTAAGATTTTATTGGGGCTATTTCAATGCTGAAATTCTCCAGGTTACATCCACACTGCTTTAGAGTTACATATATATCACTGGACTTTGGTTTTTCTTTGGTTCAACTTTCTCATAAGATTACTTTCCTCCTCAGATTCATTCCATTCCTTGTCATCAATATGTTCACAACTTCTTCTCCTTGTCCTTCTCATTTCTCCCTTCCTCCTCCTTTTCCTTCTTCTCTTTTCTCCTCTTCCTCCTCCTTTTTCAACATCATCATTATCATCTTAATCTCTCTTCCTTCTCTTATAGAATATAATACTGATCTTGAGACTTCACATTTGCTGTTGTTCAGTCATGCAGTCATGTTGGCCTGGTCATAACATTATGGACCATAGAATATCAGGCTCTTCCATCCTCTACTATCCCTTGAGGTCTGTCCAAGTTTATGTTCATTGTTTCCATGACTCTACCTATCCATCTCATTCTTTGTTGCCTTCTTTTTCTTTGCCTCCAGTCTTTCCCCAAATGATGTTCTTTTCTAACAAGGCCCATCTTTACATTAGATGGCCAGAGTATTTAAGCTTCAGCTTCAATATTTAATCATCTAGTGAATAATCTGAATTATTTTTTAAGTGTGGAATGATTTGATCTCCTTGCTGTCTAAGAGACTCAAAAATCTTCTTCAGGATCACATTTCACAATTGATTCTGTAGCACTCAGCTTTTTTTTTTTTAAATCCCAAATCTCATAGCCATACATTACTACTAGAAAACCATAGTTTTTGACAATACAATTTTTGCATACAAGTTCAGATTTGCCATAGGTTGCCTTCCAAGGAACAAATATCTTTTATTTGCAGGATTGCAGTTACTGTCTATAGTGATCTTTGAGTCTAAGAATACAAAATCTGTCACTGCTTCCATTTCTTCTCTCTCTGTTTACCAGGAAGTAATAGGTTCAGTTGCCAAGATATAAATTACTTTTATGTTAAATGCCAAGCCAGTCTTTACACTCTCTCCTTTCATCCTCATCAACAGGTTGAACAATTCCTCTTCACTTTCTGCCATCAGAGAAGAATTGTCTGCATATCTAAGATTGTATAACTGTCCCAGGAGCCTTAATTCCAGTTTTTCATTCATTTAACTCAGCATTTGTCATGATGCATTCTAGCTATAATTTATATAAATAGGTGCCAACAGACAGCTTTGTTGTACTTCTTTTTCAATCTTAAACCAATTAGTTGTTCAGGGTTCACTTCTAATTGTTGCTTCTTAGACAACATAAGAGTTTCTTCAGGAGACAAGTAAGAAATCCCATTTCTTTGAGGGCTTGCCAAATTCGGTTTTGATCCACACAATGAGAGGCTTTGGTGAAGTTTTCAATACATAAGTAGATTTTTCTCTGGAATTCCCTTACTTTCTCCATAATGCAGTGAATGTTGGTCTGTAGACACTTTGACTCTTTGAAAGCCTGTCTTTGCTTCTGGTAATTCTCATTTTACACATTACTAAAGCCTACTTTGTAGAATATTAAGGTTAATTTGATGAAACATGAAATAAGTACTATTGTTTGGCACTTAGAACATTTCTTGACACTGATCTTCTTTAGAATGGGATGTAAATTGATATTCTTCAATAAGACCACTGTTGTGTTTTCCAAATCTGCTGGCATATTGAAAACAATACTTTGAGCATCATCTTTGAAGATGTTATGCAGCTCAGCTAGAATTCATTCACCTCCACTAGCGTTATTTTTTTAATCTTAAAAATTGAACTAAATGCAAAATAAGAAAAGACAAAATAGAAAAAAAGTGAGAAAAGGAAAATTAAAAAGCAAACAAGCAAAAATATTATCATGTGTCCAGCAGAATGTCCGGGAGGATTCAAAATATATAACAATAAATTTCTGTTTTAAGAAAGTATATATAATAATAGAAGAGTTATATTCATGAGTGTCCATCTTTTCTTTGTTCCCTTGCAGGTTATTCTTTTGTACTGTGTACTTTTACTTTATTCTTTTTTTCCTTTTCATTCCCTCCACCTCCCCTAAGCAGACTACACAGTTAAACACATCCACATGTTCACAC
Source organism: Antechinus flavipes (assembly GCF_016432865.1). Lineage (NCBI taxonomy): Eukaryota > Metazoa > Chordata > Mammalia > Dasyuromorphia > Dasyuridae > Antechinus > Antechinus flavipes. The sequence continues at coordinate 634,924,110 of NC_067400.1, read as the reverse complement.
CCACCCTCACATATATATATATGTGTGTGTGTGTGTGTGTGTGTGTGTGTGTGTCTGTATATAAAGTGTGTATACAATATAAAAATGTATATATACATATACATTTGCATTTATCAACATTTAAACAATACTAATATGGTTGGCCATTGTTGTGGTGTTTGTATATATCTTTTATTCCCTATCCCTGCTAACTTTTCTATTTTAATTCTGCTCCTTAACTTGCCTTACTATTACTTAACCTCCCCCTGTTCCTGGATCCCTACCTTATCTTCTCCTCCCACCTTTACCTTCCTCTTTATCCATTTACACATCTTATCTCACTCCTGTTAATCTAAACACCCTTCAGAAGACCACCAGTGCTACCAATTTTTTCCCCTCTTTATTCCCTTCTCAATAATCTACACACCTTGTTTACACACCCTTCTATACCTCACTTTATCTTTTATCTTTTGCCCATTAATCTGCATATCTTGTCCCACTGCCATAAATCTACACATTCTTCTATATCCCATCTTATCTTATTCCCTTAACCCTTTCTTTATAGATTTTTGGAAGGTCCTTTACCTTCATGGAATTATATATATCTCCTTCCCCTCTAATGCTTCTGTGTCTGTTCTTCCTCTGCACCTCATTTGTATTATTTCCTACTGTACTTATTACTATTTTATATTTACCTAAAGAATTTTGTTTTTTAGAATCAGATCATACTCAGCTCTGCCACAATCTTTCTTTTGGACTATTCATTTACTGATGTCAATCTTAAACATATGTTATACATTTCCAGGTATAAAACATAGAAGACTTGCCCATGTTAAATTCCTTGAAATTAATCTTTGATATTGGCTCTTATTTGTTAAGTTTTCTATTAAATTTGGGTTTAAATGAGACAAAGTTATGAAACTCTACAACTTCATTGAATGTCCATTATTAATTGAACATCATTCAATGTTATGGATAATTTTTCTGGATATGATATTTTTGACCAAAGGCCTAGTTCTTTTGATTGCTGGTATATATTATTCCAAGACCTGTGGTCTTTTATTGTAGCTACTGAAAAGTCCTGTACAATTCTAAATGGGACTCCAGCAAATGTGAATTGTTTTGTTTTGTTTCTTGTAAAATGTTCTTTTTGATCTGGAGGTCTCAAAATTTGCCAATAATATTCCTATGTGTTTTCCATAAAGGATCCCTTTGAGATAATGATAAGTGGATTTTCTCTATTTCTACCCTTCCCTCATGTTCTAACACTCACAGATAATTTTCTTTGATTATTTCTTGCACTATTGTGTCAAGGTTCCATTTTTGGTCACAGTTTTTAGGTAGCTCACTTATTCTTATATTTTCTCTCCTTGATCTCTTTTTCTTATATGATGTTTCACATTCTGTTCTATTTTTTTCCATTCTTTATATTTTATTTTGTTATTTCTGGGTCTCTTATAGCTTTATTGTTTTTTCAAAATCTTTGAGATGCTGTATCTCTTTTTTTAGTTGGTTAATGCACCCCCCTCCCAATCTTCTTGTTTTGCTTGGATTTTTAATAGTTTTTCTTCAATGTCTCATTGGATTTTTAAATTCTTTTTTGAGTTCTTTTATAAATTCTCTCTGGGTAGAGAGACATTAAAGCACTCACTGGTATGCTGGTTCTTTGTAGTGCAGGGCCATGTCTCAGCAGCACAGCTGGGCCTGGTATTCCTAATCAGTAGAGGTTCCTTCAGTCTTCCACTCAGACCCCTGATTCCCCACACTGTGAGGTGAAAGTTCTTATGACTGAGACTCCTGCCAAAGTTAACTAGCCCCAGGATTCATAATTTGCTGTTTCTGTGGAGCTAGGCTGGAACTGTTTACACTTCACACAGGTTAAATCTCATGCTGGGGCCTTTCTTCCCATCTCTTCTTTTCAGGAGGACCATTATTCTTCTATAAGTCTTTACTTTTCACAAATCCATGTTCACTCTGAGGCACAAATTTCTTTGGTTTGTTGGAGAAATCTAGAGTGCTTGAAATATTTTTACTTACTCTACCATTTTCTCAGAGTCCTCCTACTAGTCTTATTTTTAGTGAGGCTTCCTAAGGCCCACTTGACTTCATTTTCCAGAATGTCTAGCTCTAGATCAAGAGCCACAGCATCCTGGTTATCAATGGTGATAGTATTTTTATCATGAGTCCTTCATAATTGTCTTGGATCACTATACTGCTAAGAATAGCTGTCTTTTCTTTCTTCATCATGTTTTATTGTTGTGACTTAATACAATATTCTCTTTGTTCTACTTACTTCAGTTTCTTTCAGTTCATATAAATCTTTCCTAGTTTTTAAAAATTATCCTGATTGGCATCTACCATATAATACCACATAATAAGCCGTTACAGTCAGATATCACATGCTGTTCAGGCATTCCCCAATTCATGGGCATACCCTTACCAAATCTTAGCTATCACAAAAAGAGTTGTTATAAATAATTTTGTGCAAATAGGTTCTTCCCCCCCCCCTTTTTTTTTTTATCTCTATTAGATACAGGACTAATAGTGTCGCTGTCAGATCAAAAGCTACACAATTTTATATTGTATTTGGAACAGTTTCAAATTGCTTTCCAGAATAGTTGGATCAGTTCACAACTCTACCAACAATGCATTAATGTCCTAATTTTCCCACATCCCCTCCAACATTTATTATTTTTCTGATGTATCTATGTGTGGGGAGTAGATAAAGTGAAGAACTTACAGGAATGTATGAATTCTTTTTCTGTATTTTATTATTTCTGTGTCTCCTCTATGACCTGTATAATATGTGCAGGCTCATATCTACTTGAGCCTTGGCCAGCTAGAAACATATTTACTTAACCTGAACTGATGACATTTGGTCATTTTGGTATTTGACATTTATCGATATTTAGTCTATTAGCTGGACCACTGTTTGCTTGATTAAGTTTGAAGGCCTGACTTTCTGTTTCCTAGAAATCAGGAGATTTCAGGGAAACAGAAATCTTCCATTCCAATCTCTCCAAATAGCAACAACCAATTAGATACCTTCCCCTCCCCTTCTCAATGCTCTTTTACTTGTGATGTAATTTCTTGTATAAAAGCTATGTATTTTTACTACTTCTTTAGTCCTCCTACAGCGAGCTTTCTCTTTCTTATCCAGTGATGGAACGTGTCATCTTCCAGAGGTTTTCAATAAACAACTTTTCTGCCTTCTACTGAGTGATCTCTGAGTAATGATTCTGGGTAAGGGTCTTCTACATCTCTCACATATGTATAGATAGATAATAATCTAATAATAGATCTAATCTAACATACACATCTGATAAATATCAGGTGTCATTTCATTTGAATTTTCTAATCACTAGTGATTTAGAACAGTTTATATGAGTACAGATAGCTTTGATATCTTTGTCTGAAAGCTACCAGTTCATATCCTTTAAACATTTATCAACTGAGGAATTACTAGTATTCTTATAATTTTTTTATCTGTATACTTGACAAATGAGGTCTTTAACATAGATACTCATTGTAAATTTTTATCCTACTTTTGTGTTTTTCTTCTAATTTTGGTTGCATTGGTTTTGATTGTGCAAAAACTTTTCATTTTTATAGAGTCAAAATTATGCATTTTACATTTTGTAATGCTCTCTATATCTTGTTTCATATTAAATTCTTCCATTCTCCATAGATTTGACAGTTAAATTATTCCACACTCTTCTAATTTGCTACTAGTATCACCATCTTTGAATAAACTATGTATACATTTTAACCTTCTTTTGGTATACAGTGTGAAATGTATGCTTGTAATTAGTTTCTGGCATACTATTTTCCAGTCTTCCCAGCAGTTTTTATCAAATAGTGAATTTATGTCCAAAAAGCTTAAATCTTTTGGGTTGATTAAACTAAAACTAAATAGTATTAGATTACTATGATCATTTACTAAACTGTCTTGTATACCTAAGTTATTCTACTGATCCACCAGTTTATTTCTTAGCTAGGGGCAAAGTGTTTTGATAATTACCACTTCATAATGAAATTGAAGATCAGATATGACTAGGCCACCTACCTTGACATTTTTTTCATTGATGCCCTGAATATTCTTGACCTTTAATTCCTCCAACTGAATTTTGTTATTTTTTCTAGCTTTATTAAATAATTGTCTATATAGCCCCAAATAAATTAATTTAGGTAGAAATGTCAGTTTTGTTGTGTTGGCTCATCTCTTAATAGTCATTAAAGTGATCTTTGTTTCCCAGGCTATTCAGCACTCTGGGAAAACTCTAATTTCTGGTTCATTAAACAAAAAGAGATCTGCAAGATCTGGCTCTGGCCACTAATATTTTATTCATCAACAATTCCTTTGCAATTCCATGGTTCAAAATAAAATTGTAATGTTAGACTTATCAGGGGAAGCAGCTGAGAAATTCACTTTAATACTTTTCAAGTAATTTAGAATAAGTTTATCATGTACTTGAACCATATTTGTGTGCAGGCTGTGAATCAGAGAACTCAAAGCAGGAGACAAAGAGGAAAGAGGAGGAGCAAAAGAAAAACAAAGTAGATGGCCCTAAAAGAACAAATATTTCAATAATTTATGGGTTTGACTGGATGGCTGCTTCTCTTCCCTTTTGCCTCTCTTATTCAACAATGCTAGAGCTCTCTGAAGAACAACTTTTATTAAAGGAAGAAAAGAAGGAATTAAAGAAAAAAGTCTGAAGAGGAGAAGATGATGAACATATAAAGGAAGGAATTTCAGGCTGAAGCTGGAAAAAGAAGTACACCAAGGCTGTCACATATTGTGTCCAACCACTTTTCCAGGAGAACTGTAACTGTCTGGGATTTCTGCGGAGATGCTAATATTTCTACTGTGTGGAACACCACACTCTCCAGAAGATCTCTGGACAAGTTGTTCAGGCAAACTGAAGATATTAGAATATCCTGACAACTTCCTTCCCTTGCCTTTCCCTTCCATTTTCCCTGATTATGTCATCTGGGCCCACATGGACTTTTAGTGTACATTCTCTGTGATTTGTCCTTGTTTGCATTGTCTGCACTCTTTTAAATGTGTTAATTAGTATATATCCAGAGCATCTTCATCTGCTTCTTCTGAACATTATCCCTTAGTCAATCAAATGAAACATCCGATAAGCATTCAATCAACCCCCAGAATTGTCTCCCTTTGTGTCTTTACAATTTCTTTATATAGACTTTCCACTCCTTCCAGAACAGACATCCCTTCTATAAGATATTTCTCTTTCCCATACCTTTCAGCTGAAAACTATTTTAATTTACATTACAAGATTCCTATCATACACATTACTATCTGTTCTTTATTTGAACGCCATCCTCAGCCAGGATATCATCATGCCTTTATTTTAAGCCATTGCCTAATAAATGCTTACTCCCTTCCTTTCCCTCTTTTTCCTTATTGCTAAGTAAATGGCTATGTTTGATATCTAATAGTGTCATTATGGTGAATACCTGTTTTGTATTAATAGAAAGACATTGTCATTGTCAAAAACTCAAGTCATGAATGAGGAAATTATTTTCCCCACAAAAGAGTCATGTCTACAATTTTGGCAAAATTTAAGTATAACTCTAATTCTGAGATGGTTTTTAATTCTGGTGAGTACCAGGATCTGACATTATGAACACATTTAGGAAAAAGCAATCTGGCCCAGAGAGTGAGTAAATGTTCCCATGATCATAGCAGAAGTATGAAAAGCTACCAAAATGAGCGATCCACTCTACCGAGTAATTACATGCAGCTGGGTGTAATGCCCGGGTTAGCTTTCTGGAGGGCCTTGGGAACAGCCTTGGTCTCAGCAGAATAATCACCATGAGAATAGTCAGGAATAAGGTCCAAAGTCTTTATTGTCCTCTTCACAGTCTGTGTCTGTCATAGTTTGATCCAGTCTCCTCTGCCAGTCTGATTTTAGTACTGGAAGCAAGAGAGCCGCCAAGAGGATGATCAAAGATAGAATGTCTGTGGCTGACTTTGTCCTCAGTTTAAATACCCTATTACAATTACGTCAATTGTAGAACTATTACATCACCATACTAAATACTAAGTATATATAAACTAGATAACCATTGTCTCATCAATTCCACCGAGTTAACACCTTGTTTCAAGTATATTTCTTCAAAGTTCCGACCTCTATAGCTGGGGAAATAGTCAGTAGAAGCAGTTTATCCAGTAATAGCAATTGACAGAGATAATTTAATCAACCTCCAAAAAATATTTATTAAGCACCTACTACCTGCCAGCACAGTAGTAAAGACTAGGAATAGAAGAAATGGATGGAGAAAGCAGCTCCAAAAATTGGGTCAAATGTTCTCCCTGCTAGAGATGCTTCATGAGGAAGGAAAATGGATGTGATAACCACCCAAAGTTCCAATTTCTCTTTCAGATCCCGTATGTTGCCAGGAATCCAAGGGACATCCTTGTATCTTTATACCATTTTAGAACTCAGATTTCATGTTACCTGTTATGTCCAACTTTTGAGCATTTCTTTGAAGAGGTCCTGCAGAGAAATGGTGAGTGAAGAAGGAATGATGGAGTTGCATCCTATTTCCCCTCCTTATCACTTTTCTCTATTTTCTCCACACCCTTTTGCCATCATGATGAAAATCCCTATTTAATTGATGTCCTTCCATTTCCTGGTGAGGCACATTCCTTCCAACAGCTCAGCAATATAGATAGGGCAATGACTGCCTCTCCCACCTTAGAGAAGAGTATTAGAAGTGAAGACTGCAAAAGTGATTTTTTCAAGACTATATGATCAAGAAATTTTCAGAGCTGACACTCATTGGAGCCCAGGCCTTTTGAAACTAAGACTAGTGCTAGAAACCAACTGGGGCCTGGATTGAAATGTAAATCATTTTAGTTCCCCTACTTCATCCATAAAAAAGGACCATTTACTTCAGGAGACCCAACCTAACCTCTCCTCTTGCTGAGATGTTTCAGGCTAAGACAGCACCCAAACCAAGTTCTTGGTTGAGCTTCTGACTTTCTCAGTTCTCTTCTCCTAGCTAGCCTTCTCTTGAATCATAGTTTTCTGTGACTAGGAATTCAGTTCCCTCCCCACCATGCACCTATCCACCCCTACCCCACAGACATACATAATGTAAACTAAGAACAAAATTTATTTCTTTGTCGATGATTCTCATTCTGACCAACACCTAAGGCAGAGTAAGCACCTTATTAATCTGAAACAGAAATAACCTAGGCTCCCATCTCTCCTTCCCAATTCCCTTCCCAGTGACATATGGGTCCTGGATTGATCACATCACAAAGTGGCTAACCATGAGAAATTCGGAGAAGTTCTTGCTCCTAAACTATGAGGAACTTCATCAGGTTCTTTTCCCTTTTCATCTTTCTAAGGGGTCTCCATTAATGTTACTGCCTTCCCTTTCTAAATTATTTCCAATACATCTTGCATATTTATCTTGCATATATTTTAGTTGTGCATAACTAAAGAAAATATATTGTAACAGTCAGAAAAACAAAACATTTTCTTTTATTATTATTATTATAGCTTTTTATTTGCAAGATATATACATAGGTAATTTCATAGCATTGACAATTGCCAAACCTTTTGTTCCAATTTTTCCCCTCCTTCCCCCAACCTTCTCTCCCATATGGCAGGTTGACCAATAGATGTTAAATATATTAAAGTGTAGGTTAAATACAACATATGTATACATGTCCATGCAGTTATTTTGCTGTACAGAAAGAATCGGACTTTGAAATAGTGTACAATTGGCCTCTGAAGGAAATAAAAAATGCAGGCGGACAAAAATAGAAGGATTGGGAATTCTGTGTAGTGGTTCATAGTCATCTCCCAGATTTCTTTCACTGGGTGAAGCTGGTTCAATTCATTACTGTTCTATTGGAACTGATTTGGTTCATCTCATTGTTGAAGAGGGCCACATCCATCAGAATTGATTATCATATAGTATTGTTGTTGAAGTATAATGATCTCCTGGTCCTGCTCATTTCACTCAGCATCAGTTCGTGTAAGTCTCTCCAGGTCTTTCTGAAATCATCCTGCTGGTCATTTCTTACAGAACAATAATATTCCATAATATTCATATACCACGATTTATTCAGCCATTCTCCAATTGATGGACATTCACTCAGTTTCCAGTTTCTGGCCACTACAAAGAGGGCTGCCACAAATATTCTTGCACATACAGGTCCCTTTCCCTTCTTTAAGATCTCCTTGGGCTATAAGCCCAGTAGTAATACTGCTGGATCACAGGGTATGCACAGTTTGATAACTTTTTGAGCATAGTTCCAAATTGCTTTCCAGAATGGCTGGATGTATTCACAATTCAACCAACAATGTATCAGTGTCCTGGTTTTCCCACATCCCCTCCAACATTCCACATTGTCTTTCCCTGTCATTTTAGCCAATCTGACAGGTGTGTAGTGGTATCTCAGAGTTGTCTTAATTTGCATTTCTCTGATTAATAATGACTTGGAGCATCTTTTCATATGGCTAGAAATACTTTCAATTTCTTTGAGAATTGTCTGTTCATATCCTTTGACCATTTATCAATTGGAGAATGGCTTGATTTCTTATAGAGTCAATTCTCTATATATTTTGGAAATGAGGCTTTTATCAGAACCTTTGACTGTAAAAATGTTTTCCCAGTTTATTGCTTCCCTTCTAATCTTGTCTGCATTATTTAAAAAAAAAACATTTTCTAAGGAAGTATTATGTGCCAATTACTTTGCAAAGTGCTAGGAATACATAATAAATTCTTAGGAATCTGAAGCCAAAAAAAAAAAAGTTCCTGCCCTCAAGAAGCATAAAATCTAATTGGGGGAAAATGTGCAAACAACTTTCTATGAACAAGAATAGGACTGTGCCATAAATTGGATATACTCAGAAAAGAGAAGGTGATAGGATTAAGAGGGCTTGGGAAAGTCTTGCTGTACATTAAAGAAGCCAAGGAGGTTAGAAAGAATGGACAGTTGACAACTTGAAGCATGGGGAAAAGTCAGAACAAATGCCCCAAACCAAGATATGGAGGCTCTTTTTCATCGGTGACTGATGTCATTGAATTTTCAGTGTCAAGAATGAGGGGAAAGCAGGCACAAACATCTAGGAATAAGACAGAGCACACAAACCTAAGGAGAAACCATGTCAGAAACTTCATCAATAGAGCAGCTGAGAAAGAGAAAGGAGAAATGAGTCCCAGTTCAGAGAGACCAGATGTTTGGTTCTGAAAGTACCAACATATGATGCAGTAACTTGTTTAAAAAAACCAAACCATCAAGTGTGCTTTATAGTACCTGCCAGTTCTGATCCTGGGTCCATCCTCTGGTCCAGTCATGTCCCCTCAATTGGAATCTCTTCCATGGAAATCCTGGCATTACTCAAGAGCTCTTTGCAGGATATCTCCATATGTGTCAGAAACTTCTCCATGTGAAAGCCACATGAGGCTGATTTTCTTTGTGTGGTTTGGGAACTTGGTGGGAGATGCTCCCAGAATCCCGAGCAAGAAGGACCTCTTTTCTCTTCCCAGGAATTTCTTCAGCTTTTCTTTACCCACCATTCATATCTACTTTCCCTCCTGCCTAACATCCTTCCTTTCCGTTCATTATGGTTTTGTTCATAACTCTTTTCTCTTTCTTTGCCTATCTTCCTTCTCCTCTTCATCTAATACATTTCTTCCCTCTTCATATCTTAGCTTAAAAAAAAATTCTTCAGAGTCCTCTTTTCTTTTCCTTTATGACCTTATCCTACTGGTCTTCTTCTCCCTATTTTCCCTAATCCTTTTCCCCTCTCTCCTTCCTCTCCTCAACCACTCCATCTCCTAATAATATATATTTCACTTGTCCTCATCTACTCAGCATCCCTTAACTTCCCCAATTCAAACTCTCCTTTCAGCTTGCTCTTTATTCCTCTTTCCCTTCATACTTTCTTCCTGTTTTCTTTCTTTCTCTTTGCCTTTTTTCCTGTTTTCTCTTCCTTTCTCTTTCCCTCCATCTCCTCTTCTCTTTTTTATTTCTTTTTATTTTTCTCCTTGCTGTTTTCTTTTTTCCTTTTGCTCCAATTTCTTTTCCTGTTTTCTCTTTCATTTTCTTTCCCTCCATCTCTTCTTCCAATTTTTCTTTCTTTCTTTCCGTACAATTCTTCTCCCTATTTTCTTTTCCTTTTTATTTCCCTCCCTCTCTTCCTACTGTTCTCTTTTCCTTTATTTCTTTTTCTTCAACTCTTCTTTCTATTTTCACTTAATTTCTTTCTCTCCATCTCTCCTATTTGCTGTTTCTTCCTTTGTCTTTTCCTATATTCCTCCCTTTTTCTCTTCTCTTTTACTCCAGCTCTCCTATTTTCTTTTCCCTTTTCTCCTTATCTCTTCCTACTGTTTTCTTCTTTTTTCATTTTCTTCACTTCTCTTTTCTTCCTTTCTCTCTTTATATTACTTCCCACATCAGATGTTCATTCACTCACCATAATTTCTTATTTCGCCTCTTGTTTCTATTCCCTATACTACTTCCAAATTCTTTTCCTTCTTTCATTTCCTACTTTATTATCTTTTTCATTCATGCTTCAGAGCTTGTCCTCCTTCCCACTCCCACTACACCCTAGAACCCACTCCAATGTTTTTTCTCCCTGTACTTAGTACTTTTTCTGTTTCCCTCAAATCTTTCCCTTCAGACTCTTCCTTCTCTCTTCATCTAAAATCCCAGTTTCTGCTTCTCTTACCTTTACACTTTTCTTCCCAACATTCTTCCTACCCTCCATTCACTTTTTATCTATTTCATCTTGAACCTCTACTCTGTTTTCCTTATCACTTTTGGCCTTTCCCTTTCTCTTCTTTCCCTTTTCTGTAACATTTTCACCCCCACCATCATAGGGTGTGGTATTTTTTCCAAGAATCTTAAGGTCAGTGTGGGAAAAGTTTGCCAATTCTTGGAAAAGGAGCTGAGTCAGGAAGAAATCAATTCAGTCATGGAGAATACTTTTTTCCAAGTCATGAAAAACCATATGCTGGAAAACAGAGAAGTTATACCACTCAATACTATGATGATGAGAAAAGGTGAGAAGCAATGGTCTAGGACCAAAAGGGAGTTAAGTAGCTGGTTTTCTCCTGCTCCCCCCACCCCCAACATGACATTTAGGAATCAGAGAAGATGTGAATCCCAAAACAGTTGGACACAAAGAAGGCAGCCAAAAAATGTGTTCCTTCTCTGTAATAGACAGTAGTATATTTTTATGCAATGACACACTCAGAAATAGAATGCATGAATATCCAAGAAAATCTCTCCCAGCTTTTCCTGCATCTGAGGAAAAACAAGCAGAGAAGGAATAAGAGGAAGAGGTAAGACTTCCTGTCAATATTACATGAATGGTGAAGAAAAGAACTTACTGGTTGCAGAGGAGGGTGCTGTCCCATATATATCAGTCACTGCACTCTACCCATTTTTTCTTCCTGAGCCAAAAAGGGAGGGAGAAGGGGATGGGAAAAAATGATCACTAAGGACATGACCCTACCACCTGTTGCACTCATTCCATATGTGACAGGAATCTGTGGAGACTGGAAAAACTACTTCAAAGTGACTCAAATGGAAACATTCAACATGTACCAAGAGAAGATGAAGGGGATGGACCAGGGTCTGTTCCCATGGGATCAATGCTGAGATGGAGATCATCTGGTGTTTTCTAATTCACCCATATATGATTGACAAACAGTGATAATTCTGCCTCCTCCTCTGCATCCCTATTCTCCTACTTTTCACTCTCTAATTGCTATAGCTAATAGAAAAAAATATTGAGACACACGGCATCTATGCTGTTTCCCAAAGGAAAGCTTCCAATGTGGGTTCTTTACTCAACACGCTAATTGTATCTTTGACAGTCATACTCTGGATGCTACTGTGGAAAGATCCTTTTAAGCCTGTGATTTAGACATAAATGAATGCTGAATCTTGTAGGCATGTTCTACCTGTTGGGATGATGGTGACTGTAATCATTTCTCAACAAATTCATAATGCTAAGAGATTATGTAATGTTAAATAATGCTTGCCTTGAAGAAATAAATTTAATGACTCCAACATGGGCATGATGAATAGTTTGCAAAATGAGACATTGTTCTATTGGAATACATGGAAGAGCTGTTGAAATACACGGGAGCCAGCTAACAGTGGCTGCTTGGAGAGCCAACCTTGAATGGATCTCCTCTTGTGAGAGGATGATACAAGGAGACTGAGTGGCCATTGCATTGTCTGCCTTTTCTCCTCTTCCCTCTGCCTTCAATTTATCTCATTCCTAGTCTACAACCCCTGTGTCAGCAAAGGCTGCCCTGCAACTCCTTCTGATGTTATAATCCACAGCTGTGCAGGCTCTTAAAGAATTGACCTGTGAAAATGGAAGGGAAAAAGATTAATTAAATATATGCCCAAAGGAATGCCGAATTTCAGAGAATAGCAAGGACACACAAGAAGGTTTTCTTAAATGAGCAATGGAAAGAAAAAGAAGAAAACAATAGAGAAGGATAGACAAGAGATCTCTTCAAGAAAATTAGAGATTTCAAGGACAAGTTTGATGCAAAAATGGACAAGATAAAAGACAAAAATGGTAGGGGGTTAACAGGAGCAGAAGAGATTTAGAAAAGATGGTGAAAATACACAAAAGAAGCAGACAAAAAATCTCTTATTACTGATAACAAGGATGGTATGGCTACTGATCTAGAGCTAGACATTCTGGAAGATAAAGTCAAATGGGTCTTAGGAAGCCTTACTAAAAAGAAAGCTAGTAGGAGGACTCTGGGAAGATGGTAGAAGAGGACTCCAGATTTTCTCCACAAAGAGAACAAATTTGTGCCTCAGAGTGAACGTAGACTTGTGAAAAACAAAGATTGGTAGAACAGTGTTCCTTCTGAGAACAGAAGATGAGAAGAAAGTCCCCAGGATGAGGTTTAACTTGGGTGAAGTGCAAACAGCTCCAGGCTAGCTCCACAGAAACAGCAAGTGAAGAACCCTGGGGCTAGTTAAGTTTGGCAGGAGACTCAGTCCCAATCACAGGAACTTTCACCTCCCAGACAGTGTGGGGAATCAAGGGTCTGAATCCAGGAAGACTGAGGGAACCTCTGCTGATTAGGAATGCCAGGCTCAGCTGTGCTGCTGAGACATGGCTCGGCAAAAGAAGGAACCAGCATATTCAGTGAGTAGTATAATTCTTTGAAATGTTTCCCTGCCCAGAGAGAATTTATAGAAGATCTCAAAAAAGAATTTAAAAATCAAATGAGAAAAACAAAACAAAACCAAAAATATCCAAGAAAAAACAAGAAGATTGTGAAAAAAAAGTTAACCAACTGAAAAAGGAGATAGAGAGTCTCAAAGATGAAAATAACTCTTAGGAAATTAAAATTGGGCAAGGGGAAGCCAATGAACCTATAAGGGACCAGAAAATAACATAACAAAATAAAAAAGGAATGAAAAAAATAGAACAGAATGTGAAACATTAGAAAAACCGATCTGGAGAACAGAGTAAGAAGAGAAAATATAAGAATGATTAGCCTACCTGAAAGCTGTGACCAAAAAAGGAACTTTGACACAATATTGCAAGAAATAATCAAATTATCCTTGAGTGATAGAACATGAAGGGAAAGTACAAATGGAGAAAATACACTTACCATCTCAAAGGGATCCTTTTAGCCTCAATTTGCACTATTTGTCCTATCTCTTCATTGTTCCTGGCTTTCTCCTTTGGAGCAAGATATAAAACAAACAAACAAACCAACAAACTGATAAACCATAACTACTTCTGTATCTGTTGGCCCATTAAACACTGGAAGAAGAGCTCTTCTGTCTTTCCAGAGTCCCTTCCTACTACTACTCAAACTCCAGGAAGCCTTTCAATTCCTTTCAACTTTCCCCATCTCCAGTACAGTTTTTGGCATTTCTTCAAACCTATTCAAATCCTCTTCATGCTTCCATTTTCTTTCCTTTCCCTTGTCCTTTATTTCATGCTCTTATCCTGAATGTTCTCACATAACTTTTGTCCTTCCTCACTAGAAGTAGAAGTGAACAGTGACATAGTCAGAAGGGCCAAGCAGGAGAATTATGAGGCAGTGTATAAACATGGAGAGCAGAGAGAAGCTTCCATCTGCCTCCTCCCATCCCTGAAGTCCTATGAAATATGCACCAGAAATGTTGCTCCAGTGTTATGGGCCAGAACTCTGTACTTGAAACAAAGATTCTTACAAGGTGCTAATTCAGTGGAATTTATGAGATAATGGTTATCTAGTTTAGCATGGTGATCAATAGTTCTCTAGTTCAGTATGATTGATTTAATCTTACAACAAATAATGGTTTCCTAGTGATATAATGATTGATTTATACTCAAAATAGAGCATATAAAGCTTTGACAAACTCAGCCAGAGTTAGAGCCAGAGACAGATTCAGAAGAGCTCACAGAGAGATTCAGAAGGGCCAGACACAGACTCGGAAAGGATCTAGAGCCAGATTTATTTACTTCATCTCACAGCACCATGGTGGCTAGCCTCCTGCACTTCCCCCATGAGACCAAGGCCTGTCATACCTAGAGATAGACACAGAAGGACCAGACACAGACTTGGAAGGGACCCAGAGACACATTCATTCCATCTTCGGTCAGGCTCTTGGTGGCTCTCCTGGGGAACTGAAAGACTCAGAGACAGAGCCAGAGAAGACAAACGGACTGGAAGTGGGAGCTCAAGCTCTCGGAGCCAAGGAAAGACAGATTCATTCCATCTTCATCAGCTTTGTGGTGGCTGCCCTGGCCTCCTGCACTTCTCCACTGAAACCAAGATTTCAGAAGGCCTCTAAGAAAGCTAACTGGGCCCCAGGTAAGGAGAAAAAAAATAAAGAATTTGGACTTTGGACTTTAACACCTGGCTATTTTCTTGTGGTGATTACTGAGCTGAAACGAAGATTGCTTCCAAGACCTCCAGAAAACCAAACAGGAACATTACACTCCAGCCTCTTTCTGTCTCATCCTCCTTCCAACTCCTAGATAGCTGTTTCTTTCACTTTTAACTGGGGCCCTCATGTGCTCACCTTGGCCTTGCTGGTGAAATAGGACTTAGGGAAGAGATGGACTGGGAGATGGGAAGTGAAGAGACAGGAGTTTCCCTTATTCTCAAGCATTTCCTTTTTAATTTTTGTCTCTATCCAGGGAGAACGTTTCCAATAAGGGACAGATTTAACCCAAGTGGGGTCCCCTTTTGAGTAGATCAGGCTGAGGATATGTACCATCCAATGGGTTCCTGCATGGAAAAAAACAAAAGATGGGTTAGGTTTTCATGATTATTTTATTCACAGAATCACAGACACTCTGAGTTAGCAGAAGCTTCACAGATTTCAGTCTTGCCCATATTTGAACAAGCCAGTGGAAAACTTCCACAGGAGGAGGGGAAAGGACTCCCCAGCTCTACCTGAGAGAGTGCTGCTTACTAAGTTGAGATGAAATTCGAATGTGCCTGGAGAGGTGGGTGGCTGCACCAAAGAGACTATGGCAATTCCATAAGCATCTTTGGGGCACTTGCAGCATGCCAGGAACTGTGCTGAATGCTAGGGATCTGAGGGAAGGCAAAAACTCAGTCTCTTACCACAAAGGGCTTATAATCTAAGATAAGAGGAGAAATGTGAATAATTCAGTTCCTATAAGTGACATAAAGAATGGATGCAGGGGATCTCAGAGAGGAAAGAGCAGGGAGTTGGGAGATTCAGGGAAAGCTTCCAGTAGAAGGTGATATTTGAGTTCAGTCCTGCAGGAAGCTGGGGAAGGTATAAGACCAAGATGAGGAAAGGGAACCTTTCAGGTATGGGAGAGATGGCCCGTACAAAGTCTAGGCTTAGTAGTGTACAGTATACAGTTTATTGTGATCAGAGTTGGGAAACATAAGCATGTGTTCCCAGAGTTCATATTGCTCACTATAGTGGCTTGAGGTAGACCCAGACAGTGCAATTCTGTGAAACATATGCCACTAGTTAGACCTGCTTGGAAGTTTTCATGAGAGATGTAAGAGAGAAAGAGCTGTCATGGGGAAGGTCCCTCCCTGATGGGATTGAGAAATTAAGGCAGAGACTTCTGGGCCACAAAGAAGGAATAAGACTTCACCAATGAGTTTGGTTTTGTTTGTTCCTTTGTTTGTTTGGTATTTTTGCTGAGGCAACTGGGGTTAAGTGACTTGCCCTGGGTCACAGAGCTAGAAAGTGTTGTGTCTGAGGCCAAATTTGTACTCAGTTCCTCCTGACTTGAGGGCTGGGGATCTATGCATTGCACCATCTAGCTGTCCCCAACTTTACCAGAGAGATGGGTATGGGTAGTGTGTTCTGTGTTTTGAGTTCTGCGTAAGCAAAGGTATGGGAGGAGGGTAGCAGGGAGCATTTCTAGGGGTGGGTCAGCAGGACTATAGCACAGCTTATGTATAAGTGTCCTTTTACCCTGTGGGTCTGAGGACTTGGCTTGAGTTCAATCCCAGTTGTACCATTTCCATGCAAGCTTGGTGACCTTCCAGAGATCTTGAAGTGTTGGAGTTAATGAAGTATTGGATGTAGAGTCAGGAGGCTCTGGGTTGGAACGTTGCTTCTCCCAAAGTCTTCTGCTGAAATGTCAAATACACTTTGGGTTTTAAGTCTGTTTTGAACATAGTGTCTTCTCATTGGTGACCAGAGATTCCTAAACTTTGGTACATTTTCGCCTCTCTGGCCAATTGACTTCTTAATACAATTGACTCTTTCCCTGACTACCAGTGACACTGACCTCTGGGAACAGGAGCATGAATCTAGCCTGGCCCTCCTGGGCTGTCTCAAACACTTCTTCCTTTAAAGAGAATCAGGACACATTCCTGAGGGACAAGCGCAAGCAAAGAGGGATCATGGTGTCAGGATTATAGGTCTTTTCTGTCTCTTTTTTTGGTGACCTTTTGGCTCCTGGCCAGCTTCTTTCCTTCTCAGACCCTGTTGTTGATGTTCAGTTTTTTAAGTTTTATCTTATACTTCCTGACACCATTTGGAGTTTTCTTGGCAAAGATACTCAAGTGGTTTGCTATCCATTCTCCAACTTATTTTATAGATGAGGAAGCTGAGGCAAACAGAGTTAAATGACTTTTTCAGGTAAACACTACAGCTAGGAAGTGTCTGAGTCTATATTTGAACTCACAAAGATGAATCATTCTCAGTCTACTGTACCTAAGTGCCTAAGACACTCTCTTTATATCTTGGGTTCTTAACCTGAGGTCCATGAATCTCCTGGGTTATATGTAGAGAGATTTCAGAGGACCCATGAAGTTGAGGGGGACAACTTTGTTTTTTAACAACCTTTTATTTAAGTTTAATATTTACTTTAGTTATTTCAACTTTTTATTCTGAAAAGGGGTCTATGAGCTTCACCAAATTCCCTGCCAGAGAGGTCAGAGTGCACCAAAGTTTAGGAATCTCTGGTCCCCAATGAGAAAGCTGGGCTACCTGCAGTCTAAAGTCTCTTTGTTCTCCAAGATCTGAGTCTGGAATGTGGAGGAATAGAAGAAAGCTCATCTCTTCTAGCCTCTGTCTCTACATCCTGTTTCCTTTCCCTGCTCCTTACCTGATTTAGGGTAGGTCACTATTACGACATCTTCATCCTGAAGCTTAAACTCATCCTGCATTTTTTGAATATATTCCACATCATAAAATAGGGGAAGGAGAGGGACTCCCTTGAAAAAGACGAATTATGTGGGATTTTCCATGTGAGCAGTTGGCTTCTGGTTAGGTGACAGCTTTCTCCTGGATCTTTGTCACTGCTCCTCCTGTTCCTGCTGCTGTTTTCTTGACTCTACCCAAGCTCCAGTCAACTACCCACCTATTGATTAGCCAAAGGGAAGGTGGGAGGATTAAGAAGCTTTGGAATTGGGTTTTTTTGATATAGGAATGATCAAATCCAAGAAACCTTGGGTCTTCCTGCCAAGAAGTACAGCTGAACATGGTCACCTGGGATCACAACAACAAATATTAGATGAACAAAATCATATCCTGAATCAGTTTCCATGGCACATATACCTTTAGTTCTTCTGACAGCATGTCATGGAAAAGAGAGGTCAGATCTGTTTGTTTTAGCTTCAAGGATAGAGTGGAAGAGAGATACAAAGTGTAATTGGGGCTACATGTCCAGAAATGTTTTCTAACATCTATAATTATGGTTACAGGTTATTAATGATAAGCAATCATCAGCCATTAATTTTTGCAAAATTTACAAAGCTGTAGGAGGAGCATAAGTACAACCAAATTCCCCAGAACTGTTGAATTTATCTTTGTGGAGAGTTGCCTCCACTTTACCTGGAATGGTCCCCACCAGGTAAACTTCTGAATGTCACAGAGCTTAAGAATGAAGCAACATTGAGCAACAGACACCCATACATTCCCCTAATCTTGCTAGAGAGACCACTGTACATTACACAATCCATAATTAGCAATTCTGGACAAATGAAAAATCCTCTCTCCTCTGTTAAGTAGCAACAAAGGTGCAAGAAGAGGAAAGCCACTGCTTTCTGAAAGTGACCTTGTGAAGGACTGTTCTGGGGAATTTGGAGCCCTATAAGCCTATTGGTTGCTCCTTCTGACTATCCTCCTTCACTCAATCTGGTCTGTAGCCAGAGAACTCCAGAATAACATGGACCTTGCAGGACTAAGGGGAGAAATTGAAGAACCATTTGCTTTAGGTCTCCCAGAGCTGAGTGCAGCCTGCACTGGGTCATATTCACATAAGCAGACTGGAACTGTGAGCATTTCTTCTGAAAGACTGGAGAACACTTTTTGGCATTTGTCTTTGACAGGTAAAATTGGCTTAACAGCCATTCAAACAGATATACTTGTATCTATCATTGAAAGCAAGTCAAACTCTCTTTTAAGGGTCTTTATCATTCATCACAAGTTCCATTGTCTGCATCTCAGGGCACACCACAGTTGTTTTTCAGTTTAACAGCAAAAGCAGTAAGTTCCCAGTCAATAATGTTTGCCACTAAAAAAATTTCATGTGGTTATTTTTTTTTTTTGTAATTTGTTTAGCTTATTCTGATAGAAAAAAATCCATCATTAAACATAAAGGAAATTATCATATTTATATTTACATAATGGAAATGAGATTATAGTTTGCTCACAAGCCAGAAGGGCATAGAAAGTAGTTGTCCTGGATAGATTAATGTGCTGCTTAATGTCAGTCCCTAGGTCCAAAGGGGAAATCTTTAAAACTGGGGCAGAATCTTTGCAATATGTCACTGCTATTGGCACTAGGATAAGCTCAGGCTCAGCCATACAGAAGACTCCCTGGAGTCTTCCCAGGGACCCCAGAACTATAGGTATAAGTGAGGGATTGGGGTGGGGGTTAGGAAATTTTAATTTAATCTCACTACCCTCTTACTGAAATTTAGCACTCTCAATTATTTCAAAATCGTGTTCTGATAAGGGGCTTATGGAATTCAGCAAACTCTCTCTACCAGAAAGTTCCACAACATACCAAAGTATAAGAATCTTTGCTGTCCAAATCTTTTGAGATTCTCCATATAGGAAGGTTTCTCCAGGCTAGGTAACTACTGTCTCTTGAATCCTTCTAATTGCTGCTCCTGATCTTGCTTTCTTGCCTCTGCTCCCATTCTACATACCTATTCATTCTCCAGAGGGCAGAGTGGGTTCAGTAAGAAGGTTGAGAAATTGGGGTGTCTGAGATAATCATGAACAATGGCCAAGGAATCTGAATCTCTGAGGTTTTCTGGAACAAGGAACAGCTGACCCTAAATACACAGGATAAGAACAAAACTATTAGCTCAATGATACACTTCCCTGAATCAGTGCCCATGGCATTCATATATCTTCAAGACTACTGGAAAACTGCCTTGGAGGAAAGAGAGGAGGCAAGGCTATTTGGTTTTAGGGGCAGAGTTAGAAAGGCTGATTTGGGCTGGATATCTGGAAACACTTTCTAATGACTAATATCATGGGTAGTGGTTATCACTGATAAGCAATCATCATTGATTAACTTCTCCAAAGGGATAGTTCCTGAGAAGACTTAACAAGGACAGAAGCAGAACCACATCCCCTTGAACTGTGGACACACTTTCCCCTCTGGAACCCTCAGCCTTGGGCAGAGTGCACTTCAGGTTGTCTTTGCTGCTACTCTTATTTCCTCCAACCTGGTTCATTTGTGAATGTGGCAGACCTACTGGGTGAGACCATTTAGCAACAGAAACAGAAACTGCCTTTCCTGCCAGAGGGACCATCTTGCATCATTTTGCACATAATAGGAAACTCTAGACAAAGGACATTCATTATATGATCCTGTATCTTCTATTCATTTATAAAGAGGACCCAGGTAGACAGAAACCCTTTGTTTTATAAAGTGATCTAGATTTCTATTTTAGATGAAGAAATAGAATACATCATATATGAGCTTCCTAAAATGAAAACACCAGGACCAGATAGATTTACAAGTGAATTCTATCAAATGTTAAAAGGTCAACTAATTTCAATATTAAATAAAATATTTGGAATAAATGGCAAAGAAGAAATCTACCAAACTTGTTTTGTGAAATAAATATCACACTAATATTTAAACCAGAAACAGTAAACACAGAGAAAGAAAACTGTGGGGCAAGTTCATTAACAAATATGGATGCATGCTAAGTGAAATGAGCAGAACCAAGAGATCATTATATACCTCAACAACGATACTGTATGAGGATGTATTCTGATGGAAGTGGATCTCTTCGACAAAGAGCTCTAACTCAGTTTCAATTGACCAAGGATGGACGGAAGCAGCTATACCCAAAGAAAGAACACCGGGAAATGAATGTGAACTATTTGCATTTTTGTTTTTCTTCTCAGGTTATTTTTTACCTTCTGAATCCAATTCTTCCTGTGCAACAAGAGAACTGTTCGGTTTTGCATACATATATTGTATGTAGGATATACGGTGACATATTCACCATGTATATGACTGCTTGCCATCTGGGGAGGGGGTGAAGGGAGGGAGGGGAAAAGTCAGAACAGAAGTGAGTGCAAGGGATAATGCAAAAAAATTACCCAGGCATGGGTTCTGTCAATAAAAAGTTATATTATTATAACTTTTTATAATAATAAAAAGAAAAGAAAAAATATGGATGCAAAAATCCTAAATTAAATAATAGCTAAAAGTTTACAACAATATATGACAAAGTGGGATTAATATTAGGAATGTAGATATGGTTTACTCTAAGGAAAACTATTAATTATGTCAATAATAAAAGTAAACAAGTATAATAATCTCAACAGATGCAGAAAATTTTTTGATAAAGTACAACAGAAATTATTTTTAAAAAACACCCATTAAGCATTGGTATAAATCGATTTTTTTCTTAAATTGGTTAAAAAAAACCCATCAATCTAAAACCATTAGATGGTATTATTTGTAAAGGGATTAAGCTAAGAAATCTTTCCAGTACGATCAGGTATGAAACAAAGATACTCATTGCCACCAATATTGTATTGGAAATCCTAGAAATTGCATTAAAAGAAAAAAAAAAGACATAGAAGAAAACATAGATCTGAATACAAAAAAAGTGATAAAACCTTCTCTCTTTACAGACAATATGATATATTTGGAAAATCCCAAAGACTCAACTAAAAAGTTTGTGGAAACAATAACTTTAGGAAAGTAGCAGGATGGGAAGTAAATCCAGACAATTCATCAGCATTCTCTACATATTATAAACAACATTCTGCAAGAAGAAATAGTAAGAAATATCCCATTTAAAATAGCTTTAGATCATATAAAATACCTGGGAGCATGTCTGCCAAACAAGCCCAAGAAATATATAAATGAATTATATAAAAAAATTATGCAAATAAAATCAAATATAAATTGAAGAAACATTAAATGTTCATTGATAGACAGAAGCAATATAATAAAAATGATAATTTTACCCAAACTAATTTATAAATTCAATGCCATCCTAATCAAATTACAAAAAATCATTTTATTGAATTAGAAAAAAAAAATTACAAAACTTATTTGTAAGTGTTGGAATCTTTACAGACTGCTAATTCATTAGAGTTGATAGATTATTGGTCTGATTTTACAAGAAGATGTTTTGGGCCAGAACCTAAAACAAGGTACTAAGTAGAACTAATTAATACAATGCTTATATTTATATATTTACTCATCGGAATTCACAAGTATGGGAGATTCACAAAGTAAACTTTGTAACTTTGTGAATTTACACCTCCCTTGAAGCTCT
Organism: Antechinus flavipes; assembly: GCF_016432865.1. Lineage (NCBI taxonomy): Eukaryota > Metazoa > Chordata > Mammalia > Dasyuromorphia > Dasyuridae > Antechinus > Antechinus flavipes. Next base: position 634,901,886 of record NC_067400.1, on the reverse strand, counting down.
TAGGGTCAGAGAGCACTATGGGAGAAAACCCATAGTCCCTCTCTCTGGTATATAAGAAGAAAGCAGAGGCCCAGTGGGGAGAATTCAGCCAAATTACATGGAGAGGGGAGTGTCAAGTCAGAAGAAGCCATGAGTTGGAGTTGAGCTAGAGCCAGGAGAGAACTACTCGGAAGGCAAGAGAGACAGATTCAACTTTGTGCTGGCTGGAGGCTGAAGGGAACAGAGGCAAAGGACAAAGCTGCAGGAGTCTCAGAACTGAGCAGAAAGATAGGCCTCTAAGAATTTAGCTATCCGGACCTAAGGAAAGAGATAAGACTTGGAAGGAGAAATAAACATTTGTATTTTTACCAGCTGGCTACATTTGGGGTAATTAAAGATCTGAACTTTTATCACCTGGCTGCGTTTTGAGGTGATTATTACTTTCAATTGCAACTAAGGCTGCCTCCAGAAAACCTCCCCAAGAAACCTGCTCCCAGAGAACCATTATATTTTAAAGAAGAGAACACCACAGAATCTGATATTCAGAAAGGTAAAGGAACTTGGATTATATCCAAGAATAAAATATCCAGCAAAAATGAGCATTATCTTTCAGGGAAGAAGATGGACACTCAATGATGTGGGTGAATTTCACCTATTTCTAATGAAAAGACCAGAACTGGACAAAAAATTTGCTCTCCAAACACAGAATTCAAGAGAAGCATAGAAAGGTAAAAGGAAAGAACTCTTTTTTTTTTTTTATTATATATAAATTTTATTTTATTTAATAATAACTTCGCATTGACAGAATCCATGCCAGGATAATTTTTACACAGCATTATCCCTTGCAATCACTTATGTTTTGTTTTTTCCCCTCCCTCCCTCCTCCCCCCTCCTCCCCCCCAGGATGGCAAGCAGTCCTATATATGCTAAACATGTTGCAGTATATCCTAGATACAATACATATTTGCAGAACCGAACAGTTCTCTTGTTGCACAGGGAGAATTGGATTCAGAAGGTAAAAATAACTCGGGAAGAAAATCAAAAATGCAAATAGTTCACATTCATTTTCCAGTATTCCTTCTTTGGGTGTAGCTGTTTCTGTCCATCATTTCTCCAATGAAACTCAGTTAAGTCTCTTTGTCAGAGAAATCCACTTCCATCAGAATACATCCTCATACAATATCGTTGTCAAAGTGTATAATGATCTCCTGGTTCTGCTCATCTCACTTAGCATCAGTCCATGTAGGTCTCTCCAAGCCTCTCTGTATTCATCCTGCTGGTCATTCCTTACAGAGCAATAATATTCCATAACATTCATATACCACAATTTACCCAGCCATTCTCCAATTGATGGGCATCCATTCATTTTCCAGTTTCTAGCCACTACAAACAGGGCTGCTACAAACATTTTGGCACATACAGGTCCCCTTCCCTTTTTTAGTATCTCTCTGGGGTATAAGCCCAATAGAAACACTGCTGGATCAAAGGGTATGCACAGTTTGAAAACTTTTTGGGCATAATTCCAGATTGCTCTCCAGAATGGTTGGATTCGTTCACAACTCCACCAACAATGCATCAGTGTCCCCGTTTTCCCGCATCCCCTCCAACATTCATCATTATTTTTTCCTGTCATCTTAGCCAATCTGACAGGTGTGTAGTGATATCTCAGAGTTGTCTTAATTTGCATTTCTCTGATCAATAGTGATTTGGAACACTCTTTCATGTGAGTGGTAATAGTTTCAATTTCTTCATCTGAAAATTGTCTGTTCATATCCTTTGACCATTTATCAATTGGAGAATGGCTTGATTTTTTATAAATTTGAGTCAGTTCTCTATATATTTTGGAAATGAGGCCTTTATCAGAACCTTTAATTGTAAAGATGTTTTCCCAGTTTGTTACTTCCCTACTAATCTTGTTTGCATTCGTTCTGTTTGTACAAAGGCTTTTTAATTTGATATAATCAAAATTTTCTATTTTGTGATTGGTAATGGTCTCTAGTTCATCTTTGGTCACAAATTTCTTAAGGAAAGAACTCTTAAGAACTATATTTTTGTTATGGGTATACTTAAAGAATGCAGGTAAAACTTGATTTTATTATGATAATATGAAAAAGAAACTAGAGGTGGAAAGGGGATCATACTGGAAAAAGAGGAAAAAGGGAAATTATCTCTCACAAAGAGGGAAAAAACAACCTATTATAATTGAGGGAAAGAAGGGAGGGAGATAAGCATTGTGTAAATCTTATTCTCATCAGGTTTGGCTATAAGAAAATATCAGACATATTTGATTTCACAAAGAAACTTGTCTCAACTGATAGGGATGTGGGAAGGAAAGGGGGGAAAGAAAGGGAAAGACTAATAGAAGGAAAAAGAGAAATATTAGAGGAAAGGTATGAAAAAAGGGGAGGGGCTCTAAAAGGGGAGGATGATTTGAGGAAGGTAATCATCAAAAGCAAAATACTGGGGAAGAGATAAGGGGGAAAGGAAAAAAAAGATAAATAAGATAGCAGGAAATATACAAATAGTTATTTTAACTGTGAATGGGATGAACTTTCCCATAAAATAGAAGCTAATAACAGACTGGATTAAAAGCCAGAATTCTACAGTATGTTGTTTACAAGAAACTCATTTAAAGCAAAGTGGTATATTGAGTGAAGGTAAAAAGCTGGATCAGACTCTCTTATGCTTCAGATGAAGTAAAAAAAGCAGGACTAGCAATCCTGATCTCAGATCAAGTAAAAGCAAAGATAGATCTAATGAAAAGAGATAAGGAGGGAAACTATATTTTACTAAAGAGTACCATAGATAATGAAGCAATATCAGTACTACACATATATGCACCCAAGTGGTATAGCATCCAAATTCCTAGAGGAGAAATTAAGATACATGCAAAAAAAAAAATAGATAGCAAAATTATACTAGTGGGGGATCTCAAACTTGTTCTCTCAGAATGAGATAAATCGAACCACAAAATAAATAAAGAAATTAAAGAGGTAAATAAAATGTTAGCAAAGTCAAATATGATAGATCTTAGGGAAAAATTGGAGACAGAAAGGAGTTTACAGTTTTCTCAGCATTTTTTGGAACTTAGAAAAAGATGACTATATGTTAAGACGTACAAACCTCAAAATAAAATGCAGGATGTCATCATGATGCAATAAAAATCTCATGCAATATAAGGCCAAGAGAAACTAGACCAAAAGTTAATCCTAAAGAATGAATGGATGAAACAGCAAATCATAGACACAATCAATAATTTCTTCCAAGAGAATGACAATGAGACAACATACTAAAATTTATGGGATGCTGCCAAAGCAGTTATAAGGGGAAATTTTATATCTCTAGATGCTTACATGCATAAGATGTAGAAAGAGAAGATCAATGAATTAGGCTTACAACTAATAAAGAACAAATGAAAAACCCTCAATTAAATACCTAATTTGAAATTCTGAAAATAAAAGGGGAGATTAATAAAATTGAAAATAAGAAAACTTGAATTAATAAATAAAACTAAGAATTGGTTTTATGGGGAAAAAAAAGAAAATAAATAAACCTTTAGTTAATTTGATTAGAAAAAGGAAAGAAAAAAAAATCAAATTGTTAGTCTCAAAAATGAAAAGGGAGAACTTTCTACCAATGAAGAGGAAATTAGAGAAATAATTAGAAGTTATTTTGCCCAACTCTATGCCAATAAATTTGATAATCTAAATGAAATGAAGGGATATCTACAAAAATATAGGTTGTCCAGGTTAACATAAGAGAAAGTAAATTATTTAAATAATGCCATTTTAGAAAAGGAAACATAAGCTATTAATCAACTCTCTATGAAAAAAATGCCCAGGGCCAGATGGATTTATGTTATGGGCCAGAACTCTGAAACAAATATTTTTACAAGGTGTTTTCAGTAGAATTGATAAATACAATGGTTACCTAGTTTAGCATAGTGATTAATAGTTCTCTAGTTCAGTACATGTACTTACTACTTAATGTAGTTCTACAAGATTCACACCTATGATAATATAATTATAAGAGAGCATATAAGAGAGAAGACAAGCAGAATGGAGGCTGGAGCTCAAGCTCTCTGAGCCAAGGAGAGACAGATTCATTAATTTCATTTCATACAACTGTGGTGGCAGGCCTGTCCTACTTAGCTTCTCCACTGAAACCAATAGTCCAGAAGGCCTCTAAGAAAGCTAGCTCAGGCCCCAGGCAAGGAAACTAGACTGTGAAGGAGAAAATAAAGACTTTGTACTTTAACACCTGGCTATGCTTGTGGTGATTATTGAAAAGAAGGCTGCCCCCAAGACCTCAAGAAAAGCAACAACAATACTACAGATTTACATGTGAATTCTACCAAACATTCAAAGAACAATTAATTCCAATACTATAGTGTGAACCAATTCACTAAGTTCACTAAGTGTGAACCAATAAGTATTGTATCTATTCCATTGAGTTAACACTAGGATTCTAACATCTCCCTTGGGTTATCACCTTGTTTCAAGTTCTGGCTCATAACATCTCCCACTTTCTTTTGATTTAGTATGTAGGTGGTCATGACCTCCCTGACTTCTCAAGGATGTGAGAACCCCAAAAAAGAAGGTGATTACGCCTTCCCTGACTGCTCAAAAAAGAAGTGAAAACACCAAAGGAAATGGGAAATCAAATCAGATTAGCAGGTTTCTAAAGGGGCTCATTTGAAACAAGTATAAATAAATCCATCAATATGGGGGGTATTACATATAATTATATAGATTACATAAGCACATAGCAATATAACACAGGCTAGTAGTAATGTAACAAATAACATGAATCAACATGAGAATTTATACATGTCCATAAGTGCTAGAAATTGTTTCAAAGGAATCCATTGTCCATCAGTTCATGTGCCAGGAATCCAATAATTCCTGTAAGCTTTGAAGCACTGCAATTGTCTCATCAACAATTTTTCATCTCAAGGAATCCAATGATTCCTGCTAGTTTTTCAAGAACTGAAAGCTGAAGATTTTAAAGTTCTTTTAACAGTCTCATTGTCAGCCATGCTCTTTCAGTATCAGATGTTTCTTAAATCTTCTCCTTTGTTTTGAGGTTTTTCTCTTTTTCAGTTTCTCTCAGATGGACAAGGTGAATACGGCTCATTGGCACCCATCTGATTCCTTCTCTATCTATTTCCTTCTCTGTCTGCAAAAATACAAGCAAACCCTCTCTTCCAGGCAGTTAATCTATCTAATTCCATTCTATTTACCACTTTTGGGATTTCTCATCATCATGTGGCAATTACATTGGAACTGTTTGCACTGGACACTGCCCTGTTGGGTAAAAAGCTTCTATTCTCCCCAATCGTAATCCTGATTGCTTTTCTGTTAGTTGATCACTTCAGAGTCCTGAACTTCTAAAGACTCTCTGGATGTAACCTCAGTGCCATCATGCTCCACCTGTTTTTTTATTGATATTTTGGAACTGGGCCCTGTCTCTCATTTCCCTGAGTCAATCTACAGTCTGAGGCCCAGTGGAAGCCTCAGTTACATTTTGGACATGGGATTTTGGGTTTTCTCTCAGCCTCTCATCTTACTCTATCTCTGTACCTACACTGAGCCCTAAGATGTCCTATTTTTCCACACTGAAAAAAATCTATGAGTTTCTCTAGAAGTCCCTTGCCAAGAGGGACTCTGTCTTCCCATGTTCATCATAGTCTGAATATAATAAGCATTTGTGCCCACTGTGGCACAGCACCTTATGATCTCCTCTAAAGGAGCATCTTTGTCTAGTCCCCATATAATTCTTTTGCAAACCTCATTGGCATTTTCCTTAGCCAGATGTCTGGTCATTATTTCTGTAGCTGCATTATTTCCAATGGTTCTTGTTACAACTGTTGGCAAACATTCCACAAAATCTGCAAAAGGTTCATTGGGATCTTGCTCTATTTTTGTGAAGGCTTTACATCCATCTTTCTGTCCAGGGAGAGAATTCCAAGTTTTTATGGCAGCCTTAGAAATTTGCTCATACACTGGTATAGGATAATAAATCTGTTCTGAATGCTCTCCATACTGACCTTAACCAACTAGTTGGTCAAAAGCGATTTGTTCAATAGCTCCTGTTTGCCTATTGCATTGGGCTTGAACCCTACATAATTCATGAAACTCTGAAAGCCACAACAAATTTTGTCCAGGTTCTAAACATGTCCTAGATATGGATTTCCAATCATTTGGGGGTAAGATTTTGTAAGACAAATTATCTAGTAACATCTTCACATAAAATGATGTAGCCCCATAAAGAGTGCATCCCTTTTTCAAATCCTTATTTTTTTCCAGATTAAAAGCAATGTGTCTTCTCCCTTTTTGATCTGAAGAGTCACTCTCTTCAATCACAGGATATGCATTTATAAAATCAGATATATCTTCTCCTTCATTTTTTGCTTAATCAAAGCCTTTTCTAATCTTGTCATAGTCTGCTTCACAGGAGATGCTGATTGTGTTTCTGCCTCTCCCCCCCTCCTTCTTCCTCCACCCATGAAGGGTTAATTGAGGGGGGGAGGGTCATGAAATGTGAAATGATCTAATTTCTCCTGCTGTGAAATATCACACTCAAAATTGTACTTATTCCATTCTTATCTGATTCTTCCTCCTTTTCACCTAGTTTAGTTGGCACTTCTCCCTCCTGCTCTTTCTTCTTTTTCCTTATTCTAACACTTATATTATTTCCCAAAGCCAGTTATATTAAATTGTATGTATTAAGTGTTTCTTTGGAAATTGAGTCAGGTCCATTTTTATTGCAGAATTGTCAAAGATCCTCTTCTACTAATTTCCACTCCATTGAGTTTGAATTAGAATTGTAGTATTCACCTAGTTGCTCTCCTACTAATTTCCACTCATTTGGATCCAATTCTTTTTCCATAGAGAACCAAGGACTTATGTGCTTTACAATTTCTAAAAGTTCAGTAAACTGCTCCAAAATTATAATCAAACCTTGGCTTTCCATAACCTTGGCAATGCTCTCTAAACATTTTCCTTGAACAGAAACAGAAGGCTGTTTTCTAAATATCTGCCCCATCTTAGCTAAAATTCTACTTTAACTCTTTTAACAAAATTTCTTTGTTGTACTCACCCTAATTTCTGGGTTGAGGAGACTTTTCCACTGGATTCAGGATCAGAGGATTTTCCCCTGAATTCAGGATCTGAGATCAGGGTCCTGTCAGCCCCACGTTTGGACACCAAAATGTGGTGTTCTTCTTTTTTTATAATATATGATGGTTCTCTGGGAGCAGGTATCTTGGGTAGGTTTTCTAGAGGCAGCCTTAGTTTTAGTTCAAAGTAATAATCACTTCAAACACAGCCAGGAGTTAAAATCCATTCCTTTATCGTGTCCTTCAAAGTCTTGAGCTTCAGCCCCTAGCTCCCTCCGAATGTCTCCAGACAGCACAAAGGTGGAATGTGGAATGAATCTGTCTTCACCTCTGAGAGTGGGCTTCTGTGTTTCTGTGCCTGGCCCTGAGAGCTTCTTGTTTATACGCTGTACACTGAGTACACACCAATCATTATATCACTGGGAAACCATTATTTGTTGTAGGATTAAATCAATTCTAAATGAGATTTAAACATTGCCTCCTCAATTCCACTTAGTACCTTGTTTCAAGTTCTGGCCCATAATATCTCCTTGTAGGATCAGATCAATCACACTGAACCATGCTAAATTAGATAATTATTGTCTCTATCTATTCTAATAACTTAACACTTTGTAAGGATTCCAGTAGGATCCAGACAGAGAATATAAAAAGTTTTGCCTTTTCAGTGCCCAGCATTAATTTAGCTGAGTCTTATAAAACATTTGAATGGACAGTTTTGACATAAAGAATGAAGAACAACCTTACTATGTGTCAAATGTATGTTCTTACTCTAGTAAGAGAGCATTTCCAAAAGTTATGTTATTATGTTGTTATATTACATAGATGATATCTTGGAGTGTGCCCCTGAGGAGCAAATGTTAGAAGGAAGCCTACAAAAGCCCATAGGAACAGTAAGGATACTTGTATACAGTTCCAGAAAAAAATCAAAACTTTGTTCCTTTTCAATATTTAGGGTATGAAATATATCCCAAGACAATTAACAGTACAAAAACTTTCTTTAGAACGAGAGAACTGGAACACCTTAAATGACTTTCAGAAATTGATAGAGATATTCAATGGATGTGTCCAGTGTAAGGCTTAACTACTTATCAATTACAACCATTGTATGACATTTTAAGTGGAGGCATTGCTTTAGATAGACCCCATCAGCTAACAACAGAAGCCCAAGAGTCTCTGAAAGAGGCTTTATCCAATGTGGTTGAAAGAGTCACTTAAAAACCCTTGGAAATATCAATTTTTGCTACACAAGAGGCACCCACAGCTACACAAGAGGCACCTCCGAGCACAACCAGAACAAAGCCTTACTCCTTACCCAGTGCTTGTGACTAGAACCACTTTAAAAGCCATTAAATGAATAATACTATTATCTGGGATAATTAATGTATGCTGGCAAATTTTATTGGGCACAGCTCCAAATTTTACATATGGGTGCTCTTAATGATAATCCAGCTATTACATTATTGGCCATGGATTTTTGAAAAAAGAGTAGTCAGAACTCCTTTTCAGTCCACTCAGCAGGAGATGTATACAATTATGCTAGTTCTTACTTATTATCCAGGAGATACAAATAGAATATCTGATTCAGCCCACTCAGTAGGTGTGGTACAAAGAATTGCCACAGCTCAGATAAAATTTGTAGCCTATGCCGTATTTGAGCTTTTTAAGGAACTTCAAGAGCAAGTGAGAAAACATCCAGTTAAGGATTACCTCTTCCACGTTCACTCTCATACTGGTATTCTAGCAACGATTTTTCTTAGAAACTCAAAAGGCAGATCGTTTTCTCACCATGTTAGCCAACATTCCCTAATTCAGCCCAATCAAGAATATCATTTTAAATACCAGCACGCTGCTCGAGCTTTATGTTTATAATTTGGAATAACAAGAAAGGAATCTAGGAGCATAGTAAAAGCCTGTACAGCTTGCCTTCCTTTCCCGGTTCCTATGCTCCCTCCAGGGAAGAACCCTCATAGTTTAAGACCCAATGAAATTCGGCAAATGAATGTGACCCATTATAAATCTTTTGGTGGTCTGTCTTTTATCCATGGTGTGGTAGACACTTTCAGGAATCACTTTTGCAAAACCAGCAACAAAAGAGACAGCCCAAGTGGTCACTGAATTCCTTATACAAGCTTTTGCAGTCATGGGTGTGCCACAAGCAATAAAAACAGATAATGGACCTGCATAGATTTCATTTATTTATTTATTTATTTTGCTGAGGCAATTGAGGTTAAGTGACTTGCCCAGGGTCACACAGCTGGGAAGTGTTAAGTGTCTGAGACCAGATTTGAATTCAGGTCCTCCTGACTTCAGGGCTGGAGCTCAATCCACTGTGCCACCTAGCTGCCCCTCTGCATATACTTCTAAACATTTTGCACACTTTTTTACACAGTATCAGGTTTCACACACCACTGGCATACCCTTCAATCTTTGAGGACAAGAAATACTGGAGAGGAGGAACAGAGACATCCAGATGCTTCTCCAAAAACCAGAGAGGGGGAGCCACAGATAACCCTAGAGAATTTCTAAACATAGCTAGTTTCTCCTATTAAAATGTAAACTTTCTGTACAGGGACTGTCTTGCTTTTGATATTTGTAACTCTAGTGCTTAGCAAAGTGCCTGACATAGACTGAGAGCTTAAATTCTGATTCATTAACTTTTCATTATTTTTATTCAAAATTGATTTCTTATATTAGGCTAATTCATCAGCTTGACACCTATACTTAAAATTTTTTTTAGGGATATGTGATAGCATAGCTTTCACTCCTTCCTTCGATTTTGTTTCCTCTGAATTCCTCAGTATCTCACCCTCTATTATTTTTCCTAAATTTGGGCTACAATTAGGTCCTAATTAATGAAATGATGAATTACATAAAGGGGTCCTATGCCTTCTAGGTGTCATTATTCAGTTATTATTATGAAAAATATATCCACTGGCTACAGCCCAATGGAAAAATGCAATGTGAATGTGAAGCATGTGCGCATCTATGAGATTCATTCTGCACACTAACCAGGACCTGGCTATAATTCTCTATAGACTCAACTTTGGTCAATATAGGTGGACAGCTGTCCTTTTTTTTACCTTCCTTTAAAGCTTTTCAGGTTATATTTACAAAACTCCAAAAAAAATCTCTTCACCAGCTTTCCTTATATGTAATGTATCCTTTGTTGCAATTTACAGGTCACACAAGCAGCTTTGTTTAACTGTAAGGACATCCTGTTGTTGTTATTTTAAGCTAGATCTGTTCCAGAAACCAATGGATCAATGAAAAATATCTCATTTTGCAAACTATTCATCATGATCAGGTTGAAGTCATTAAATTTATTTCATCAAGGCAAGCATTATTTAACATTACATAATCTCTTAGCATTATGAATTTGTTGAGAAATGATTATAGTCACCATCATCTCAACAGGTAGAACATGCTTACAACATTCAGCATTCATTTATGTTTAAATCACAGGCTTAAAAGGATCTTTCCACAATAGCATGCAGAATATGTGTGCCAAAGGTACAATTAGCATGCTGAGTAAGGGACCCACACTGGAAGCTTTCTTTTGGGAAGCAGCCTGGATGTCCTGTGTCACGATTCTAATTTTATTTCTACTAGTTATTGCAATAAGAGAATAAAAAGTAGAAGAGGGATGCAAAGGAGGAGCCAGAATTATCATTTGTTGATCATATATGGGTGAATTAGAGAACACCAGATATTCTCCATCTCAGCATTGATCCCATGGGAACAGATCCTGGTCCATCTCCTTCATCTTCTCTTGGTACTGCTTGTTGAATGTTTCCATTTGAGTCACTGTGAAGTGGTTTTTCCAGTCTCCACAAATTCCTGTCACATATGAAATGAGAGCAACAGGTTCTTGGGTCATGTCCGTAGTGATCATTTTTTCCCATCCCTTTCTCCTTCCCCCTTGACTCAGGAAGGAGTCATGGGTAGACTGCAGTGACTGATATTTATGGGATAGCACCCTCTCCTGCAACCAGGGAGTTCTTCTCTTCATCCTTAATCATTCATGCAGTATTGACAGGAAGGCTTACCTCTTCCTCTTACTCCTCCTCTGTTTGTTTTTCCTCACTTACAGGAAAACCTGATAGAGGTTTTCTTGGAAACTCATGCATTCTATCTCTGAGTGTGTCATTGCATAAAAATATACTAAAGTCTATTAGATTAACGGGACAAATTCTTTGGCTGCCTCTTTTCTGTCCTACTGTTTTGTGCTATATACCTTCTTTGATTCTGTTTCTGACTGCCTAGATGTCAATTGGGATGGGGGGGAGGGGAGGCTAACCACCTACTTAACTCTCTAGTGGTCCTAGACCATTGCTTCTCACCTTTTCTCATCAAAACAATTTTGACAGATTCCATATTTTTTATAGGCATAGGTTCTTTGTTTTCCATGATGTGCTTTTTCATGACTTGGAAGGAAGCATTCTTCATGACTGAATTGATTTCTTTCTCACTCAGCTCCTTGCCCAAGAATTGGCAAAGTTTTTCCACACTGACCTTAAGATTCTAGAAAAACATACAACCTGTAATAGTGGGATGAAAATGTCTTAGAGAAAGAAAAGGAGGGAAAGGGGGAGGCAAAAAGTGTAAGAGAAGAAGAAACAGGGATTTTAGATGAAGAGAGAAAGAATAATCTGAAAGGAAAGATGTGAGGGAAAGAGTGAAAGCACTAAGTACAGGGAGAAAAGAGATTGGAGTTGGTACTAGGGAGTAGTGGGAATGGGAAGGAGGACAAAATCTGAAGCAGGAGGGCAAAAGCAATCAAGTAGAGAAGAAGAGAAAGAAGAAAATTTGAAGGTAGAGTAGAGAAGAGGAATGGAGGTAAACTAAGAAATTATGGTGAGTGGATGAAGAGCTGGTATGGGAGGTGGAGATAAAGAACAGAAGAAAAGAGAAGAACTGAAGCAAATAAAAAAAGAAGAAAACAGTAGGAACAGATGAGGAGAAAAGGGAAAAGTAAACAGAAGCACTAGAGGAAAAAAGCAGGAAAATAAAGGCAAAGACAAAGGAAGAAACAACAAAACGGAGAGATGGAGAAAAAGAAAGAAATTAAATGAAAATAGAAAGAAGAGTTGAAGAAAAAGAAATGAAGAAAGAGAATAGAAGGAAGAGATGGAGGAAAAGAAAAAGGAAAATAGGGACAAGAAATGTAGGGAAAGAAAGAAAAGAAAAACTGGAAGAAGAGATGGAGTTAAAGGAAACAGAAAAAAGGAAAATATATTGGAGTAAAAGGAAAAAAGAAAAAAAAAGGAGAGAAATGAAAAAGGTAGAAAAGGAGGTAGAAGAAAAGACAGAAAGGAAGAGAAAACAGGAAAAAAGAGACAAAGAGAAAGAAAGAAAACAGGAAGAAGATATGAAGGGGAAAAGTAAGAAAGAGCAAGTTGGAAGAAGAGTTTGAAGGGGAAGTTAAAGAATACTGAGTAGATGGGGAAAAGCAAATTATATGTTATTAAAGAGATGGAGTGGTTGAGGAGAGGAAGGAGAGAGGGAAAAGAGATTAGAGAAAGTGGGGGAAAGAAAACCAGAAAGGTTAGGTCATAGAGAAGAATGCAAGAGATCACCGAGGAAAATTTTTTAAAACTAAGAAATGAAGAGAGAAGAAAAAGATAAGACGAAGAGAAGAAGGAAGATAGAAGAAGAAAGAGATAAAGGATGAACAAAACCATAAAAAAAGGAAAGAAGGGAGATCAAACAGGAAGGAAAATAGATATGGAAGTTGGGTAAGGAAAAGCTCAAGAGATTTCTGAGAAGGAGAAAAGACTTCCTTTTTATTCAGGATTTTGGGAGCTCTTCCCACCAAGTTTCCAAATCACACAGAGAAAATCTGACAGATATGGAGATATCCTGCAAAGAACTCTTGATAAATGCCACGATCTCCATGGAGGAGATTCAGAGTGAGGGGACTTAACTAGACCAGAGGATGGACCCAGGATCAGAACTGGCAGGTACTATAAAGAACACTTGATGATCTGTTTTTTTTTTTTTTTTTTTTAATAAGTTACTACATCATAGGTTGGTACTTTCAGAACCAAATACTGGCATATGGAGTCTGGTCTCTCTGAACTGGGACTCATTCCTCCTTTCTCTTTCTTGGCTGCTCTGTTGATGCAGTTTCATGCTGGGTTGATACTCCAGCTTTCTCCTGAGGTCTGCGTGCTCTGTCCCATTTCTAGATGTTTGTGTCTGCTTTCCCCTCAGCCTCTGATGAACACAGCCCTCCATGTCTTGGTTTTGGGCATTTGTTCTGACTTTCCCCCATGCTTGGAAAGTTCTCTACTTTTCTTGGCTTCTTTAATGTCCTAACTGAAATTCCCCCTTGTACAGGAAACCTTTTCCAAACCCTCCTCATTCTAGCCTGCCTGTCTCCTGAATGTGTCCAATTTATTACACAGTCTTATTCATACAACAAATTGCACATTTATTCCCAATTAGATTTTATGCTGTTTGAGGGCAAGAACTATCTTTTGCCTTTCTTTGTATTCCTAGCACTTAGCAAAATACCTGGCACATAGTCCTTAGAAAATAGTGTTCCTTTTCTGACTAAAACAATATGCAATTTGTCATGTAGAACTAAGATACATGCAAGATAAATTGGAAATAATTGAGAAAGGGAAGGCAGTAACATTAATAGGGACCCCTGGAAAGGGGACAAGAGAAAAGGACAGGGACCTTACTTGATGAAGTTCCTCATAGGTTAGGAACAAGAACTTCTCTGAATTTCTCACGGATAGCCATCCTTTGATGTGGTCAAACCAGGACCCAAAAAAAACTGGAAATGAATGGAAAAGGAAGGATGGGAGCCCAGGTTATTTATGTTTCAGATTGATAAGATGCTTACTCTGCCCTAGATGCTTGTCAGAATGAGAGTCATGGTCAAAGAAGTTCTGCTCTTACTGTACAGTGTGTGTCTGGCAGGGAGATTAGGGAGAATGGTGGGGTTGAGAGAGGAGAGGGAGCTTGGTTCCCAGTCACAGAAAAATGTCAAACAAGAGAAGGCTAGCTAGGAGAAGAGCCCCAGGGAAGTCACTAGTACAACCCAGAACTTGGTTCAGGTGCTGGCCTTAGCCTCAGAGTTCTCAGCAAGACAAAAGCTAGGTTGGGCCCCTTGAAGTAAATGACATTAAAACTTCACTATGGAGGAAGTAGGGGAATTTGAATGATTTACATTTCAATCCACCCTTGGAACTGGTTGGTCTTTTGAGACTCTGCTTTTCAGAAAGAGCACTGGTCTTGGATTCCAAAAGCCTGGGCTCCAAATGAGTGTCAGCTCTGAAAATTTCTTGGTCATATAGTCTTAAAAAAATCACTTTTGTAGTCTTCACTTCTAACACTCTTCTCTAAGGTGGGGGTGGCAGTCATTGCCCTGTCTATATTGCTGAGCTGTTGGAAGGATTGTGCCTCCCAGGAAATGAAAAGATATCAAGAAAATAGGGATTTTCATTATGATGGCAAAAAGGTGCAGAGAAAATAGAGACAACTGATAAAGATGGGAAGTAAGATGCAGCTCCATCATTCCTTCTTCACTCACCATTTCCCTGCAGGAACTCTTCAAAGAAATGCTCAAAAGTTGGACATAACGGGTAAGAGGGGATATGATTTTTAAAATGGTATAAAGATACAAGGATGTCTCTTGGATTCCTGGCGACATACAGGATCTGAAAGAGAAATTGGAACATTGGGTGGTTATCACATCCATTTTCCTTCTTCATGAAGCATCTCTAGCAGGGAGAACATTTGACCCATTTTTGGGAGCTGGTTTCTCCATCCATTTCTTATATCTCTTGTTTTACTACTGTGCTGGCAAGTAGCAGGTGCTTAATAAATCCTTTTTGGCTGGCTGACTAAATTATCTCTGGCAGTTGCTGCTAGTGGGTAAACTGTTTCTATTATTTCCCCAGTTGTATGTAATTACTCAGTAGAGTGGATCACTCATGTTGGTAACTTTGCATACTTCTGTTATGGTCATGGGAACATCTACTCATCCCATGAGCAAGATTGCGTTTCCCAACTACTTTTATAATGTCAGGTCCTGGTTCTCATAGAAAAATGACCTCAGAATCAGTGTTACACTTAAATTTTGTCAAAATTCTACAGTGATTCTTTTGTGGAGAAAATAACTTCCTCTTTCATGACTAGTTTTTGAGTCCCTGCCAATGTTTATTAATACAAAGCAGCTATTCACAATAATGGCACAATTAGATATCAAATATAGTCATTTACTTAGCAATAAGGGAAAAGAGGGAAAGAAAGGGAATAAGCATTTATTAGACAGTAGCCTAGAATAAAGGCATGACAATATCTTGGCTGAGGATGACATTCAAATAAAGAACCGAAAATAATGTATATGGCAGGGTCTCAACTGAAAAGTATGGGAAAGGGAAGTATGCAACAGAAAGGATGTCTATTCTGGAGGGAATTGAAATTCTATATAAAGGATGGACACAGAGGGAAACAATTCTAGGGGCAGACTGAGTGCTTATCAAACATTTTATTTAATTGACTAGAAGAAGTAAAGGGATTATGATCAGAAGTAGATAAAGATGCTCTGGAAATATGCTAACTAACAAAAAGAGTGCAGACAATGCAAAGAAGGACTCATCACAGAGAATTTACCCTAAAATTCAAAATGAGTCCAGATAACATAGGGAAAATGGAAGGTAAAGGCAAGTGAAGGAGAGAGTCATGATACTCTAATATCTTCAATATTACTGAACAACTTCTTCAGAGATCTTTCAGTGAATGTACTGTTCCACCCAATAGAAATGTTAGTGTTTCCTCAGGTAACCAAGACATTCAGGGTTCTCCTGGAAGAGTGAGTGGTCACCATATGCGACAGGCTTGATGTTCTCTTTCTAGCTTCAGCCTGAAATTTTCTATTCTTCTCTTTATATGTTCATCATCTTCTCCTCTTCAGGCATTTTCCTGGATTTCTTCTTCTCTTCTTCTTTTAACTCAATTTGTTCTTCAGAAAACTCTAGCATTGCTGAAGAAGAGAGGCAGAAAGGAAGAGAAGTAGCCATCCAGGCAAACCTATACATTAATAGAATATTAGTTCTTTTAGTGCCATGTGCTCTGGCTCATGATGCTTCCCGAGATAAATCTAATGTTACAATTTCACTCTGAACCATGAAATCACAAAGGAATTGTTGACAAATAAAATATTAATGGCCAGAGCCATATCTTGCAGATCTCTTTTTGTCTGATGAACCAGAAATTAGAAGTTGCCCAGAGTGCTGAATAGCCTGGGAAACAAAGATCCCTTTAATGACTATTAAGAAATGAGCCAACACAACAAAACTGACATTTCTGTCTTAATTAATTTTCTTATTGCCATGGCAACAATTATTTAATAGAGCTAGAAAAAATAAAATTCAGGTGGAAGAATGAAAGGTCAAGAATATCCAGAGAATCAATGCAAAAATGTGAAGGTAGGTGGCTTAGTCATACCTGATCTCCAATTTCATTACGAAGTGGTAATTCTCAAAAGACTTTGGCCCTAGCTAAGAAATAGACTGGTCGATCAATAATGACCATAGTAATCTAATATTTAATAAACCCAAAGATTTAAGCTTTTTGGACATAAATTCGTTATTTGATAAAAACTGCTTGGAAGACTGGAAAATAATATCGCAGAAACTAGTTACAGACATACATTTCACACTGTATAAGAAAAGAAGGTCAAAATGTATACATGATTTATTCAACAATGGTGATACTAGTAGCAAATTAGAAGACCATGGAACAATTTAACTGTCAAATCTATGGAGAATGGAAGAATTTAGCATGAAATAAGATATAGAAAACATCACAAAATGTAAAATGCATAATTTTGACTCTATAATAATGAAAAGTTTTTGCACAAACAAAACCAATGCAACCAGAATTAGAAGAAAAACACAAAACTAGGATAAAATTTTATGAGTATCTATGATAAAGACCTCTTTTGTCAAGTATGTAGATAACAAATTTATAAGAATACTAGTAATTCCTCAGTTGACAAATGGTCAAAGGATATGAACTGGCAGCTTTCAGATAAACAAATCAAAACTATCTGTACTCATATAACTTCTAAATCACTACTGATTACATAAAAGCAAATTAAAACATTTCTGAGGTACCACCTGACACCACAAGATACTGATCAGATTATCTACAAAATAATAGGAAAATAATAAATGTAGGAGGGAATGTGGAAAAAGTAGAATACTAATCCACTGTTGGTAGAGTTGTGAACTGATCCAACTATTCTGCAGAGCAATGTGGAACTATTCTCAATAGAATATAAAACTTTGCACCCTTTGATCTGACTATTTGGCCTGTATCCAACAGAGGTAAAAAAGGGGGGGGGAGGAGCGGCAAGGAGAAGAATCTATTTGCACAAAATTATTCATAACAGCTCTTTTTGTGGTGGCTAAGAATTGGTAAGAATTGGGGAATGCCTGAACAGGATGTGATATCTGATTGTAATGGCATATTGTATAATGGTATATTTAGAAAACCAGCAAAGATTTACATGAACCAATAGAAACTGAAGTGAGTAGAAGCAACAGAACAGAACACAATAATATAGTATGATGAACTGACATTGCTTCTCAGCAATATAATGATCCAAGACTGTTATGAAGAACTCATAATAAAAATACTATCCATCTCTAGAGAAAGTACTCACTTTTTTTTTCTGAGACAATTGAGGTTAAGTGACTTGCCCAAGGTCACACAGCTAGGAAGTCTTAAGTGTCTGAGACCAGATTTGAACTCAAGTCCTCCTGACTTCAAGGCTGTTGCTCTACCAACTATGCCACCTAGCTAACCCAGTACTGATGCTTTTCCAAAGCAGATTAAAATATACTATTCTTCTCTTCCTTCATTTCTTTTTTCATTCATTTCACCTTTATTTCCTTTTCTTCCTTCCTTCCTTCCTTCCTTCCTTCCTTCCTTCCTTCCTTCCTTCCTTCCTTCCTTCCTTCCTTCCTTCCTTCCTTCCTTCCTTCTTCCTTCCTTCTTTCCTTCCTTCCTTCCTTCCTTCTTTCCTTCCTTCCTTCCTTCTTTCCTTCCTTCTTTTCCTCATTCCCTCCTTCCTTCCTTTTTTCTTCTTGCTTTTTTTTTTGCCCTTCTTTCATTTGCCTTATTGCACTAAATAAATAACAAGGAAATGTTGTTATGCACAATATATGATTGTGCATATGACATATCAGATTGCTCTCTGCTTCAGGGAGGACTAAGAAGAGGGAGAGGTGAGATAAAATTTGAAACTCAAATTTTAATAAAAATCAATGAATGTTTAACACGTATTTTATTGTTACACGTAGTTTAAACATAGTTGGGGGAAAATAAAATGATATTAAAAAAATAGAAACAGAGGGGATATCAAACAGATCAAACTGGGAAAAAAAAACTCTTTCCTAAGTTATTTATTCATTTTTCCTCCTAAACTAAGTCAGAATAAAACCTTTCATTATGATGCTGCAGATTTCAAAAATGATCAATCTACATGAGTCTATTTAAAATTCTCTTTGATGGTATTAGTACTGTCCATGATGTTTTCTTAGCAGAGATACTGAGGTGATTTGCCATTTCTTTCTCCAGAGGATCACCTTTTGTCAGAACTTCCCCTGTGAGCTGTCCATCTTGAGTAATTCTCCAAAACACAGGTCATAATTTCATTAAGTTACAGAATCCCCTCCTTCCACAACAATGTAATGATAAAAGGGATGACACTGGAAGATGATCCCTTGGATCAGGTGTCCAATATGCTCCTGGGGAAGAATGGAGGACAACTATAAGAATCTCTAGTACTGATGCAATGGTTGGGCCAAACTTGAAAGGAAGCTGAGCTGTGAGTGTATCTAGTGAAAAAAAGGGCTGATTTTATAAAGATAAATATTGCTCAAGAATCTGTAATGTAAGATCTATGAACCAAGATAAGTTGGATATGGTCAAATAGGAGACAGAAAGATTAAACATTCATGTCTTGGGTGTCAGTGAATTTAAATGGAAAGGAATGATTGAATTTGATTCACATGATCACTACATAGGCTACTACAGATGCCAAGTGATATTTGTTCAAATCTAAGACAAACTGTTCAAGGTTACAGTAACACAAGCAAGTTCTCTAACCACTGATGCTAAAGAGACCAAAGTGAATCAGTTCTATGAAGATCTACAACATCTTCTAGAAATAATACAAAAAAACCACACTAATTAATTGGACTGGAATGTTAAAGTAGGAAATTAAAAGATATTTGGAGTAACAGGCAAGATTGATTTTGGTATAAAAAACAAACCAGGGCAAACTAATAGAGTTTTGTCAAAGTAACTTATTGGTCACAGCAAACACTTCTTTTCAACAACCTAAAAAGAACCTCTACACACAAATATCACCTGATGCTCAATATAGGAATCTCATTGTTTATGTTGTGTGCATTTAAATGTGGAAAAGCAAAGTCAGCTAAAATAAAATCTAAAGCTGACTGTGGCTCAGCTCCTGAGCTTCTTCTAGCAAAATTCATAATTAAATGGAAGAAAGGGGGGGAAACCACCTGACCCAATTTACATCATTTATGAATATGAAATGGAGGTTAATTAAAAGATTTAAAGGGTGAGAACTGGTATATAGAGTGCCTAAAGATCTCTGGACAAAAGTTCGAAATATTGTCTGGGAAGCAGCAACAAAGAAAAAACATTCCCGATAAAAAGAAGTGTGAAAAAGCTAAATGGTTGTCTGCTGAAGTTTTACAAACAGCTGAGGGAAGAAGGAAAACGGAAGGAAAAAAGGTTAATTAAATATATGCCCAAATGAATGCCGAATTTCAGAGAATAGCAAGGACACACAAGAAGGTTTTCTTAAATGAGCAACGGAAAGAAATAGGAGAAAACAATAGGGAAGGATAGACAAGAGATCTCTTCAAGAAAATTAGAGATTTCAAGGTCAAGTTTGATGCAAAAATGGACAAGATAAAAGACAAAAATGGTAGGGGGTTAACAGGAGCAGAAGAGATTAAAAAAGATGGTGAGAATATACAAAAGAAGCAGACAAAAAATCTCTTATTACTAATAACAAGGATGGTATGGCTACTGATCTAGAGGTAGACATTCTGGAGGATAAAGTCAAATGGGTCTTAGGAAGCCTTACTAAAAAGAAAGCTAGTAGGAGGACTCTGGGAAGATGGTAGAAGAGGACTCCAGATTTTCTCCACAAAGAGAACAAATTTGTGCCTCAGAGTGAACGTAGACTTGTGAAAAACAAAGATTGGTAGAACTGTGTTCCTCTTAAGAACAAAAGATGAGAAGAAAGTCCCCAGGATGAGGTTTAACTTGGGTGAAGTGCAAACAGCTCCAGGCTAGCTCCACAGAAACAGCAAGTGAAGAACCCTGGGGCTAGTTAAGTTTGGCAGGAGACTCAGTCCCAATCACAGGAACTTTCACCTCCCAGACAGTGTGGGGAATCAAGGGTCTGAATCCAGGAAGACTGAGGGAACCTCTGCTGATTAGGAATGCCAGGCTCAGCTGTGCTGCTGAGACATGGCTCGGCAAAAGAAGGAACCAGCATATTCAGTGAGTAGTATAATTCTTTGAAATGTTTCCCTGCCCAGAGAGAATTTATAGAAGAATCAAAAAAGAATTTAAAAATCAAATGAGAAAAACAAAACAAAACCAAAAATATCCAAGAAAAAACAAGAAGATTGTGAAAAAAAAGTTAACCAACTGAAAAAGGAGATAGAGAGTCTCAAAGATGAAAATAACTCTTAGGAAATTAACATTGGGCAAGGGGAAGCCAATGAACCTATAAAGGACCAGAAAATAACATAACAAAATAAAAAAGGAATGAAAAAAATAGAACAGAATGTGAAACATTAGAAAAACCGATCTGGAGAACAGATTAAGAAGAGAAAATATAAGAATGATTAGGCTACCTGAAAGCTGTGACCAAAAAAGGAACTTTGACACAATATTGCAAGAAATAATCAAATTATCCTTGAGTGATAGAACATGAAGGGAGAGTACAAATGGAGAAAATACACTTACCATCTCAAAGGGATCCTTTTAGCCTCAATTTGCACTATTTATCATATCTCTTCATTGTTCCTGGCTTTCTCCTTTGGAGCAAGATATAAAACAAACAAACAAACCAACAAACTGATAAACCATAACTACTTCTGTATCTGTTGGCCCATTAAACACTGGAAGAAGAGCTCTTCTGTCTCTCCAGAGTCCCTTCCTACTACTACTCAATCTCCAGGAAGCCTTTCAATTCCTTTCAACTTTCCCCATCTCCAGTACAGTTTTTGGCATTTCTTCAAACCTATTCAAATCCTCTTCATGCTTCCATTTTCTTTCCTTTCCCTTGTCCTTTATTTCATGCTCTTATCCTGAATGTTCTCACATAACTTTTGTCCTTCCTCACTAGAAGTAGAAGTGAACAGTGACATAGTCAGAAGGGCCAAGCAGGAGAATTATGAGGCAGTGTATAAACATGGAGAGCAGAGAGAAGCTTCCATCTGCCTCCTCCCATCCCTGAAGTCCTATGAAATATGCACCAGAAATGTTGCTCCAGTGTTATGGGCCAGAACTCTGTACTTGAAACAAAGATTCTTACAAGGTGCTAATTCAGTGGAATTGATGAGACAATGGTTATCTAGTTTAGCATGGTGATCAATAGTTCTCTAGTTCAGTATGGTTGATTTAATCTTACAACAAATAATGGTTTCCTAGTGATATAATGATTGATTTATACTCAAAATAGAGCATATAAAGCTTTGACAAACTCAGCCAGAGTTAGAACCAGAGACAGACTCAGAAGTGCTCACAGAGAGATTCAGAAGGGCCAGACACAGACTCGGAAAGGATCTAGAGCCAGATTTATTTATTTCATCTCACAGCACCATGGTGGCTAGCCTCCTGCACTTCCCCCATGAGACCAAGGCCTGTCATACCTAGAGACAGACACAGAAGGACCAGACACAGACTTGGAAGGGACCCAGAGACACATTCATTCCATCTTCGGTCAGGCTCTTGGTGGCTCTCCTGGGGAACTGAAAGACTCAGAGACAGAGCCAGAGAAGACAAACGGACTGGAAGTGGGAGCTCAAGCTCTCGGAGCCAAGGAAAGACAGATTCATTCCATCTTCATCAGCTTTGTGGTGGCTGCCCTGGCCTCCTGCACTTCTCCACTGAAACCAAGATTCCAGAAGGCCTCTAAGAAAGCTAACTGGGCCCCAGGTAAGGAGAAAAAAAATAAAGAATTTGGACTTTGGATTTTAACACTTGGCTATTTTCTTGTGGTGATTACTGAGCTGAAACGAAGATTGCTTCCAAGACCTCCAGAAAACCAAACAAGAACATTACACTCCAGCCTCTTTCTGTCTCATCCTCCTTCCAACTCCTAGATAGCTGTTTCTTTCACTTTTAACTGGGGCCCTCATGTGCTCACCTTGGCCTTGCTGGTGAAATAGGACTTAGGGAAGAGATGGACTGGGAGATGGGAAGTGAAGAGACGGGAGTTTCCCTTATTCTCGAGCATTTCCTTTTTAATTTTTGTCTCTATCCAGGGAGAACGTTTCCAATAAGGGACAGATTTAACCCAAGTGGGGTCCCCTTTTGAGTAGATCAGGCTGAGGATATGTACCATCCAATGGGTTCCTGCATGGAAAAAAACAAAAGATGTGTTAGGTTTTCATGATTATTTTATTCACAGAATCACAGACACTCTGAGTTAGCAGAAGCTTCACAGATTTCAGTCTTGCCCATATTTGAACAAGCCAGTGGAAAACTTCCACAGGAGGAGGGGAAAGGACTCCCCAGCTCTATCTGAGAGAGTGCTGCTTACTAAATTGAGATGAAATTCGAATGTGCCTGGAGAGGTGGGTGGCTGCACCAAAGAGACTATGGCGATTCCACAAGCATCTTCTGAGCACTTACAGAGTGCCAGGAACTGTGCTGAATGCTAGGGATCTGAGGGAAGGCAAAAACTCAGTCTCTTACCACAAAGGGCTCATAATCTAAGGTAAGAGGAGAAATGTGAATAACTCAGTTCCTATAAGTGACATAAAGAATGGATGCAGGGGATCTCAGAGAGGAAAGAGCAGGGAGTTGGGAGATTCAGGGAAAGCTTCCAGTAGAAGGTGATATTTGAGTTCAGTCCTGCAGGAAGCTGGGGAAGGTATAAGACCAAGATGAGGAAAGGGAACCTTTCAGGTATGGGGGAGACGGCCAGTACAAAGTCTAAGGTTAGTGTACAATGTACAGTGTATTGTGGTCAGAGTTGGGAGACATAGGCATGTGTTCCCAGAGTTCATATTGCTCACTATAGTGGCTTGAGGTAGACCCAGACAGTGCAATTCGGTGAAATATATGCCACTAAGTTAGACCTGCCTGGAAGTTTGCATGAGAGATGTAAGAGAGAAAGAGCTGTCTTGGGGAAGGTCCCTCCCTGATGGGATTGAGAAATTAAGGCAGAGACTTCTGGGCCACAAAGAAGGAATAAGACTTCACCAATGAGTTTGGTTTTGTTTGTTCCTTTGTTTGTTTGGTATTTTTGCTGAGGCAACTGGGGTTAAGTGACTTGCCCTGGGTCACAGAGCTAGAAAGTTTAAGTGTCTGAGGCCAAATTTGTACTCAGTTCCTCCTGACTTGAGGGCTGGGGATCTATGCATTGCACCATCTAGCTGTCCCCACTTTACCAGAGAGATGGGTATGGGTAGTGTGTTCTGTGTTTTGAGTTCTGCGTAAGCAAAGGTATGGGAGGAGGGTAGCAGGGAGCATTTCTAGGGGTGGGTCAGCAGGACTATAGCACAGCTTATGTATAAGTATCCCTCTACCCTGTGGGTCTGAGGACTTGGCTTGAGTTCAATCCCAGTTGTACCATTTCCATGCAAGCTTGGCGACCTTCCAGAGATCTTGAAGTGTTGGAGTTAATGAAGTATTGGATGTAGAGTCAGGAGGCTCTGGGTTGGAATGTTGCTTCTCCCAAAGTCTTCTGCTGAAATGTCAAATACACTTTGGGTTTTAAGTCTGTTTTGAACATAGTGTCTTCTCATTGGTGACCAGAGATTCCTAAACTTTGGTACATTTTCGCCTCTCTGGCCAATTGACTTCTTAATACAATTGACTCTTTCCCTGACTACCAGTGACACTGACCTCTGGGAACAGGAGCGTGAATCTAGCCTGGCCCTCCTGGGCTGTCTCAAACACTTCTTCCTTTAAAGAGAATCAGGACACATTCCTGAGGGACAAGCACAAGCAAAGAGGGATCATGGTGTCAGGATTATAGGTCTTTTCTGTCTCTTTTTTGGTGACCTTTTGGCTCCTGGCCAGCTTCTTTCCTTCTCAGACCTTGTTGTTGATGTTCAATTTTTTAAGTCTTATCTTACACTTCCTAACACCATTTGGGGTTTTCTTGGCAAAGATACTGGAGTGGTTTGCTATCCATTCTCCAACTTATTTTACAGATGAGGAAACTGAGCCAAAGAGGATTAAATGATTTGTCCAGGAAAACAGAACTAGGATGTGTCTGAGTCTATATTTGAACTCACAAAGATGAATCATTCTCAGTCTACTGTACCTAAGTATCTAAGACATTCTCTTTATACCTTGGGTTCTTAACCTGAGGTCCATGAATCTCCTGGGTTATGTGTAGAGAGATTTCAGAGGACCCATGAAGTTGAGGGGGACAACTTTGTTTTTAACAACCTCTTACTTAAGTTTAACATTTAATTTAATTATTTCAACTTTTTATTCTGAAAAGAAGTCTACAAGCTTCACCAAACTCCCTGCCAGAGAGGCCAGGGTGCACCAAAGTTTAGGAATCTCTGGTCACCAATGAGAAGGCTGGGCTACCTGCAGTCTAAAGTCTCTTTGTTCTCCAAGATCTGAGCCTGGAATGTGGAGGAATAGAAGAAAGCTCATCTCTTCTAGTCTCTGTCTCCACATCCTGTTTCCTTTCCCTGCTCCTTACCTGATTTAGGGTAGGTCACTATTACAACATCTTCATCCTGAAGCTTAAACTCATCCTGCATTCTTTGAATATATTCCACATCATAAAATTGGGGAAGGAGAGGGACTCCCTTGAAAAAGACAAATTTTGTGGGATTCTCCATGTGAGCAGTTGGCTTCTGGTTAGGTGACAGCTTTCTCCTGGATCTTTGTCACTGCTCCTCCTGTTCCTGCTGCTGTTTTCTTGACTCTCCCAAGCTCCTGTCAACTACCCACCTGTTGATTAGCCAAAGGGAAGGTGGGAAGATTAAGAAGCTTTGGAATCGGGTTTTCTGATATAAGAATGATCAAATCCAAGAA
Source organism: Antechinus flavipes (assembly GCF_016432865.1). Taxonomy (NCBI): domain Eukaryota; kingdom Metazoa; phylum Chordata; class Mammalia; order Dasyuromorphia; family Dasyuridae; genus Antechinus; species Antechinus flavipes. The sequence goes on along the minus strand of NC_067400.1, from coordinate 634,876,481 downwards.
ACCTTGGGTCTTCCTGCCAAATAGTACAGCTGAACATGATCACACGGGACCAGAACAACAAATATTAGATGAACAAAACCATATCCTGAGTCAGTTTCCATGGCACATATACCTTTAGGTCTTCTGACAGCATGTCATGGAAAAGAGAGGTCAGATCTGTTTGTTTTAGCTTCAAGGATAGAGAGGAAGAGAGATACAAAGGGTAATTGGGGCTATAAGTCCAGAAATGTTTTCTAACAACTATAATTATGGTTACAGGTTATTAATGATAAGCAATCATCAGCCATTACTTTTTGCAAATTTTGAAGAACTAGGTCAGGACATATGTTTTTCTAGTACAAATTTTAATAAGATGATTTCCCACTAGATTTTTAGAGCACAGGATCTCCCCTGAAGCATATCCATGGAACATCATATTGCGCTTGTGAAATCACTTGCCATTTCACTGTTATTTTGAAAATTACCCAGACTATTATATTAGACTAGAAAAAATAAATTCTTCTGGAGAACTGACCAAAGTAGTTTTTCAGTCCAGGAGTTGAAATGAACTATGTCTACTCACACTAACTATGTCTGCATTCCTCTAATACAGAAATGAAGTGATTGATACTAATCAGCAAACAAGAGGTATTTTAATATTGTCTTCGACTGGTAAAGTTGGCTTAACAACCATTGAAACAGATATACTTGGATTTACCACTGAAAGCAAATCAAAGGCTCTTTAAAGAGTCATTACCATTCATGACAAATTCTGTTGCCTGCATCTTAGGGCAAGCCACAGCTGTTTTTCAGTTTAACAGCAAAAGCAGTAAGTTCCCAGTCAATAATAGTTGCCACTAAAAAAATTTCATGTGGTTATTATTATTTTTTTTTGTAATTTGTTTAGCATATTCTGATAGAAAAAAATCCATCATTAAACATAAAGGAAATTATCATATAAATGTAAATATGTAAATAGTAAATATCATATTTACATTTACATAATGGAAATGAGATTATAGTTTGCTCACAAGCCAGAAGGGCATAGAAAGTAGTTATCCTGGATAGATCAATGTGCTGCTTAATGTCAGAATCTACTTCCAAAGGGGAAATCTTTAAAACTGGGGCAGAATCTTTGCAGTATGTCACTGTTGTTGGCACTAGGATAAGCTCATGCCTCAGCCATTCAGAAGACTCCCTGGAGTCTTCCCAGAGACCCCTAAAACTATAGGTAGAGGTGGGGGATTGGGGTTGGGGTTGGGAAATTTTAATTTAATTTCATTAAACTTTTACTGAAATTTAGAACTCTCAACTATTTCAAAGGTGTGTTCTGATAAGGGGTTTATGGAATTCAGCAAACTTTCTACCAGGAAGTTCCACAACATACCAAAGTATAAGATTTTGAGATTCTCCATGCAGGCAGGTCTCTCCTGACAAGAGAAAGGTAACTACTTTCTCTTGACTCCTTCTAATTGCTGCTCTTGCTCCTGCTTTCTTGCCTCTGCCCCCATTCCACATGCCTATTCATTCTCCAGAGGACAGAGCAGATTCATTAAGAATGTTTAGAAGATGGGGTATATGGGATAATCATGAACAGGTCCAAGGAATCTGAATCTCGGAGGTTTTCTGGCACAAAGAACATCTGACCTCAAATATACAGATTTAGGTCAATGATACCACTTCCCTGAATCAGTGCCCATGGCATGTATATATCTTCAAGACTACTGGAAGACTGCCTTGGAAGAAAGAGATGAGGCATGGCTCTTTTGGTTCTGGGGTTCTCTAAGTATACCATAATATCATCAGCAAAGAGTGATAATTTGGTTTCCTCATTACCTACTCTAATTCCTTTAATCTCTTTCTCAGCTCTTATCACCAAAGCTAGCATTTCTAATACAATATTGAATAGTAATGGTGATAGTGCACAACCTTGTTTGACTCCTGATCTTTTTGGGAATGGTTGTGGTTTATCCCCATTACATATGATGCTTACTGATGGCTTTAAATAGATGCTACTGATTATTTTAAGGAAAATTCCATTTGTTCCTATACTCTCAAGTATTTTTAATAGGAATGGATGTTGGATTTTATCAAATGCTTTTTCTGCATCTATTGAGATGATCATATGGTTTTTGTTAATTTGGTTATTGATATGGCCAATTATACTGATAGTTTTCCTAATATTAAACCAGCCCTGCATTCCTGGTATAAATCCTACTTGATCATGGTGTATTATCCTGGGGATGATTTTCTGTAACCTTTTTGCTAATATCTTATTTAAGATTTTAGCATCAATATTCATTAGGGAGATTGGTCTATAATTTTCTTTCTCTGTTTTCAACCTACTTGGTTTAGGTATCAGTACCATGTCTGTGTCATAAAAGGAATTTGGTAGGACTCCTTTATTCCCTATTTTTTCAAATAGTTTATATAGCATTGAGGCTAATTGTTCTGAATATTTGGTAGAATTCACATGTAAATCCATCTAGTCATGGGGATTTTTTTTTTAGGGAGTTGATTAATAGCTTGTTCTATTTCTTTTCTGAAATGGGACTATTTAAGCAAGTTACTTCCTCCTCTATTAATCTGGGAAGCCTCTATTTTTGGAGGTAGTCATCCATTTCACTTAGGTTATCAAATTTATTGGCATAAAGTTGGGCAAAGTAATCCCTTATTATTTCTTTAATTTCCTCTTCATCGGTGGAAAGTTCTCCCTTTTCATTTTTAAGACTACTAATTTGATTTACCTCTCTCCTTTTTCTAATCAGATTTACTAAAGGTTTATCAATTTTATTGTTTTTTTTTTTTTTATAAAACCAACTCTTAGTTTTATTTATTTATTAGTTCAATAGTTTTTTTTTTACTTTCAATATTAATAATTTCTCCTTTTAATTTTAGAATTTCAAGTTTAGCAATTGACTGGGGGTTTTTAATTTGGTCTTTTTCTAGCTTTTTAAGTTGCAGGCCCAATTCATTGATCTTCCCTTTCTCTATTTTATTCAAGGAAGCCTCTAAGGATATAAAATTTCCCCTTATTACTGCTTTGGCTGCATCCCATAAATTTTGGTATGATGTCTCACCGTTGTCATTATCTTGAGTGAAATTATTAATTGTGTCTGTAATTTGCTGTTTCACACAATCATTCTTTAAGATGAGATTATTTAGTTTCCAATTACTTTTTGGTCTATTTACACCTAACTTTTTGTTGAATGTATTTTTTATTGCATTGTGATCTGGAAAGAAAGCATTTACTATTTCTGCCTTCCTGCATTTAATTTTGAGGTCTTTATGTCCTAATATATGGTCAATTTTTGTGTAGGTTCCATGAACTGCTGAGAAGAAAGTATACTCCTTTCTGTCACCATTCAGTTTTCTCCAGAGATCTATCATATCTAATTTTTCTAATATTCTATTTACCTCTTTCATTTTTTTTCTTATTTGTTTTGTGATTTGGTTTATCTAAATCTGAGAGTGCAAGATTGAGATCTCCCACTATTATAGTTTTGCTGTCTATTTCTTCTCGCAACTCTCAACTTCTCTTTAAGGAAGTTAGGTGCTATATCAATTGGTGCATATATGCTTAATACTGATAGTGCTTCATTGTCTATAGTACCCTTTAGCAAGATATAGTTTCCTTCCTTATCTCTTTTAATTAGATCAGTCTTTGCTTTTGCTTGATCTGAGATAAGGATGGCTACCCCTGCTTTTTTGACTTCACCTGAAGCATAATAGATTCTGCTCCAGCCTTTTCCCTTTGCTCTGTATGTATCTCCCTGTTTTAAATTGTTTCCTGTAAACAACAGATTGTAGAGTTCTGATTTTTGATTCAGTCTGCTATTCGCCTCCTCTTTATGGGAGAGTTCATCCCATTCACATTTATGGTTAAAATAACCAATTCTGTATTTCCTGCCATCCTAATATCCCCAGATTATACTTTTCTTTTTCTTGCCCTCTTTCCCTTCTTCCTTAGTATTAAACTTATTGGTCCCACTAACGTCACACAGCTCTCCCTCTTTAGTATCCTTCCCTCCTCCCTTTGAATCCCTTACTCTTTCTTTTACCCTTCCCTTATTATTCTTTTTCCTTCTCCCTTTTCCTCTCCCACTTTTTAATGAAGTAAGAGAAGGATCTCTGTAAAACAAATATGTCAATTGTTTCCTCTTTGAGCCAACTCTGATGAGAGTAGGATTCACACAATATTCCTCCCCCTCTCTAAGTTCCCTCTAAGTTCTCTCTAAGTTTGCCTCATTGTCGCATGTAGTTTCCCTCTTTTTATCTCCCCTCTTCCCTTTTTCTGACACTATCCCCTTTCCATTTCCCTTTACTTCCCTTTTTTATGTTATATTGGTAAAATCAAATTATACATATGGTTTTTATGGATATCCACAATAGAAATACAGTTCTCAAGAGTTCCTTTTATCTTTTTCTACTTTTCTTGAGTCCTGTTGTTGGAGATCAAATTTTTTGTTTAAGTCTGGTTTTTTCCTTAGAAACAGATGGAATTCCTCTATTTCATTAAATGTCCATCTTCTTCCATGGAAAAAAATACTCAGCTTAGCTGGGTAGTTTATTCTTGGCTGCATTCCAAGCTCTTTTGCCTTTTGGAATATCTGATTCCAGGCCCTTCAATCCTTTAATGTTGAGGCAGCCAGATCTTGCGTGATCCTTATTGTGGAATCTTGGTATTTAAACTGTTTTTTCCTTGCTGCTTGTAAAATTTTTTCTTTAGTCTGAAAATTCTGAAGTTCGGCCACAATATTATTTTAGGGTCTTTTTCAAAAGGTGTTTGATGAATTATTTCAACGCCTATTTTCCCTTCTGGTTCTATTACTTCTGGGCAGTTCTCTTTGATGATTTCCTGTAAAATAGTATCTAGGCTCTTTTTTTCATCATAATTTTTGGGTAGTCCGATGATCCTCAGGTTATCTCTCCTAGATCTATTTTCCAGGTCTATTGTTTTTCCAAGTAAATATTTGACTTTTTTTCCCCCAATCTTTCATTTTTTTGGTTTTGCTTGACTGATTCTTGATGTCTCAATGAATCAGTCATTTCTATTTGTTCAGTTCTGATTTTTAGTGAGTTATTTTCTTCATTAGCTTTTTTTTTTTTTTTTACTTCTTTTTGTATATGTCCAATTGAGTTGTTTTGCTCTATGAAATTTTTTTCCATTTCACTAATTTTTTTTTTTTTTTTAGTGAATTATTTTCTTTTTCCAATTCACAGATTCTGTTTCCCTGCACTTCTTCGGAGTTTTTTTATCTTTTCTAATTCACATTTTAGGAAGTTGTTACTCTTTTGCATAGCTTCTCTTTCCTTTCCCCATTTTTCTTCTAGTTCTCTTTTAAGGTTTTTAATAGTCTCTTCTAGGAGAGCCTTTTGTATTGGGGACAAATAATTGTCTGGAGACTGTCTGCTATTAGTTTCTTCAGGGTTGAAAAGCTCTTCTCTTTCTGTATAGAAACTATCAATCATTCTTTTGATTTTTTAAATCATTTTTTAAAGCCTGTAGGGTTTGCCTTCAGGGCCAGGAGGTTGCCAGCTTCCTCTGCAGAGCAGTGAAAGGTGTATGGACGGGTAGCTGTCCTGCCAGCCAATTACAAAAAACAGCGAGGTACTGGAGTGCTCTGGGAAAGAGTCCCCCACCCTGGAGTAACTCAGGCCTGCAAGGCTGGGCTGGGAAAGTGCCAGGCAAAGAACCCCTGCTGTGTGAGATAACGACTGCCCTGGGGCTAGACACTGAGCAGTGAGAGTTTCATTTCCCAAGCCAAAGCCTGTTCTGGGGCTGTGGGTGTTAGCGGCTGAGCACAGTCAGCTTGGGGAGGTTCTATTGCCCCAGGCCGAGCCCCCCACTCTGCCAATTAGAGGCTGCCCAGGCTGTGCCCCGCTACCGTGCAGATTTGTAACTGCCCCCGCAAAAGCCCCGAACTTTAGAATGTGGCTGCAGGGCTGTGTTATAGTCTGCCTGAGTCACTTCCGGGTTTGAGGGGTTACAGCCAGATCTCGTTAGGTTCTGGCATTTTTTAGAGTTCCCTCTGTTTTAGGCTTTAATTTCTCTGCCAATTTACTGCTTTGTAGTCAAGGCAGAACAGTTAGCCCATAGCAGAGCCGTCTCTATAACTTCTCTAGCCACAGAGATCATCCCTGCCCCTGGTCTGCTCAGGACTCTAGTCTCTTACTGCCTGTGCTGGTCTGTTCCTGACCCCTCAGGACAAACCTTTCCTGGTGAGCTTCCAGATTGACTTCGGCTGGTAAATTGTAGTGCTTCTAATCTTCATGAATGTAAGCAGTGAAGAGTTATTTTTGAGGCTGGATTAAATAGTTGGTTATGAGAGGAATGAGAGGAGCTTAGAGAGTCATGTGTGCCTGCTCCGCCATCTTGGCTCCGTCCCCATTTTGATAATTGAGTGCTGGGTGGACTATGAGGAAAGATTTGAGGCAGGCAAAAGAAATCAATAAAATTTTATTTTATTTTCCATTCCAAAATCTCTTCCTTCCTTCACATCCTCCTCCATCCATGGAGGAGACAAGTAATCCAATATTACGTCCATATGAAGTCAGGCATAACATAAGGCTATTTACATCATCGAGACATGAGGTGAAACAATGAGGGTCCCCATCAGGCTTAGGGCAGAGTCAGAGGAAATTCTACCAAACCATTTTCATGCCTGCTGCTTTATAGGACAGCAGTGAGGCCTAGGACTATGAGGTCTTGGATCTAAGGGGTAAGGAGAATTCCCTGTCATTGGTCACAGGATTCAGCCCCTCTATCAGCGGTCCTCAAACGTTTTAAATAGAGGGCCAGTTCACTGTCCCTCAGACTGTTGGAGGGCCAGACTATAGTAAAAACAAAAACTTTGTTTGTGGGCCTTTAAATAAAGAAACTTCATAGCCCTGGGTGAGAGGATAAACATCCTCAGCTGCTGCATCTGGCCCGCAGGACATAGTTTGAGGACCCCTGTGCTTTACTTTCCTTGTTGGAAGCAAGAAATCTTGTCCATGAAGGTGCAGCTATTAAAGATTCCAATTCCAGCCTTTGTCAGTGAATTGTGGGTCTGGAAGGAGCAGAGAAGATTCCTTTTGTTGGAGACTGGGGATCAGATCTTCAGTCCTTGATCTCTGGTATAGCCAGAAAGTTATGCTTTCAATCTTGAAGAGACCAAGCCCTCTAGTTCCACCACTGATTATGAGGGAATCCATTTATTATCCTGGGCCTTATGTCTGATTTTACACTACCAGTATTCTGATAAATCTGAAGCCCTTTCCCTAAGGTTTGAGTAGAGAAGCTTAGGTGTACTAGAGGCCACACCTCCCTCTCTGATGTTAGATATTAAGCATGAAATTTAGACCTACTTTATTTTCAATTCTTTCATAAAATATTGTCTCAGAATTGTTTTTAGCATCTTTTAGGGTTTAGCAGCTTGTGACCTCTACAGGAAAGGAATTCCCAACCTGCCCAACCTAGCAAAGGACACTTGAGGTGGCTTTAAGACCTCCAAGCACAGGAACCATCCCACATATGTGCCAACCAAGTTATTAAGATGTTTTTATTGCTATCAAGCAAAATTTTCCTCTCCACTACCCTCTGGGGTCAACCAGAGTAAATCCCCCCTAGCTTCCTCACTGTTTGGATTCTAGAAAATCTTGTACAGAGACAAGATTTAAACCTAGTTTTCCCGGCTCTACCACATACAAAACCTCATTAATTGGAATACTACAAGTCACCTTTAAAGATCACCTTGCTTGCATGGAAGTGATAGAGTTGGGATTAGAACTCAAGCCTGTGACTTACAGAACAGAGGTACACTGTAGATGCTCTTGTACATTTGCTTAGCTTCAGCTAAAGTCTTGTACTCTTCCATGTTGGAATCTTTACAAACTGCTAACTCATTAGAGTTGATGTCTGTAAAGATTCCAACACTTCCAACCCTAGAAATACTCCACCTTGAACTCATTCCACACTTTTGCTTAAGTTGTAACCCAATCCCAGAATGCCCTTCCCACCTTCATTTATCTGATGAAGTTCTATCCATATTTTATTTTTTATTTTATTTTATATTTATAATGAAAATGTAAATGAAAAAATCAAGATAGTCTAGGAAAGCTAATTTTCTTTTTGTAAGCTATTATGGTTGATAAGAATTTATATAATGACTCTCTTAGCTTTTTCAAACTGTTTTATTACCATAAGTTAAGTTCTCAACAAAGTTGTCTCAAAGTTTATTGTGAATGTCTTAAAAGATGCTAATTAGATTCGAGACAGGATAGATGAATTAACAATAGACTGTGACTTCACATTTTTCTATATGAACAGAATTTGGACTTCTGCCTCACAGAGGAAGGTAGTCAGTTTACATCAACAGTAATATTTCATCATAATTATATGCCATAACTTGCTCAGTCATTCCCCAATTGATGGGTATTTTGGCAATTTTTTTTTTGCAATCACAAAGAGAACTGCTATAGACATTTTAGAATATATGGGTTCTTTTCCTTTTTTCTCTAATCATCTCCAGAAATAGAACTAGTAGTGGTATTGCTGGGTCGAAGGATAAAGGGAGTTAAAAGGAGTCTGGGCATAATTGCAGAATAATTGGATCAGTTCAAATTGCACCAATAATGAAAGTGTCCCAATTTTTCCACATCTTATCCATATTTGTTATTTTGTCCTTTAATCATTTAGCTAAACTGTGGGGTGTAAAATGATATCTCAAGGTTGTATTCATCCTTTATGGCCCCAAAATCTCTACTTTATTCTTCCAGTCTTACTCATGAGGAATCTTACCCATGACTGATATTTCTTTCTTGTGTTTTTCAGTCATGTTTTCATGCAATCTACTTACTGGGATATGTTTCACAAAGTTGCACCCCATGGGCCATCCCAAGCCATAATTGATAGCAAAATGAAGATGTGTACTGAGGTCTCATAACTGATCACAATACAGCTTTGGGAAGCCTAGCTTCCCACTGGCTGGGTCCCCTGTAGCAGTACTCTTTGTGGTGTTAAAGAACTGGAAATTGCAGAGATACCTATTAATTCAAGAATGGTTTAACAAGTTGTATTATATGATTATGATGGAGTAATACAGTGCTATAAGAAATGATGTTCGCTAAGGCATAGGGAAAGGTTGTGTGCCCTTCCATTGGATGTGGTGTTCCACATAGTACAATGTTAATATCTCTTTAGTTGCCAAAAATACTCTTAATCACTGCTAATTTTCTGTTTTCCTTCCTTCCTTCCTTCCTTCCTTCCTTCCTTCCTTCCTTCCTTCCTTCCTTCCTTCCTTCCTTCCTTCCTTCCTTCCTTCCTTCCTTCCTTCCTTCCTTCCATTTGAATGGAGATTGGGGAATACAGGTGCTTGTCCAAGTCCATTGATGATCTGATGCTGATGTGAAACTATTCTAGGAGTTTTCCATGGCTGAAGTCATTCAAAGGGTGAGTGCAAATGCAGGACAGAACTTGGTTACTAAGCTTTACCTCTGGAAATAGAGTGCATCCTCATAGTAAAAAGAGAGCAGTGATTGTGGAAAAGAGAACCTGACATTTCTCCCTTTTGGCCAAAAGAAGGGAAGGTCTAAACCCCCACCCCCACCCCATTTTGGACAGTAAAAGAGAAGCAGACACTCACATGGGTAGCTCATATACTAAAAATTGGAATGATACAGAGATCAGCAGGGACCATGCTCTACTCCTACAATGCTCTTAAATCTGAAGCCCTTTCTCTCATGTCTTAGTGCAGAAGTTTAGATATGCTACAATTCACACCTCCCTCCTTGTTACATAGTAAGGATACACTTTGTTCTCAGTAGTCTCATAAAACATTCTCAGAATTGTTTCAGCACTTCTTACAAGGTTTCTGGGCTATTCCTGAGAAGCCAGGACAACTTGATCAGGAGAACCTGTCCTTGTCCCATCTTTAACAATAGGGTGGTCTTATCAAATTCCCCAGTCACCAGTAAGTCTGTCCTCATCAGGGACCTCTGGGAGTACCTGGCACTGTAAGTTTACAAAGGGATTCCTTGGAGGTAGTGAGTGGTGGTCTTCATGACACGTGGCACCTCTGCCTGCTTCCTTTGATCTTTCACTTCTGTGATGCTGGTCAATTAGATGATTTCTACTCTGTTCTTTGTTCTATGCTTTTAAAAATGTCTTGCCTCCTCAGTTTGGTGACTCTTGATCAGAGGCAGGATCATTAGATGTATCCTTTATTATCAAGTCACAGGCTCCTCATAGTAAATGACATCTTATTGGGAGATTTGCTTCCATCTTCCTCTTTGGTAAATTTCAAATAAGATCATTGGTGTTAGACGTGGGATTTGGATAGGAGAATCCTCCACTTTCAAAGCCTCACCCTTACTTTGGCCCAAGTGGAGCAGCCTCCCCAAAAGTAGTTTCTTTTAGGGACTCTGTGACTGTGGATAGGTTTTCCATTTGAATACTGAACAAGTCAGATCTTCTCTGAGGGAAAATAAGAAAACACCTAGTTCATTGAAAAAATTCTCCCTCTGTTAAGTCAAGATAATGTATTTTTATTAAAAAGTGCATTTCAGACTCTCTGATCTCTCTACATGTAGATTTCATGAAGACTCTGGAGAAGTAAGATCACTTTAATGCTGTGTTTAAAAGTTTAAGTGTTTAAAAGTTACTTCAGAAACCAAATTGTGATTATGCTTTTCCCAAGTCAAAAACAAGTAATCATAGATGCAACATTAAATTAGCTCTGATAGAAAGGGTAGTCCCTCACTTCAGATATATTTCTAATTGATCTTCAAAGCCCACAATGGAATCCCAATAACTCTGAAGATAAGCAAAGGTGAGACTGTGTGAATATTTGTGAAATAAAATTTCAGAGGCAGTGTAAGAGATGAAATCTGAATCACTTTTATGATGAACTGTGCAAAAGTGCCAAGCCATATGCTGGTGTAGACCCAATCAATTTTGCTCATGCGTGTTATCATTTATACCCATTTTGTACCCATTGATTCCCATGAGAAACCTGAGAACATTTCTATAATTGAGATCCTGGTTTGTACAATATGTCTATTGAGCCCATCAAGTGCATCACTTTATATGTTTTCTATGAATAAAAGGAATGAAAAGAGGGAGGAAAACAGGAATAAGAGGGATAGGAATTGAAGGAAGATCAGGCTACCATGTCATGATGGCAGGAAATCTCAGTCCAGGTTATCCAAGCTCCCTTTCCTGCTATCTCAGGGGCCCTGACACAGACAGTATTGCAGGAAAGTCTACATCTCAAGATCCACAGAAGTGTTTTCACTAAAGGAAGAAAGGATCATATTGCTTAAAATTATAGAAAGAAAAATAGAGCTCTATAAATAAAATGGAAATAAAAACAGTAAGTTTACTAAGGAGGAGTAATATATGAAGGAAGAGGGATAAAGAATGATGATCTCAAAGTTAGATTTTTTTTCCCACAGACCCTAGGATTCTAGTCTCTACTTTTCTCCATGTGCTCCCTTTATCTCTCCCTTTCCTCACCTTTCAAAAGTGTATTTATTTATTTAAAACTTAAATGCAAAATAAGAAAAAGTGACATAAGAAAGACAGAAAAAAATTGTCATGTGCCCAGCATGATCTCAGAAAATATTAAACATATCTAACAACAAATTTTCATTTCAAAAAGCATATATAATAACAGAAGGCATTATATGCATCACCATCCATCTTTGTTTCCTTGTAGATTTTCTTTTGTTCTCTCCTGTGCACTTTTTACTTTATTTTTCCCTCCTTTCCTCCTTCTTCTCTCTCTGAAGCAAACTACAGTTCCCTGTGGATACATTGATATAAACCCATATATATATATATATATATATATACCAGGACACATACATACATGTATACACTTAATATACACATATATAGACACATACACATAGACACATACATATACATATGCATATACATTCACATATAGCTAAAATAAAATTAATATGGCTGACATATGATGTAGATTTCTCTTGTTTGAATCTTTAAGTTTGACTTTCTCTATGATCAGTGATTACTACCTCTACTTTTTTCTCTAATAAGTTCTATTCTTGATCATTCATATTGTTTGTTCTATCTCTTATTTCCTGTCCTTGCCAAAGTCTTCTGCTTTATTTCTACTCCTTACTGTGCCTTGCTATTACTGAACTTCCCCACTTCTCCATAGATCCCTTCCTTATCTTTTCCCATCATTCTTTCCCTCTCTCTTTATCCCATTCCCATTGAACTACACACCATATTCCACTTCCACAAATTCACACACCATTCTATATTCCATTTTATCCTATTCCCTCTTCCCTGGGTTCTTTATAGATTTTTGGCGATTTTTTGATACATGTGTCCATTGTTCCATCTTTCACACATTCCTGATGTGAGGTTTTCAGAACTACTAGCCCTCCTCCTCCATCTAATTCCTCTGTGTCAGTTCTTGCTCTTGCACCTAATCCATCTAGTCAATTACTTTTTTTTTTTTACCTTTTCTAGACCATTTTGCTTTTTAGAGCATCATACTCAGCTCTATCCCAATCTTTCTTTTTTACTAAATTACTAATATTAATCTTAGACATATGTTTTATATTTTCATGTATAAAACATAAACATTTTGTCCCTGTTGAGCTCCTTTAAATTAGATTTTGATGTTGGCTCTTATATATTAAATTTTCTATTGAGGTAAGATGTCTTTAAGACAAAATCATAAAAATATGAAGTTCACTGAATGTCTATTTTTCCCATTAAATATTATATTTAATTTTGCTAGATATAATATTATTGGCCACAACCCTAGTTCATTTTATTGTCAATATATAGTATTGCAGGACATGTAGTCTTTTATTGTAACTATGATAAATCCCATACAATCCTAATTGTAGCGCCAATAAATTTGAATTAGGGTCTTTTTTGTTGCTTGTAAAATTTGCTCTTTAATCTGGGGATTTCAAAATTTAGCAATGATATTCCTATGTTTTCCTTGTAGGATATCTTTCAGGAGGTGATTAGGGGATTTTTTTGTCTATTTCTACCTTTCCTGCTTCTATTACTGCAGGTCAATTTTCTGTAATTATTTCTTGTATTATTGTGTCAAGGTTCTTTTTTTCTGGACATAGCTTTCACATTCTCCTCTATTTTGATTATTCTTTACATATATTGTTATTTCTTGGTCTCTTATAACTTCACTGGATTCCCCTTTCCAATTCTAATTTTCTTTTTTTTTTAATTTTTATTTAATAATTACTTTATATTGACACTCGTTTCTGTTCCGAATTGTTTTTTCCCTCCCTCCCTCCACCCCCTCCCCTAGATGGCAAGCAGTCCTTTATATGTTGGATATGTTGAGTATTTTTCTTCTTTAAGACTCTGGATCTCCATTTCTAGTTGGTTTACTTTCTTTTCATAATCTTGTTTTTCCTCAATAACTTATCTATCTATCTGTCCATCTGTCTATCTATATCTTAGTTTTTCCCAATCACTCTCATTTGATTCTAAAAGTCTTTTTTTTTTTTTTTTTTTTTTTGTTATTTTCTAGAAATTCCTTCTGGGCAAGTAACCATTTAAACATTAGTCTCTGGGATAGAAGAGGCATTTTTTTTTATTCCAGTATACCCCTCCAAAGATGAATCTTTGACTTCTTTATTCCCATAGTAACTATCTGTGGTTGGGTTCTACTTCTTTTGTCTGTTTTTTTTTTTTTTTTTTTTTTTAATAGGAACCTATTAAATAGGACTCTAGTCCTAGAGTGAGGGGAAATGGTGCCTCTGATTTGATTGCAGTTTTCCCTTCTGGCCAAGAATCCCAAAGCAAGAATTCTACTCACCTGTAACTACTTGCAGCCAGAATTATCCTGCCCCACTACTTCTGCATTACTTTGGTAGGCTGGTTCCTTCTTAATCAGGGCAGCATCTCAGCAGCACAATTGGGCCTGATATTCCTTATCAGAAGTACTCTCATTTTCCCCAGAGTCAAGTCCCCAACTCCCCACACTGTCCAGGAGATTAAAATTCCTCTGGTTCTGGCTGAGACTACCTCTGTATCTAGCTAACCACAGGGCTCCTCGCTAACTGTTTCAGCAGAGTTATCCAAGAACTGTTTTCACTTCACACTTGCTAAACCTGCATCTTGGCATCTTTCTTCTTCTTTGGTTGTCCCAGGAGGACCCCTATTCTGTTCCCATCTTATTTGTTTTTCACTGATCTACTTTAACCCTGAGGTACAATTCTGTTTTGTTTGTGGGGAAAATTTGGAGCGCTTGAAAATTTCTGACCTACTCTGAATCCTCCCCTCTCCCACACTATTTTTAGAAGTTGAATAATTATTCTTTCTATCCATTACATATCTATATGAAACTTAAGTGACAATTGACTAGCTGAAACTATGGAAATATCCAGGGCCATTGTTTTTGTAAAACAAGGGCATCCAGGGGCAGTTACTCAATATGGTGGATAAAGTATCAGTCTGGAAGTCAAGCAGACCTGAGTTCAAATCAGATAAAGACACCACTTCCTGGCTGTGTGACCCTCAGCAAACAAACAAACAAACAAAAAAAATAGGCATCTAAAGATTGCTGTGTGTCTAGAGCTTGAATGACAATGGAAATGACTTTCAACATTTGCCATATACCTGGACAGGTCATTATAAATTCTCTGGGATTCAGTAACTCCAGCAGTTCTAGTGCTCAGGCCTCTCATTGTCCATATAAAAGCAAAAATACATAAGAGAGGTAATGCCCTCTTGACCCGATTAAGGGGGCTAAGAGAATATCAGACATACATTATAAGGTGAACAAGAATAAGCAGAAGAAATGATAGTCATGGGGGGAACTTCAAGGGTTAAAGACCCCAGTTCAGAAAGACAGAAGGGTCTTGTTGAGGTTATTGCCACAGAAAAAGAATAATCCAGAATCCAGAGGAGGTGAGATGGAGAAATTTATGCAATTAGGCTTTAAAATGTACTTGGACCAGGTTGTGTAATCAAATTTTATCTGTGAATTTGATATGAGAAAAGCCATAGGGCTTTTTAGGGATCAGATTAAAGGTATGTGGTCTTTCCAGTGGACTGACTGATCGTCAGAGACATTATGGAAGACCCAGATATGTCCACAGGTAGGATCCCAGGCTATTGGAATGGGTTTGTTAGGAAACCTGCAATCATCTGGTTGTTCTGCAGTATAATAATATTTAGCAAGTGATATTTTTTCAGCAAAAGTCCTGTTGGAGTGGCCTTGGCAGTATATACTCCTTTCCCCCATCTGTGTTGTCTGAAAAAGGAGGATCAGAAGGTGGCATTAAGGGTTGCCTGTCCCAGTGAGATCACGACTCTCTGATCAACTTCCTTTGTGGTGGCCATGAAGTCCGTGCTGGAAATGCTAATGACACGGGAACACTGGAAAATGTTTAGAGAGCCTACATGTGATCCAGTGCAGTTGGCTTTATATGAAAAAGGAAAAAAGAGACTTTTTAAAATATCTGTGGCAGAAAACTGTGGTCCAGAAAATGGGGGATCATGCCATAACAAAATCTCAGCTATTCCCAATTGTGCTAAGTGGGAGAAATTGAGGACAACATCTTTGGGGAAGGAAGAGTGATCAGTGCTAGCAACCCCAAACTTAGAAAATACAGTATCCCCAGACTTGTGATAAGGAGAAAAGATGGGTTTCTGGGCAAAACTAGAAACCTCAGAACACAGCCAACAAGATGGGAGATTAAAAGCAGATTTTGCAACAGGGAGAGAAGGATATGGAGTTAGACTGTGAAAAGGGATAAGAAATGTATAGGATGCTTGCTGCATGAAAGCAAAAGACAAGCCCAGGTGTGGCAAAAATCCAGTATCCTAACTCCCATGGCAACATTCAGGTAGAAGGTGCCTTTCTCAATAACAGTTTCAGATCTTCAACACCCTAATTGAATACTGAGACTTTAGAAAAGATGAATCTCTAGAAGTCATGGGGGTTTTATGTGTATGTGATTAAGAAAATTTATTGTTTTGAACAAGATGGAGTGAGATTTCTCAAGATAGATGTGAAAATCAAGTAAGGCTAAGGCTTTATCTACCCCAGAGTTGGAGTAGGCCTGAAGGTCCTTGGGCATTGACTCAAGGGCATACCTAAGTCCCCTTCTTGCTATCCTCCCATGACATCATTTTCTTCCTACCTCCATCAAATATGGGCAACTATGTACTTAATGGCCAAAGTTCACTTTCCAGGGTAATTCCCATGTTTAGAATGTTAAGACCCTTAGTCAATGAGGATAATGGTCAGGGATGGGAGGGGTATTTGCATTAGGGACTATTTAAAGTGTAAAACATATCCCAAAAGGTGCCTCCTCCTTTTGATTGCTTGTCCAATTGGAGGGACTTCTGCTTCTTGAGAGAACATATAATAAACTTTCATTTTGCTCCTAGAGATATCTCTAGCTTTTTATTAAATGGTGACGACTCAGCATTCTGAGCCACACAGTTTGGATTCACACCTACAATAACATACACTTAAGAAGAAGATAGATATTTTATCGATTTGCAGAAAAGGCAAATGCATAGACATTTTGCAGTGACAGCAATAATAGCTAATAAGCCCCAATACTAATATAAATTATAGCAATACTAATGTAAATATAAAAAATAGAAGAAATATCACAAATTTGGGGAAGTACCAATGCCTGTTGCCCAGCTGGGGGATCCCAGATTCTAGTTCTTAAGTTCCCAAATAGGGAAGTCCCAGGCAAAAATCTTTTCTATGGTTGAAATTCCAAAGCTAGTACGGTGTCATGGTCATTTAAATACTACTTGAAACAAAGAGGCACGCGTCCAAGGATTGTGTTACAGAATTCCTCACTTGGGTCTGGCCTAGATCCAAGTGATACATGGTTCCTTTAGTGGTCAACATGTTTTTCAGAAAATTGATCCAATTCCTGCAAAACATCTTAGGGGAGCAATTGAGAAGTTGGCCAACCTCCTCCCTTAATCTTTCCTGCTTTACAGTCTATCTGCCTTTATCTCGCTTCTCAGAATTTATTCAGATTGGTATTCAAATATGTTTCTTTAGAGAGGCAGATATTTTCTTTAGACAAGGGAGTCATCCATAATATACAGCAGCTTATGCACTGGGACTTTATATATTCATGGAAGAACTTTTTAAAAGTTTTTTTTTTTTTTAAAGTAAGGCTTTTTATTTTCAAAATATATACATGGATAATTTTCACCATTCTCCCTTACCAAATCTTGTGTTCTAATTTTTTTCCTTCTCTTCTCCCCATCCTTTCCCTTAGACAACATGTAATCCAATATATGTTAAACATATCAATTCTTCTATATGTTTCCACAAATATCATACTGCACAAGAAAAATCAGATCAAAAATGAAAAAAATGAGAAAGAAAACACAATCTAAGCAAAGAACAAGAAGAAGAGTAAAAATACTATATTGTGGCCCACATTCAGTTCTCACAGTCCTCTCTCTAGGTGTAGATGGCTTTCTTCATCATCAGGACCTGCAAGACATAAATACCCCGGTCCTCTCCAAAGTACTAAGATTGGACCTTGGCCAGTGTCCTTCCTCATCCTTTCAAAGAACCTTTTGAATGTTCTGATGCTTAAAGTCCTGTTTTATCCACATCCACCCATCTGACTCTCTAACTTATATACTACAGCTGTGTCACTGGGCATGGTCACGGGCAAACATATCCTGACCCATGATGCATTCCTGCCTTCCCATCTCTCAGCGAGGCTGTTGAACCTTCCCTTGCGAGGCCTGGAAATCCTCACTTGTAACCTCTCCCTCAGAGATTACTGATTGTCAGCGTGCCCAGTCCCAGACCTTCGGTTGTCTCCCATCACTGCCTCACCAAAGAGTGGTTCTTGTCCAACAGAGCCCCCGGACACAGGAGCTGGCAAGCTTAAGTTTGGAAGACACTGAAGCTAACACTCTCACATCTTTTCATCATCTCCTCAAGGCTTGCGTCCTTAGCCAAGGACGACATGGTTTTCTGGCAACGAGCATTAGTGTTCTCTCTAGCCAGTTTCAGGATAAGAAGACCAGCTGCTTCTCCTTTACCTACTAACCTCTCAACAGCCACCTGTAGGCAAGCCACAAAATCAGGGAAAGTTTATACTGCCAGAGGCTAGGAGAGCCAGCAGCTCCTTAACATATGGAGATTTAACCCTGTATGTCTTAATTCTTTCCTTAAATTTCTTCCCCTGCAATGGCGCCCACGTTCTTTCCTGGGGGCTATCCAACATGCCAAATCCTTGCTTCCTGGTTCCCTCGTCTGTTGCCCTCTGTAACACGCATCCTAATTCTGACTGTAACTCATCTACTGCCTGCTTCTTTCCCCACTGTCTCTTCCTATGATATCACATCTACTTTTGGCTTGCTTTATCAGTCTTGGGGTCTTGTCTCCCTTCCCGTGATTGGACCAGCCAAACTCATGAGTTCTCTGGCCAATCCAGTCCCTGTTTCGGTGCCATTTGTAACCTCCTACTCGGAGGCTAGTGATTGCCGGGGCCATACATGCAGACCTTCCTCAGATAGACACAGAGATGAGACCAAGATTCAAGTGCCAAACAGCCTTTCTTTATCAGGGGTTAGCAGGAAGCAAGAGCAGGTTTATGTAAATCTCTGAGTCTCTCTCACTCTGCCTCTCTCTACTTCTCTCACATCTTTTTCTTTGCCGATGGCAAAGCTGCCCATTTATAACTACTCTTCTCTGGGATTACCTGTGCCTAGCCCACTCAGCACTGTGTAGGTGAATCCACAGAAGGGAGACACCTGGAACTAATGCTGTGTCCTAAGAAAAGATCTATCCAGAGGACACACCCCTCACTTTCTCAAGGAAACACCTGTAAGACACAACCTCCTGCCTCAGAGGCCAACCCCCTTCTACCTCCTGGATCCATGCTACCAGCTGATATGGCAAACATGGCAATTCTCAGAAGGAAAGTCTCTAACAGAGCTCAAAGATATTAGAAAAACACGGGGGTGAGGTCAAGATGGCAGAGTGAGGTAAGAACTTACCTTAGTTCTGCCCCAGACCCCTTCAAACAACTTTAAATACTAACTCTAAACAAATTTTAGAACATCAGAATACACAAAAAGATGGAGTGGAAAATTTTTCCAGATGAAGGCTGCTTGGAAGGATGGCAGAAGGAGGCTGTGGCATCAGGGTGGGTCAGGTGCCAATCTCAGGTCAGACCCAGGTTAGCACAACCCAGGACCCAGGAAACCAGGAAGTGGCAGTGATTTCCACATGTCTCAGCCCACAGGAACAAAGGATAACTCACAAAGGACTGATGTACTAGTGTGAAAGCAGTCTCAGCCCAGGATTTGGGAGACCCTGAATCAACAGCAGCAGCAGTAGGTTCTAACAATCTCAGCCCACAAGTAGAGGGGAAGGCAAATGGCCAGAGGGGACTTTTTGCTGGCACTGTGGCAGGACTCTGTTTCTTTGCCCATACTCAGATCTGGGTAGCAGTGTTGGTTCACAGTATAGGTCCCTAGGTGGATGTGTGAAAACAGCTGCACAGAAGTCCTGATGTTGGGACATTACACCCTGAAAACAGAGTTCTATTTTAACAAAGCGTTAGAAGTTAAGCAATAGGTTGGAGAAATATGTTAAGGGAGCCACCTGCTAATGGCTGCTGGGAATCTAATTCTGACCAGCAGAATAGATCCCTTTATGTGAGAGGATGATAATGATATAAGGAGACTGAGAGGCAGTTGCATTCTCTGACCTCTCTCATCTTCCTTCTTGCCTCCAATTTATTTCATTCCCAATTCACAAACAACATCTGTGTCAGTAAAGGCCGAGTTGAAACTCCTTCAAGTGTCGGGGCTTTTGGGGATTCGACCTGCCCCTTCACACTTAGGCATGGTCCTTAACAGAAATGAGTAAACAATAGAAAAAGATTTTGACCATAGAAACCTAATATAGTGACAAGGAAGATCAAAATATACACTCAGAACATGATAATACAATCAAAGATCCTACATCCAAAGCCTCCAAGAAAAATAAGAAATGGTCTCATGCTAAGGAAGAGATCAATAGGAATTAGGAAAATTTAGGAGAAGAAAAATTGGCAAGAAAAATAAATGAGAGTGATACACAGCATCTATTGAAGAAGTAACATAAACTTAGAACATAATATTAGAACAGTTATAAGAAATATATGTGGCAAGGTTTAACTCACATTGCTCTGAAACTCCTCTCTACTTGCCAAAAACTCATACACAACCTCTTGTTGTTAGTCTTTTGGTAGATATGGATATAGGTTTTACTGGGAGAACAACTTTGAATGGAGTTCTTGTGTTGTATGTGACAGCCTTTAATTTATCTTATCTAGCTTTTCCCAGTGGCCACTGTAGTAATCATATTTCAGAAGTCCTAGATATGCCCCAAATGAGCAAAGCCAGAACCATCAAATGTGACAGTTGAAAGAGGCTTTAGCAGCTCTTGAATGTGACCTCTACAGGAAAGGAATTCCCACTCTATACAACCCAGCAAGGAACCCTTGAGGTAGCTTTAAGGACCATCCCATTTATATACCAATCAAGGTGTTAAGATGTTTTTATTGAAATCAAGCAACATATTCTCCTCCACTACCCTCTGGGGCCACTTCCCCCTAGTCTCCTCACTATTTGGCTTCCAGAAAATATTGCACAGAGGCAAGGCTGAAACCTGGTCTTCCTGACTCTACCATGTACAATGCCTCATTAATTGGAACACTACAAGTCCCCTTAAAGATCACCTCACTTGCATGCAAGTGATAGAACTGGCATTAGAACCCAAGCCTGGGACCCACGGAACAGAGGTACGCTATAGATGCCCTTGCACACTTGCTTGGCCTTAGCCAATGTCTTGTACTCCTCCAACCCTAGAAATGTTCCACATTGTCTTCATTCCATGCTTTTGCTTACTTTGCACCCCAATCCCAGCATGCCTTTCCCACCTCCACTTTTCTAATAAAGTTTTATCTATACTTTATTTTTTATTTTATTTTATATTTATGGAACAAAAGAAGCATTTATATAACATAGCATATAAAATAGATGATTGCATGTGAGACTACACATTTACTATGTATAACTTGCTATTTGAATATAGAAATTATCATGTAAATTTTTTTCTTTCTTTTATTCTCTAGTGTTCTTGCCTCTCTCTCCATTAAATACAAATGGGCATATGTAAGTTTATATCTATGTAAAATTATTTAATAGCTATGTCTATTTATCAGTTCTTTCTCTAACTACAGATCACATCTTTCTTAATATGTTCTTTATACTTAATTTGGATATTTAAAATAGTAAAAATAATTTATTCAGTCAAAATCATTCTTAAAATGATATTGCTTTTACTGTATGCAATGTTCTCTTGGTTCTGCTCATTTCACTCTTCCTTATTCCATGCAAGTCTTGAAATATTTTCCCAAAAATCATTAAGCTCATCATTTCTTATAAAATAGTGACGAGATCAATATAGCATCACCTAGTTTGAAATAAACATGTGGCAAATTCGCAATTGCTATTCTCTTTGCCAAAAAGAAAGCTTATTTAGGAGAAGAGTTTACAGGCAAAATAGCTGAGCAACCAGAGTTAGCCAGAGCAGAAAGAACCATTAAAAGAAGGCGCTATGAGAGAGAGTACCTCATAGTGGGATTAGTCCTGAAGAGAACTTAGAAAAAATCTTCATCATAAGTAGATCTTTTATAGGGGAAATGTAACTTTGAGGGTTTCTCAGGTGAAAAGCTGGGAACTCAAGAGGAAGGTCAGAGAGCTTGATGGAAGCCATGTGGGAAACCATGTCCCGGATGTGTCTAAAAGCATGCCAATCAAGATAGTCTGAGAAAGTTAACTTCCTTTTTGTGTGCAATAAGGGTCGATAGAGTTTACATTTTGACTGTCTTAACTTGTGATAATAAAATAGTCTGGGAATGCTAAGTTTACATGAAGGTTGTCTCAAAGGTTGTTGTGAATGTCTTTAAAGAGACTATATTAGAAACAGGATGAATGAATTCACAATAGACTCTGACTTCACATTATTCTATACAAATAAGATTTGGGCTTTCTCCTGACAGGGGAAGATAAGTCAGTTCACATCAACATTAGTTATTCCATCATACTCATATACCACAACTTGTTCAGGCATTTCCAATTGATGGCTGTTCATACAATTTCCAGGTTTTTTGCATCCACAAGTAGAACTGCTATAAACATATTAAAACATATTGGTTCTTTCCCTTTTTTTCCTTAATCATCTTTGGAAATAAACCTAATAGTGGTATTGTTGGATTGAAGGATAAAGAGAGTTCAAAGGAATCTGGGCCTAATTCCAGAATAGTTGGATCAGTTCACAATTGTACCAACAATGAACATCTCAATTTTTCAAAATTTTCTTCTTCATTAGTTGCTTTTCCTTTTTATCATTTGAACCAAACTGATGGGTATAAAATGATATCTCAAGGTTATAGACATTCTTTATGGCCCAAGAATCTCAGCCTTATCCTTCCAGTCACATCTACAATGGACCTTGCCCATGACTGATTTTTTTCTTGTCTTTCATTCATGTTTTCATGTAATTCCAGTTACTAGAATATGTTTCACAAAGTTTCATCCTCTGGCCCATCCCAAGCCATGATTGAAAGCAAAATGAAATGATGTATTAAGGACTTATAACTGACCACAGTACAGTTTTGGGAAGCCTAGACTTTGCACTGTCTCTGTCACCTATAACAGTACTCTTTGTGGTGTTAAGGAACTGGAAATTGCAGAGATACCCATCAATTCAAGAATGGCTGAACAAATTGTAGTATATGATTATGAAGGAATACAACAGTGCTATAAGAAATGAGGTACCCTAAAGCATAGGGAAGGGCTGTGTGCCCCTATGTCTCTTCATATCTATCTCTTAGCTTTCCTAGATTCCTGTAAGAGTGACCTTAACTACCACCTTTTGCAGGAGGCCTTCCTTGCAACCTCCAATTGCTAATGTCTTCAGATTTGAGACATTTATTTCATTTACTCTCTAAGCCTCTTGCACGAAGTGAATCACTTACATGTTGCATCCTAAATGGAAAAGATTGTTTTTTACTTCCTTTGGATGTCTGTTATTCACCCTAGCTCTTGGCATCCAGAAGGAGCTCAATAACTGCTTGTGGAATGACTGCTTGCTTTTTCCATGGCATGTGGCCAGTCAACTAGTCAGACAAATTTGAGCTTCATATCAGGAAGTTTTCTTGACAAGTAGCATTATTTCAAGTAAAGCAGGGCAACCTTCATTCACTCCTTCCCTGGAAGTTTTTCACTGGTTTGTTCCACTATGGACTAGATTGATGATTAGAATCTTTCCTATTTAAGAAGGTGTGGGATTATGTGAAGGAAATATTCATAAGACCCCTCCCTCGCTTTTATTCTATGCAGGAACCCTGGGATGATAGATATCCTTAGTCACTTACATCAAATGTGTACTGGACAGAGAAATGCAGGCCTATATTCTTGAGAAGATTGAACTATATTTGGGATTGTAGGAAAAATTGGAAAAGTGATTTTCAGAATTTTTTGAGGAAGTACCAGAGACTTCAGAGACATTCTTTGACTCCAGCTTCCTGGTTCCTGTTCAAAGGTTCTTTTACTTCTATGTATACCACCTTTGTGAAGTTTTTTTCCCCCTGAGGAGTATTTAAATGTATTATGAATAAAGGGACTATTTCTTTAAAC
Organism: Antechinus flavipes; assembly: GCF_016432865.1. Lineage (NCBI taxonomy): Eukaryota > Metazoa > Chordata > Mammalia > Dasyuromorphia > Dasyuridae > Antechinus > Antechinus flavipes. Next base: position 634,852,804 of record NC_067400.1, on the reverse strand, counting down.
CCTTTTGTTCTGAGTTATGCAACATAGCAGATCTGAAAAGAATACAACTGAAATAACTGAATCTTGAACTGTTTAAATAAGATATCAATCATGAAAAGCAAATAAAAGACAACAGAGATAACTCGGTGTTAAATACACTAAACAGAACATCAAGTGTAACTGAACAAAATCAGTTGCCACAATCGAAAAGAGGAAAAGAGCCAAGAAACAACCTTAGTCAACATAAATTTGACCTTCTTTCTAAGAGAAGAGAGATGGGTTGTTTAAAATAATACCAATTTAGAAGAAAAAAGAAAGGAAAAATTCATCCATGAAACCATATGAAGAAGGCTGGTTGATTACTATCATAGTCTTTCATAGCAGGGATAACCAGTATAAAGAAAAGTTATTGAGAGTAACTTGATAAGATACCCAAGGAAGCAAGATCATGACAAAATATATTTAAGGAAGAAAAAGGAAAGAAAAAATGGGAAAGAAAACAGAAGGCTTCTCATGGCAAACTGTAGACTATCAAGGACAATACTCTTTAATATCAGGGTCCCTATTATGAGTCCTGAATGTAGATGTGTTGGGCAGAGAAAAACTAAAGAATTGTTCTTTAGGACAAGGTGGAATAAGGCACTGATAGAGATCAGTTTAGCTCTGTGGTTCTACCCTATGGGGAAATTGTTCAGTCAGAAGTCCTAGTTACTTCAAATGCCTTAGGCCCATCCTCTATAAGGGTCTTAGGCAGTCTTCCCTTACCATATTCGGTCAGAAATCTTAGTCATATCCCTGAGTTAAACTTTCCTTATAAAATATACTTATGGCCCATGCAAAATTCACTGTGTGTCTTTAAGTCAGTCTGCCATAACACTTCTATGCAAGTGGTATTTCCCTACTACATTTTGTAACTCCCACTTCTTCTGCTTAAAGCTAACTAACTCTTGGAGGGTGCTAAGTCCCTTTCAGAATTTAACCTGCCATTTAAAGTCAGGCCCCAACATCATGGAATATGTTTTTCCTCCTGGTAAATGGCAATCATAGCCAAACCTGTTTATAAAAATTAGAAACTCTATTTAAAATTAAAAATAAAAAAGTTATTAAAAACTCTAAATAAAATTGTATTGTATTGTATTGCTAGTATTTGGATAAAGTGATATACATACTGGAAAACATCACATAGTCTGAAATTTGAAATATACAAAGATTAAGGTAAACATTATTCCCTTGTAAAATTAGAAATAAAAAAAAGTGAATAGCTATAAAATCTTTTATTAAATCTAACACAATTAATAAAATGAAATATAAAAAGGAGACCATTATTACATTGCTTATATGTAACACATTCAGTGTCAGTCATATAATGTCAGTCATATAATCAGTCAGTCATATAATGAATTAGATTAGGTATGATGAGATCTTCAGTGTTGGGTGTGGTTAGTAGAGAAACTGATAAAGTTAATTCCAGAAGCAGGCAGGGAGAAGGCACTGATAGAGATCAGTGTAGTCCTGTGGTGTTGGGAGAAAATATGAACAAGTTCCTTTGGCGAGGTCCTCCAGTCTGAAATCCAAGTTATGACAAACCCTGAGACCCACCCCCTGTAAAGGTTTCAAGCAGTCTCACCTTGCCATGCCCAGTCAGAAATCCCAATCATGAATCTAAGATTAAACTTTCCCTGTAAGATCTACTTATGGACCATTCCATGACTGCTGCCCTCCTTTGAGTCAGTCTGCCAAGGTACTCTGCCTCCTGGTGCCTTTCTCCCATGCCACATGATATCTCCCCTAACCCCATCATGATTTTAAACCTTCTGAATGGTGTTTTGCACTGATGGAGATCAGTTTAGCTTTATGCTCCTACCTTTGGGGTGATCATCAATTCTGAAATCCAAGTTATGTCAAACCCCTGAGAACCATCCTTTATAGAGGTCTTGACCAGTCTCACCTTATCATGCCCTGTCAGAAATTCCAGTGAGGGCCCAAAGGTTAAATTTTCCCTATAAAATCTACTTATGGACCATTCCATGATTGATGCCTTCCTTTGGGTCAGTCCATGATGGCATTTTGCCTCATGGTGCCTTTCTCCTTAACCCCTCCCCCGCATGCCACATGGTGTCTCCCCTAACTAATTAGATAACTAATTTTTTAGGGCGCTAAGTCCTTTTTGGGCTTTAGTCTGCAAGCCTAAGGGCATGCTCCAATCTCATGGGGTGCTCCCTTTCTACTGGGTAATTGTGAGTTCCACTGAGGAATTTCTTTTTCATATGCTCTCCCAACTCTATTTAAAATTTACTATGCCCAGTGTCTACTGTGTCTCTTCATTTCATCTGTAACTTCTTCCCTAAATAAATCTATCTTTCCCCAAAGGGAATGGCCATTGTGAATTGTTCACATGACCAAATCCCAATTTGTGGTGCCTACCATCATCTAAAGTCTACATCAACCACATAATGTTAGTCCTCAAACAACATCATTTTGGTGCTCAAAACCCTTGGCTGCCTTCTTGTTGAAAGCTAAGTAATGTGCACCTCAGTATTTTTTTTCTGCTACTCAATTCCTGCTCCTCAGCTAAGGTGGGGAATGACCAGAAGCCCAGCAAACACCTGTTGCCTCAAAACCCACTATGATGTATGGTAGACTCCCCTCAGTTTCTCTCAAGATAGGAATCTCCTGTGTCCCCAACTTCCCAAGTCCTAAAATCCTCCTCTCAGGACCTGAAGTGAATAAAAGGGTATGGCTTATCAGCCCAGCTATCCTGCACCCCTAGAAAATCCTTTTCCTTTCAACCTTGGCTGCAGAAGAATTGAATGGTAAAATAGAAAATAAATTATTGTAATTGGAAGGACAGTTTTCTGCCACCTTTAAATTTGGGGCTATGTTGTTTAAATTGCAATTCTGTGGGCGTGGAGCCAAGATGGTGGAGTAAACATGTCTTTGAGTCCTTCTGATTTCTCTCAGATCAACACCAGATCAAGTCTCTGAACTGGTTTTGGAGTGACAGAACACACAAATATTTGGAATGTAAAAAATTTGCAGCAGAAATATTTTGAAAGAACTTCAGAAAAGATCTATTTCAATCAAGTGAGAGATTGGGGAGAAAGGAAAGGGGAGATTACTGAGCACAGGGAACAGAGTATGGACCACAACATAGCATTTTCACTCTTTCTCTTGTTGTTTGTTTGCTTGCATTTTGTTTTCTTTCTTTCTTTTTCTTTTTTTTTTTTTTTTACTTCTTGACCTTATTTTTCTTGTGCAGCAAGATTTTATAAATATATATATATATATATACATATGTTGGATTTAACAAATATTTTAACATATTTAACGTGTATTGGATTACCTGCCATCTAGGGAAGAGTGGGTGGGAAAGGAGGAGAAAATTTGGAACACAACGTTTTGCAAGGGTCAGTGTTGAAAATTATCCATGCATATGTTTTCTTTTTTTTCTTTTATAATAACTTTTTATGGACAGAACCCATGCCAGAGTAATTTTTTTTACAACATTATCCCTTGCACTCGCTTCTGTTCCGATTTTTCCCCTCCCTCCCTCCACCCCCTTCCCTAGATGGCAAGCAGTCCTATATATGTTAAATATGTTGCAGTATATCCTAGATACAATATATGTTTGCAGAACCGAACAGTTCTCTTGTTGCACAGGGAGAATTGGATTCAGAAGGTAAAAATAACCTGGGAAGAAAAACAAAAATGCAAATAGTTTACATTCATTTTCCAGTGTTCTTTCTTTGGGTGTACCTCATGCATATGTTTTCTAAATAAAAAGCTTTAATAAAAAAATAATTATATGCATATGCATACATATAATGGATTTAACTTATATTTTAACATGTTTAACATATATTGTATTACTTGCCATCTGGAGTGGGAATGGGGGGAAGGAGGGGAAAATTTGGAACAGAAGGTTTTGCAAAGGTGTGTTGAAAATTATCCATGCATATTTTTGAAAACAAAAAGCTTCAATTTAAAAAAAAAAATGCTGTTCAGTAAGGCATAGGAAAGGGCTGTGTGCCCCTGTGCCTTCTCAACTCTGCTTTTTAGCTTTACTGGAATCCTACAAGACTTGGCTTAAATGTCAGGAGGTATTTCTGCAGGAGGCTTCCCCAAAACCCCCAATTGCCAGTGTCTTCCTCTTTGAGGATTCCTTTCATTCATTCCCTATGCTTCTTACATGAACTGAGTTGTTTACATGTTACCTTTCACTTTATATTGTGAGCTCCTAGAGGGAAGACCTGTGTTTTTCTTTTCCTTTGAATCTCTGGCACTAAGCACAATGCTTGGCATCCAGAAAGTGCTTAATAAAAGCTTGTTGAATGATTGTGTTGTGATGAATCAACTATTCAGACAAATTCAAGCTTCATATCAAGAAATCTTCTAAACAAGAAGCACTGCCCAAAGTGCCATAAATGCCCTAAATTGGTCAGTCTTCCTTCACTATCTTCCCTGGATGATTTTGAAATCTCTCTTACCCCAGAAGATGTGGATTCTGTAAAATAAATATTTATAAGATTCCTCCCTCCTTTTTATTCCATGCAGAAGCCCAGTGGATGATAGATATCCTTAGCCTAACCTATTCACAAGGGTTCCCCACTTGGATCAAACATGTGTCTTACTGAACAGAGAAGTGCAGGTGCACATCCTTGGGCAGATTGAAATAGGATTAGAACTGTAGGCAAGACTGAAAAAGTGCTTTTCAGAAGTTTTGTGGAAAGGACAGGAGGCCAGAGGGACTACTCTGCCCCAGATTCTCGCTCCTAGCCAAAGGCTTTTAATTTTACTTCTGTGAATTACTGCCTCTGAGATGGTTTTTCCCTGATGGTATTTGTATATGTTTTGATTAAAAGGAGCACTTATTTGAACCCTTAGGTTCTTAGTAATACACCATATTATCTCTGAAAAGAAAACAACTGAAATAGCCAAATCTTCAAATATTTAAGCAAGATTTCTATTTTGGAAAGGAGATAAAGGACAACAGAGATAATCTCAGTGTTAAATACACTAAATAGAACACCAAGTATAAGTGATAGGAGTCAGTTACCACAACAAGAGGAAAAGAGCCAGTAAAGGCCCTTAGTCAGCAGACACTTGACCTTGTTTTCAAGAGAAGAGTGATGTTTATTTAAAATAATACCAATGTAGAAGAAAAAAAGGAAAAAAAAAAACTTCAGTGAAACCTTAGGAAGAAAAGAAGATTGGATGATTACTAGCATAGCATTTCCTATCAGGTAGAAGCAATATAAAGAAAAGCTATTGAGAAGATCTCGATATGATATTTAAGGAAGTAAAAGCATGGCAAAAAATATTTAAGGATGAAAATGGAAAGAAAAGAGGCAGGAAAAACCAGAAGACATCTCATGACAAACAGTATACTATCAATGATAATATATCATACTTAGACTCTAAAATCAGGGTTCCTGTTATCCAGAAATGGCAATAAAAGAAGAAAAATGGGGAAAGCATCCAGGTTGGATCAAATATATATATATATATATATATATATATATATATGAGATCTATGTGTGAAGCACGAGTTTGAAGATATTGTATACATTTATAAAGTCTCTGAAGGTGAAGAAGATAAAGAATTGTGAAGAGAGAAATTTCTGACCTTATTAAAACAAAGAAAAAGAGGGAAGGAACCAAGAGAACAACTATTACCAACTTAGCTGTGTAGTTTATACATTATAAGATTTGCCTATGTAAGAATTGTCCTAATGGAGGACATTAGTAGGGGAAAGTAGCTTTCCTAATGGGTATTTCACAAGGAATGACAGCTTTAGCATCACACAAGTGTAATGTCCAGGCTAGCTTTCTGGAGGTCCGCCAGACTGGCCTTGGTCTCAGCAGGACAGACACAAAGAGGATAGTCAAGAATAGAGTCTAAAGCCTTTATTGTATACTTCACATTGTGTGTCTGTCATAGTCTGACCCAGCCTTGATCTTAGTGCAGGAGTGCAGGAGGCAGGAGAACCACCAGTAAGATGGTCAAAGATGTAATGTCTCATTTCCAGTCTGCTCAGTCTTTGAATACCCTATTACAATTACATCATTACAGCACACTGATTATGTGTGAACTAGAGAACTATTACATCACCATGCTAAGTACTAAGTATATATGTGTACTACAGAACCATCATGTCATCAATTCCACTGAGTTAACACCTTGTTGCAAGTATCTTTGTCTCAAGTATACTTCTCCAAAGTTCTGGCCCTATACCCACAAGTAACTCAGAAATTCAGAGAACACCACATCCCACTATGTTTATCATTTGGTGTTTTGGGGGAAGATTTAGACTCTGTCCAGTGAAATGCCACCTTCTGGGCTTTTTCCCTAAAGGTAGCTCTCATGTGTACTAGACTAAAATTATTGAAAATGCCTTGGAAGATGCAACAACAGTATTAAGGTTCTGCAATAACATTAACAATAGGCATTAGATGAGGACTTATCCCTTTCTTATCTGAAGACATATTGTGTCCTGCTAGGAGAATCCTATATCCTTAAGGACACAGAGAATTTGCATTTGTTTTTGGTATGTCCAGTAGAAGCCTACTTCCCCAAATCAGTCCTAAGTCAGTTCACTCCTATTCTTTAGTCAAGATCCTAATTCTAACACCAAGGCACCTCAAACTCCAAATCCACACTTCAATTAATGAACGTAAGCCAATTTTAATGTTTATATTTCTCAGAATAGCTTTGTCATTTACATTTACTGTTTGAACAATAATCCTGTTACTGTATACATCATTCTCTTGGTTTTATTTGTTTCTTTTGCATGTATGTTTTTCTTCTTTTAATAGTATTTCATATTTTCCAATTACATGTAAAGATAATTTAATTTTTTCCCTCCCTCCCTGATCTACCTCCTCCCTAAGACAGCAAGCTATATGATACATGTTATGCATGTACAATCATGTGACACATATTTCCATATTATGTTGGAAAGGAAGAAACAGAACAAAAAGAAAAAAAATGAAAATAAAGTGAAAATAGTATGCTTCACTATGCATTGAAACTCCAGAGTTCTTTCTCAGGATATGGATAGCATTTTCCATCCTATTACCTTGGAATAAGCTGGGATCATTGTTACACTTGGGAAGAGTTATCACAGTTGATCATTACACAATATTAATGAGCAATAGCTCTGTACATGACATGCTTTGCCTTGCCTTGCCTTTGTTCCTTCCCTTCCCTTTCCTCTGTCCATACAGGTACTATACTCTTACCTCTAGATGCTCTGCCCAAAGGAATGTAAATTTTAATTGCTGAAACCTCACAAAGTATCTTGGTTGTATCAGCTAGTTAAAAGACCATGGCTTAAAGCCAGATCAGTCTGTTTCTCATTGACTGACCACCAATTAGTTCCTGAGCCAAGCCCCTCTTGGCCATTGTTTGGGCCCTGACTGGTTCTTGGTGCTAATTATAGCAGAACAAAATTGTGTAATTATGTCAGAACAAAATTAAGTTATTTTGCTTAAGTATACACAGCTAGTAAGTGTCTGAGGCTGGATTTGAACTGAGTTCCTCCTGCTTTCAGAGACACTGTAGGTCCTAGGTACCAAAGGAAGTTCTTACTAGGTGTGGGATCCTTGGAATCCACATAACTTCTGTTTCCCTGAGTTTCCTCATCTGTAAAGTAAGGATTATAATCATACCGATTCCCAAGCTGTGAAAATATAATGGGAAGATAAATATAAAATATTATACAAAAATATATATACATATATAGATATATACATTATATATGGATAGACATACACATATCATCTTGTAGCTATTATTATTGTTGTTGTAGTTGTTGTTATGTGAAGGAGGTTAGGCCCTTTTTCAACATGAATCCTTTGATTTTATAACTTTAATCTATTACTTATCATTAGGTCTTATTATTATTAGATTATTGATCCATTACTTATTATTATTTTGTTTAGAAGACAAAGTGTCCTCTAGTTAAAGACAGTCTTAAGGATTCAAATGGGTAGTTTATATTTTCTGAAGAAGAGGAAGAAGAAAAAAGGAAAAAAAAAGGAAGATGGAAGGAAGGAGGAGGAAGAGGAGGAAGAAGAAGAGGAAGAGGATGTCAAGATCATTCAGAAATTGCCTTGAGAACTCTCAATGACAGAGAAGAGATAGAGAATGGATATTCTGTGTTGGGAAGAACATAAAACGTTCTCAGCTCAGGGGAAAAAAATTGCAGGAATGTGGGTGGTGCTGATCAGAAGATTAATTCTACCAATCTACACACACACACACACACACACACACACACACACACACACACACACCCCATACCACACCACACCACCCTCATTGACTTCAAGGTTTATCAATTGATTATGGAATCAATGGAAAGTGGTTTACCTGCTCCTCATCTGAGACATATCCAAGTTATGTCAATGAATCCAGTTTGGTTCAGTTAGCCCCATTGTTAGAGATAATCCACTTTGGCCCTAGAGGTCAATATGGAAAAGCACTTTAAACTCTTCAGGATAAAAGTAATCTGTGTTCTTCTGGCTTGTGGGTAAACTATCATGTATTCGTTCACTTATATGAAAGTCACCAGAAAGGGATGATTTCCTTTGGGACTTGTGATGGATTTTGGCATCAGAATATGTTGAATGAAGAACAAAAAATTAGCCAAATGAAACTTTTTGGTGGTCATCATTATTGACTATGAATGTATTGCTTTTGTGTTAAGCTAAAAATAACAATGACCTGCCCTGAACTGTAGATGGGAAGTCCTGATGAGAAGCAGAGGTCCTTAGGACACATTGATCTGGGGAGTGAATCTAGGCATTTCTGTTGGAATGATTGTTGAGCCAATCAGTACTCCACCAGTCAAGGACAAATGCCAAGAAATATCTTCTAGCCTTTGAGGGGAAATGTTCAGAATTCAAGTCTGCCTCTTTCATATTTGTCATCAGAAATGTCTACATGCAGCCCTAGAAAATCTTAAGTAGATGGTCGTTCCTTCAGTCTCTCCTTTTGTGAATACAAAAAGAGGTTCCTGTGTAGAGACCAGACTGAGAAATGATTGTTGGCCATAGTGAGTCACCAGTAGCCTTAGAGAGAACCAAGTTCCCTAGAGCAGACCCTTTGGGTGTCACGGCTGTCCAAATGAGAGAATAATAGCAGCTCAGCAACAAGCTATTTACATTGAAGAAATCAGAGAGCTCCTATATATTATCACAAGCACAGTTAATGCTAATAATAAAATGACAAAAAGCTAACAGTGACCATAAGTAAAAGGCTTTCTTTATTCCATTTAAAGAGGAAAACAAGACACATGAACTCTGGGTTCTCTAGAGGAAACACCCTTTAATGTGGGCAAATCTCAATATTTTATCAATAAATCACAGTGAGCTGTAGCCCTAACCATGGAGACATAATAGCAACAATGCACAAATGGGATTCCTAGCGGGATTCATGAATGGATCATGAGGATTACAGGTGCCTCTCCAATCAGATCAGCTAATGGGGATATGGAATTATTCTCAGAGTTTTCTGTGGTTGAAGTCATCCAGAGGGTGAGTGCAAAGAATTGTTCTGCCAATCTCAGAATGCAGTTTGGTTGTTGGGCTTCAATTGTGGAAATATGCATCCTCATAGTAAAAAGAGACAGGGTAATTTATGTTATGGAGAACTTGACTTTTTTCCCTTTTGGCCAAAGGTAGGGAAGTTTATAGAACCACCAATCCCCTTTCCCCTTTCTGGCCAGTAAAGGAGAGGCTGGTACCCACATGGGTAGCTCATATACTAAAATTGGAATGATACAGATTAGCATGGTCCCTGCACAAGGATGACACAAAAATTCATGAAGTGTTCTGTAACGACCACACTTGTACCCAGGACACCCCAGAATCAGCCGGAGTCAGGATAAGCAGAAGTCCTCAATCTTTATTCTGGGTCCTCAGACTCAGAATTGAACAGGATAGAAGCAGATTCTTCACAACCTTCTCCCCTGAGAGTGTCTGGCTAGCTTTACTCCACTCCCTAGTCCCTCCTACAGTCCTCTATACACCAATCATTGAACCAGTAGGGATAGTGGAAAGGACCATTTTCCAAGCATATGCCCATAGAGTATCGTCCAATCAGAAGTTAGCCTCAAGCGCTCGCAATCCTAATCCCAGTGCATAGTTCCAGCCCTCTACAGTGTTCCATATTTTTTCCTTTTTGGTTATTTTCCTTGTATTCAATTCTTCTTGTACAAAACCATTATTATTCATACTATTATGATGCTCTTAAATATGAAGCTCATATTCTCATGGTTGGGTGGAGAAGCTTAGGTGTGCTAGAGTTCACATCTCCTTCCCTGATGTTACACACTAAGGATACAGTTGCCATGAGTTAAAGATATACTTTGTTCTCCACAGTCTCATATTGTCTCAGAATTGTTTCAGCACCTCTTGCAAAGTTTCTGGGCTATTCCTGAGAAGCCAGGAAAACTTGGCCAGGAGAACCTATCCTTGTCCCATCTTTAACAATTAGGATGATCTTATCAAATTCCCCAATTACCAGTAAATCTGTTGCCATCAGGATATTCTGGGAGCAGCTGGGACCTGTAAGTTTACAAAAGCATTCCTTGGAGGTAGTGAATGAGAGGTAGTCCTCATAACCTGTGGCACTTATGTCTGCTTCTTTGGAATCAGCCAATGATAATCTTTCACCTTTGGGATGCTGACCAATTAGAAGGTTTCTTCTCTGTACTTTGTTCTGTGCTTAGAAAAATGTATCATATCATTTATTATCAGGTCATATGCTCCTTATAATAAATGATGAATTATTGGGAGATTTGCTTCCATCTTCGTCTTTGGTAAATTTCGAATGAGATCATTGGTGTTAGAAGAGGGATTTGGTAAGAGAATCCTCCAGCTGCAAACCTTATCACCCTTACTTTGGCCCAAGTGAAGAAGTCTCCCCAAAGCCACCATACTGTTTCTCCTAGGGGTATACAAGAAAAAGAAAAAGAAAGCTTTTATTTTATTTATTTATTTATTTTTATTCTTTAAATAACTTTTTATTGACAGAACCCATGCCAGGGTAATTTTTTACAGCATTATCCCTTGTACTCACTTCTGTTCCAATTTTTCCCCTCCCTCTCTTCACCCCCTCCCTCAGATGGAAGCAGTCCTTTACATGTTGAATAGGTTACAGTAAAAAGAAAGCTTTTAGCATGGGTGTCAAACAAGGAAGTATGAAGAGAAAAACAAGCAGGGGGTTATGACTGTAGCCAAGGAGGTTGCAGCACATGGGAAGGAACTAAGGAAGTCTTTTACAGTATTTTGCTTATTTATGTTATTTGTATTGGGGCTGGGAAGTTTGAGGAGCGTGGCAAATTGGGGCAGAAGGAATATAAGGACTGTGCTGAGAAGTTTCTCAGCCTGCCTTCACTTCTGCCTAAGCCCAAGCATGTGCCCTTGGGATATCCTCTGCTTTCTATCCTCCTCCCTCAACTCTACCTTCATGAGTGGGAGAAGGAGGAGCAGGAGGGGCAATGATACATTGGGCACCTTCAGCACAGTTTTTCTTTCCCAACACCTGAAGCAAGGCAAAAGAGAAAAGGCATTTTACAGCTGTTGGGATTACAACTGAGCACTTCAGTTTTTTAGTCAGAGCTGCTGATGAATGTCTGCCAGTCCTTACCTCTATTCTCATCCAATTGAAAATTGATGCACCAGTGGGTGGAACAGTGGCCCTTACCCAGGAAAAATTCAGGCTTTATTACATATAATATAGGAGCAACTTGACCAAGGACACTTACAACCTTCTCTAAGTCCTTGGAATTCCCCTGTATTTTGCTCTATAAAAGAAATCTGGAAAATGGAGGATGTTGACTGATTTGAGAAAAGTGAATGAACAGATGGAAACTATGGGAACTCTTTAGCCTGGGCTTCCATCCCCTACTCAGTTGCCTAGGGAATGACCTCTGTGGGTTACACATATTAAGGACTGTTTCTATTCTATCCCTCTGGATAAGGAGAACTGTTAAGCGTCTTGTTGAAGGTTTAGCCTGAGAAAATGAGAAAATACCAATTTGGGTTAGTGCAGGGTCAACTTATGGGGTTGAAGGATGCTGTTATGGGAACAGGCAGGAATGCTGTTGGTACTTACAGACCTCATTGTGCATGTACTCAGGGCCTGTTTTCCATCAAATTGAGATTATGATTGTTGACTATTGTTGAGAACATCAGAGTGTTTGCTGTCATGCATGAGAATATCTTGACCAGTGATGAATGTGCAGGAGTGAGCACAAAGATCTGAGGAGATCCTCCCCAGCTGTAACTTGGCAATAGTTCCTTAGACTTATATGGGGCACTGAGAGCTATAGGATATAAAAAATGAGGCAGGGGGAGAGGCAGAGGAGAAGTTCCTGAATATATACCTGATTGGCAATAAAGCTGTCTTCTCTTTCCTGTTCCTCTGGCTTCTGGCTGCCCCCAGTGTTAGGATCCAGACAGAGAATATGAAAAGTTTTGCCTTTTCAGTGCCCAGCATTAATTTAGCTGAGTCCTATAAAAGATCTGAATGAACGGTTTTGCCAGAGGGATTGAAAAACAGCCCTACTATGTGTCAAATGAATGTTCTTACTCTAGTAAGAGAGCATTTTCAAAAGTTATGTTATTATGTTATTATATTAATAGATGATATCTTGAAGTGTGCCCCTGAGGAGCAAATGTTAGAAGGAAGCCTACAAAAGACCACAGGAACACTAAGGAACTACCAATTGTATACAGTTCCAGAAAAAAATTCAAAAAATATGTTCCTTTTCAATATTTAGGGTATGAAATATGCCCCAAGACAATTAATAGTACAAAAACTTTCTTTAGTGTAATGACCGCGTATTTAAAATCAGCTGGAGTCAGGAATTCAGGTTAAGGGGAAAATCTTCATCTTTATCGAAGTGAAGAGGTGAATAAGGATTGCGATAGCAATATGGGCAACTGCGACAGGAAGCCAGCTAACAGAGGGGGATCTGAGCTGAAAAGCCGCCGCAATCGCAATGCAAGCAGGCTTTCCTTCCCTGTCCTTTTCCACTCCCCTGCCTCCACCTACCAAAATCGTCATTTCCTATACAACACATCAGGACTTGCACAAAGAGTGGGCAGGGGCCATTCTTTCTCCAAGCTTATATATTAATAGAGTATGGTCCAATTACTATTTAGCCTCATGTGCTTGGGACCTCAGTACATCAACTTGAGCCTCAGCCCATTACACTTTAGGAACAGAGAAGTGGAACACCTTAAATGACTTTCAGAAATTGATAGGAGACATCCAATGGATCTGTCCAGTGTTAGGCTTAACTACTTATCAATTACAACCATTGTATGACATTTTAAGGGGAGGCACTGCTTTAGACAGATCCCACCAGCTAACAACAGAAGCCCAAGAGTCTCTGAAAGAGGTTGAGCTGGCTTTATCCAATGTGGTTGAAAGAGTCACTCAAAAACCCTTGGAAATATTAATTTTTGCTACACAAGAGGCATCCACAGCAGTCCTTCATAGGGAGACAGTTTAAGAGAGTGGGTGAACCTCCCAGCACAACCAGAACAAAGCCTTACTCCTTACCCAGTGCTTGTGGCTAGAATCTCTTTAAAAGCCATTAAATGAATAATACAGTTATCTGGGATAACTAATGTATGCTGGCAAAATTTATTGGGCACAGCTCCAAATTTTACATATGGGTCCTCTTAATGATAATCCAGCTATTACATTATTGGCCATGGATTTTTGAAGAAAAGAGTAGTCAGAACTCCTTTTCAGTCCACTCAGCAGGAGTTGTATTCAGTTATGCTAGTTCTTACTTATTATCCAGGAGATACAAATAGAATATCTGATTCAGCCCACTCAGTAGGTGTGGTACAAAGAATTGCCACAGCTCAGATAAAATTTGTAGCCTATGCCGTATTTGAGCTTTTTAAGGAACTTCAAGAGCAAGTGAGAAAACATCCAGTTAAGGATTACCTCTTCCACGTTCACTCTCATACTGGTATTCTAGCAACTATTTTTCTTGGAAACTCAAAAGGCAGATCTCACCATGTTAGTCAACATTCCCTAATTCAGCACGCTCAAGAATCTCATTTTAAATACTAGTGGGCTGCTCGAGCTTTATGTTTACATTGGAATAACAAGAGAGGAATCTAGGAGCATAGTAAAAGCCTGTACAGCTTGCCTTCCTTTCCAGGCTCCTATGCTCCCTCCAGGGAAGAACCCTCATAGTTTAAGACCCAATGAAATTCGGCAAATGAATGTGACCCATTATAAATCTTTTGGTGGTCTGTCTTTTATCCATGTTGTGGTAGACACTTTTTCAGGAATCACTTTTGCAAAACCAGCAACAAAAGAGACAGGCCAAGTGGTCACTGAATTCCTTATACAAGCTTTTGCAATCATGGGTGTGCCAAAAGCAATAAAAACAGATAATGGACCTGCATAGACTTTTATTTATTTATTTATTTATTTATTTTGCTGAGGCAATTGAGGTTAAGTGACTTGCCCAGAGTCACACAGCTGAGAAGTGTTAAGTGTCTGAGACCAGATTTGAATTCAGGTCCTCCTGACTTCAGGGCTGGAGCTCAATCCACTGTGCCACCTAGCTGCCCCTCTGCATATACTTCTAAACATTTTGCACACTTTTTTTGCACAGTATCAGGTTTCACACACCACTGGCATACCCTTCAATCCTTGAGGACAACAAATACTGAAGAGAAGGAACAGAGGCATCCAGATGCTTCTCCAAAAACCAGAGAGGGGGAGCCACAGATAACCCTAGAGAACTTCTAAACATAGCTAGTTTCTCCTATTAAAATGTAAACTTTCTGTACAGGGACTGTCTTGCTTTTGATACTTGTAACTCTAGTGCTTAGCAAAGTGCCTGACATAGACTGAGGGCTTAAATTCTGATTCATTAACTTTTCATTATTTTTATTCAAAATTGATTTCTTATATTAGGCTAATTCATCAGCTTGACACCTATACTTAAAATTTTATTTATGGACATGTGATAGCATAGCTTTCACTCCTTCCTTCAATTGTGTTTCCGCTGAATTCCTCAGTATCTCATCCTCTATTGTTTTTCCTAAATTTGGACTTCAGTAAGGTCCTAATTAATGAAATAACGAATTACATAAAGGCGTCCTATGCCTTCTAGGTGTCATTATTCAGTTATTATTATGAAAAATATATCCACTGGCTACAGCCCAATGGAAAAATGCAATGTGAATGTGAATCATGTGTGCATCTATGAGATTCATTCTGCACACTAACCAGGACCTGGCTATAATTCTCTATAGACTCAACTTTGGTCAATATAGGTGGACAGCTGTCTTTTTTTACCTTCCTTTAAAGCTTTTCAGGTTATATTTGCAAAAATCCAAAAAAAAAAAAAATCTCCTCACCAGCTTTCCTTATATGTAATGTATCCTTTTTTGCTGTTTACAGGTCACACAAGCAGCTTTGCTTAACTGTAAGGACATCCTGTTGTTGTTATTTTAAGCTAGAAATGTTCCAGAAACCAATGGATCAATGAAAAATAACTCATTTTGCAAACTATTCATCATTACTGAAGTCATTAAATTTGTTTCATCAAGGCAAGCATTATTTAACATTTCATAATCTCTTAGCATTATGAATTTGTTAAGAAATGATTACAGTCACCATCATCTCAACAGGTAGAACATGCCTACAACATTCAGCATTCTTTTATGTTTAAATCACAGGCTTAAAAGGACCTTTCCACAATAGCATGCAGAGTATGTGTGTCAAAGGTACAATTAGCATGCTGAGTAAGGGACCCACACTGGAAACTTTCCTTTGGGAAGTAGCCTGGATGTCCTGTCTCTCAATTCTAATTTTCTTTCTGCTAGTTATTGAAATAAGAGAATAAAAAGTAGAAGAGGGATGCAAAGGAGGAGCCAGAATTATCATTTGTTGATCATATATAGGTGAAATAGAGAATACCAGACATTCTCCATCTCAGCATTGATCCCATGGGAACAGATCCTGGTCCATCCCCTTCATCTTCTCTTGGTACTGCTTGCTGAATGTTTCCATTTGAGTCACTGTGAAGTGGTTTTTCCAGTCTCCACAGATTCCTGTCACATATGAAATGAGAGCAACAGGTGCTTGGGTCATGTCCTTAGTGATCATTTTTTCCCATCCCTTTCTCCTTCCCCCTTGACTCAGGAAGGAGTCATGGGTAGACTGCATTGACTGATATTTATGGGATAGCACACTCCCCTGCAACCAGGGAATTCTTCTCTTCATCCTTCATCTTTCATGCAGTATTGACAGGAAGGCTTACCTCTTCCTCTTACTCCTCCTCTATTTGTTTTTCCTCACTTACAGGAAAACCTGATAGAAGTTTTCTTGGAAACTCATGCAGTCTATCTCTGAGTGTGTCATTGCATAAAAATATACTACAGTCTATTACATTACTGGGACAAATTCTTTGGCTACCTCTTTTCTGTTGTACTGTTTTGTGCTTCACACCTTTTCTGATTCTGTTTCTGACTGCCTAGATGTCAATTGGGATGGGGGTGAGAGGGGGTGGTGTTAACCATCTACTTAACTCTCTAATGGTCCTAGACCATTGCTTCTCACCTTTTCTCATCAAAAAGTTTTTGACAGATTCCGTATTTTTTATAGGCATAGGTTCTTTGTTTTCCATGATGTGCTTTTTCATGACTTGGAAGGAAGCATTCTTCATGACTGAATTGATTTCTTCCTCACTCAGCTCCTTGCCCAAGAATTGGCAAATTTTTTCCACACTGACCTTAAGATTCTAGAAAAACATGCAACATTAAGAAATGAAGAGAGAAGAAAAAGATAAGACAAAGATAAAAAGGAAGATAGAAGAAGAAAGAGATAAAGGATGAACAAAACCATAAAAAAAGGAAAGAAGGAAGATCAAACAGGAAGGAAAATAGATATGGAAGTTGAGTAAGGAAAAGCTCAAGAGATTTCTGAGAAGGAGAAAAGACTTCCTTTTTATTCAGGATTTTGGGAGCTCTTCCCATCAGGTTTCCAAATCACACAGAGAAAATCTGACAGATATGGAGATGTCCTGCAAAGAACTCTTGATAAATGCCAGGATCTCCATGGAGGAGATTCAGAGTGAGCAGACTTAACTAGACCAGAGGATGGACCCAGGATCAGAACTGGCAGGTACTATAAAGCACACTTGATGGTCTGTTTTTTGTTTTTGTTTTTGTTTTTTTTTTAATAAGTTACTACATCATAGGTTGGTACTTTCAGAACCAAATACTGGCATATAGAGTCTGGTCTCTCTGAACTGGAATCCATTCCTTCTTTCTCTTTCTCAGCTGCTCTGTTGATGCAGTTTCTGACATGCTGGGTTGATACTCCACCTTTCTCCTTAGGTCTGCGTGCTCTGTCCCATTTCTAGATGTTTGTGTCTGCTTTCCCCTCAGCCTCTGATGAACACAGCCCTCCATGTCTTGGTTTTGGGTATTTGTTCTGACTTTCCCCCATGCTTGGAAAGTTCTCTACTTTCCTTGGCTTCTTTAATGTCCTAACTGAAATTCCCCCTTGTACAGGAAACCTTTTCCCAACCCTCTTCACGCTAGCCTGCCTGTCTCCTGAATGTGTCCAATTAATTACACAGTCTTATTCATACAACAAATTGCACATTTATTCCCAATTAGATTTTATGCTGTTTGAGGGCAAGAACTATCTTTTGCCTTTCTTTGTATTCCTAGCACTTAGCAAAATACCTGGCACATAGTCCTTAGAAAATAGTGTTCCTTTTCTGACTAAAACAATATGCAATCTGTCATGCAGAACTAAGATATATGCAAGATAAATTGGAAATAATTGAGAAAGGGAAGACAGTTACATTAATGGGGGCCCCTAGAAAGGGGACAAGAGAAAAGGACAGGAACCTTACTTGATGAAGTTCCTCATAGGTTAGGAACAAGAACTTCTCTGAATTTCTCATGGATAGCCATCCTTTGATGTGGTCAAACCAGGACCCATATAGAACTGGAAATGAATGGAAAAGGAAGGATGGGAGCCCAGGTTATTTCTGTTTCAGATTGATAAGCTGCTTACTCTGCCCTAGATGCTTGTCAGAATAAGAGTCATGATCAAAGAAGTTCTGCTCTTACCGTACAGTGTGTGTCTGGCAGGGAGGATAGGGAGAATGGTGGGGGTTGGAAGAGGAGAGGGAGCTTGATTCCCAGTCACAGAAAAATGTCAAACAAGAGAAGGCTAGCTAGGAGAAGAGCCCCAGGGAAGTCACGAGTACAACCCAGAACTCGGTTTAGGTGCTGGCCTTAGCCTGAGAGTTCTCAGCAAGACAAAAGGCCTAGGTTGGGCCCCCTGAAGTAAAAGACATTAAAACTTCACTATTGAGGAAGTAGGGGAATTTGAATAATTTGCATTTCAATCCAGGCCTTGAGCTGGTCTCTACAGACTTTGCTTTTCAGAAAGAGCACTAGTCTTAGATTCAAAAGGCCTGGGCCCCAATTATTGTCATCCCTGAAAATTTCTTAGTCATATAGTCTTGAAAAAATCACTTTCGCAGTTATCACATCTAACTCTCTTCTCTAAGGTGGGGGAGGCAGTCATTGCCCTGTCTATAGGGCTGTTGGAATAAATGTGCCTCCCAGGAAATGAAAGGATATCAAGAAAATAGGGATTTTCATTATGATGGCAAAAGGGTGTGGAGAAAACAGAGAAAAGGGAGGAGGGGAAGTAGGATGCAGCTCCATCATTCCTTCTTCACTCACCATTTCCCTGCAGGAAGTCTTCCAAGAAATGCTCAAAAGTTGGACATAACGGGTAAGATGGGACATGATTTTTAAAATGGTATAAAGACACAAGGATGTCCCTTGGATTCCTGGCAACATACAGGATCTGAAAGAGAAATTGGAACATTGGGTGGTTATCACATCCATTTTCCTTCTTCATGAAGCATCTCTAGCAGGGAGAACATTTGACCCATTTTTGGGAGCTGCTTTCTCCATGAATTTCTTATATCTCTTGTTTTACTACTGTGCTGGCAAGTAGCAGGTGCTTAATAAATCCTTTTTGGCTGGCTGACTAAATTATCTCTGGCAGTTGCTGCTAGTGGGTAAACTGTTTCTACTCTTTCCCCAGCTGTAATTACTCAGTAGAGTGGATCACTCATGTTGGTAACTTTGCATACTTCTGTTATGGTCATGGGAACACCTACTCACCCCATGGGCTAGATTGCTTTTCCCAACTGCTCTTATAATGTCAGATTCTCATAGAAAAACCACCTCAGGATTAGTGTTTCACTTAGACTTTGTCAAAATTCTATACGTGATTCTTTTGTGGAGAAAATAATTTCCTCTTTCATGACTTTAGTTTTTGAGTCCCTGCCAATGTCTTTCTATTAAAGCAAAGCAGCTACTCATGGTTATGACACTATTAGATATCAAATATAGTCATTTACTTAGCAATAAGGACAAAGAAGGAAAGAAAGGGAATAAGCATTTGTTAGACAATGGCTTAGAATAAAGGCATGACAATATCCTGGCTGAGGATGGCGTTCAAATAAAGAACAGATAGTACTGTGTATGATAGGAATCTTGTAACTTAAATTAAAATAGTTTTCAGCTGAAAAGTATGGGAAAGAGAAGTATCCAATAGAAGGGATGTCTGTTCTGGAGGGAATGGAAATTCTATACCAAAAAATCCTGAAGACACAAAGGGAAACAATTCTGGGGATAGATTGAATGCTTATCAGATGTTTCATTTGACTGACTAAAGGGATAATGTTCAGAAGAAGCAGATGAAGATACTCTGGATATATACTAATTAACACATTTAAAAGAGTGCAGACAATGCAAACAAGGACAAATCACAGAGAATGTACACTAAAAGTCAAAGTGGGCCCAGATGACATAAGTCAGGGAAAATGGAGGGGAAGGCAAGTGAAGAAGGAAGTCAGGACACTCTAATATCTTAAATATGACTGAACAACTTATTCAGACATCTTCCAATGAATATGGTGTTCCACACAGTAGAAATGTGAACATCCGCTCGGATATCCCAGACATTCAGCGTTCTTCGGAAAAGTGGTTGGATACAATATGTGACAGCCTTAATGTACTTCTCTTTCCAGCTTCAGCCTGAAAATCTCTATTCTTCTCTTTATATTTATTATGTCCTCCTCTTCAGGCATTTTCCTGGATTTCTTCTTCTCTTCTTCCTTTAACTCAAGTTATTCTTCAGAAAGCTCTAGCATTGCAGAATGAGAGAGGCAGAAGGGAAGAGAAGCAGCCATCCAGTCAAACCCATACATTAATGGAATATTTGTTATTTTAGTGCCATCTGCTCTGGATGCTGCTTCCTTCTCTTCCTCCTGTTATTCCTCTTCCCTCTTGCTCTCTTGCTTCCAATTCTCTGATTCACAACCTGTACAAAAATTTGGTTCAAGTACATGATAAACCTATTCTAAACTACTTGAAAGGTATTAAAGTGAAGTTCTCAGATGCTTCCCCAGATAAATCCAACGTTACAATTTCATTTTGAACCATGAAATCACAAAGGAATCCTTGATGAATAAAATATTAGTGGCTAGAGCAAGATCTTTCAGATCTCTTTGTCTGATGAACCAGAATAGGGGTTGCCCAGAGTGCTGAAAAGCTGGGAAACAAACATCACTTTAATGACTATAAAGAGATGAGCAAACACAGCAAAACTGACATTTCTACCTAAATTAATTTACATATTGACATAATAGCAAATTATTTAATAGAGCTGGAAAAAATTCGGTTGGAAGAATTAAAGGTCAAGAATATCCAGGACATTATTTTTTAAGAATGTGGAGGTAGGTGGCCTAGTCATAGCTGATTTCCAATTTCATTATGAAGTGGTATTTTTCAAAACACTTTGGTCCTAGCTAAGAAATAAACTGGTGGATTAGTAGAATTGATTAGGTATACAAGACATTATAGTAAATGACCACAGCAAGCTAATGTTTAACAAACCCAAAGATTTAAGCTTTTTGGACAAAAATTCATTATTTGTTAAAAAAAACTTCTGGGAAGACTGGAAAATAAAATGGCAAAAACTAGTTACAGACATACATTTCACACTGTATACCAAAAGAAGGTCAAAATGTATACATGACTTATTCAAAGATGGTGATACTAGTAGGAAAGTAGAAGAGCATGAAATAATTTAACTATGGGATCTATAGAGAATGGAAGAATTTAAGATGAAACAAGATATAGAGAGCATCACAAAATATAAAATGCATAATTTTGACTCTATAAAAATAACAAGTTTTTGCACAACCAAAACCAATACAACCAGAATTAGAAGAAAAACACAAAAGGAGAATAAAACTTTTTAATGAGTATCTATGATAAAGACCTCATTTGTCAAGTATGTAGAGTTAGGGTTATAAGAATACTAGTAATTCCTCAGTGAATAAATGGTCAAAGGATATGAACAGGCAGTTTTCAGATCAAGAAATCAAAACTATCTGTACTCATATAAACTTCTAAATCACTACTAATTAGATAAATGCAAATTAAAACAACTCTGAATATCACTTGACACTGATCAGATTGTCTAATATGACAAAATAATAGGAAAATAATAAATATAGGAGGGAATGTGGAAAAAGTAGGATACTACTATATGTTGGTAGAGTTGTGAACTGATCCAATTATTCTGGAGAGCAATTTGGAACGATGCCCAGTAGAATATAAAACTGCACCCTTTGATCTGACAGTGACACTACTTGGCCTATATACAACAGAGGTAAAAAAGGGGAAGGAATTATTTGTGCAAATTATTTATAATAGTTCTTTTGTGGTGGCTAAGATTTGGTAAAGGTATGCCCAAGATTTGGGGAATGGCTGAACAGACTGTGATATCTGATTGTAACGGCACATTATGTGGTATAAGACATGCCAAGCAGGATTATTTTAGAAAACCAGGAAAGATTTACATGAACTGGGAGAAATTGAAGTGAGTGGAACCAAGAGAATATTGTATACAATCATAACAATATAGTATGATAAACTGGTGTTGCTTCTCAGCAATATAACGATCCAAGACAATAATGAAGGACTCGTGATAAAAATACTATCCACCTCTAGAGTAGTTTGGTTTTTTGGTTTGTTTGTTTGTTTGTTTGTTTTGGGCTGTTTTTTTTTTTCCCTGAGGTAATTGGGGTTAAAAGACTTGCCCAAGGTCACACAGCTCGGAAGTCTTAAGTGTCTGAGACCAGATGTGAACACAGGTCCTCTTGACTTCAGGACTGGTGCTCTAGCCACTGCACCACCTTGCTGCCCCAGTACTAATGTTTTTTGAAGGCAGATTAAAACATACTATTCCCCCCTTCTTTCATTTCTTTTTTTATTCATTTCACCTTTATTTCCTTTTTTCTTTCTTTTTCTCTCGCTCTCTTCTTTCTTTCTTTCCTTCCTTTTTTCTTCTTGATTCTTTTTGTTTCTTTATTTTTTCCTTCCTTCTTTCATTTGCCTTATTGAACTTAATAAATAACAATAAAATTTTTTATGTGATAGTACATATGACTTATATAAGATTGCTTTCTGACTCAGGGTGGAGTAAGAAGAGGGAGAGCAGAGATAAAATTTGGAACGCAAAATTTTAATAAAAACCAATGAATGTTTTAAAATTATTGCTACATGTAGGTTACACATAGTTGGGGGAAAATAAAATGTTATTTCAAAAAATAGAAGCAGAAGGGATATCAAACAGTTTGAACTGGGAAAAAACTCTTTCACAAGTTTTTTCTCCATTTTTCCCTCCTAAACTAACTCAGAATAAAGTCTTTCATTATGATGTTGCAGATTCCAAAAATGATCAATTTACACAAGTCTATTTAAAATCACTTTTATGGTATTAGTATTGTCTATGTTGTTTTCTTAGCAGAGATACTGAAATGGTTTGCCATTTCTTTCTCCAGTGGAAGACCTTTTGTCAGAACTCTCCCCTGTGAGCTGTCTATCTTGAGTAATTCTCTAAAACATAGGTCATAATTTCATTAAGTTACAGAATTACCTCCTTCCACAACAATGTAATGATAAAAGGTCTGACACCTTAGATGATCCCTTAGATCAGGTGTCCAATATGCTCCTGGGGAAGAATGGAGGACAACTATAAGAATCTCTAGTACTAATGGAATGCTTGGGGCAAACTGGAAGGGAAGCTGAGCTATGAGTGCATCTAGTGAAAAAAAAAAGGAGCTGATATTATAAAGATAAATATTGCTCAAGAATCTGGAATATAAGATCTATGAACCAAGATAAGTTGGATATGGTCAAATAGGAGATAGAAAGATTAAACATTCACATCTTAGGTGTCAGTGAATTTAAATGGAAGGGAATGATTGAATTTGATTCACATGATCACTACATATGCTACTGTGGATACCGAGTGATATTTGGTCAAATCGAAAACAAACTATTCAAGGTCACAGTAACACAAGCTAGGTCTCTAACTACTGATGCTAAAGAGACCAAAGTGAATAAGTTCTATGAAGATCTATAACATCTTCTAGAAATAATACAAAAAATCACAATCACACTCATTAATTGGACTGGAATGTTAAAGTAGGAAGTTAAATGATAATTGCAATAACAGGTAAGATTGATTTTGGTATAGAAAACAAACCAGGGCAGAAGCTCATAGAGTTTTGTCAAAATAACCTATTGGTCATAGCAAACACTTCTTTTCAACAACCTAAAAAGAACCTCTACACACAAATATCACCTGATGGTTGATACAGAGATCTCATTGTTTATATATTGTGCATTCAAATGTGGAAAAGTGTAGTCAGCTAAAATAAAACCTAAAGCTGACTGTGGTTCAGATCCTGAGCTTCTTCTAGAAAAATTTATACTTAAAAAGAGGGGGAAACCATCTGACCCTATAAGTATGAACTAATTTACATCATTTATGAATATGAAATGGAGGTTAATTGAAAGATTTAAAGGATGAGAACTGATATATAGAGTGCGTAAAGATCTCTGGACAAAAGTTAGAAATATTGTCTGGGAGGCAGCAACAAAGAAAAAGCATTCCAGTATTCCAGATAAAAAGAAGTGTGAAAAAGCTAAATGGTTGTCTGCTGAAGTTTTACAAAAAGCTGAGGGAAAAAGGAAAGTGGAAGAGAAAAAGGTCAATTAAATATATGCCCAAATGAATGCAGAATTTCAGAGAACAGCAAGGACACACAAGAAGGTTTTCTTAAATGAGCAATGGAAAGAAATAGAAGAAAGCAATAGAGTAAAGTACACAAGAGATCTCTTCAAGAAAATTAGAGATTTCAGGGCAAGTTTGATGCAAAAATGGACAAGATAAAAGACAAAAATGGTAGGGGGTTAACAGGAGCAGAAGAGATTAAGAAAAGATGGTGAGAATATACAAAAGAAGCAGACGAAATCTCTCTTATCATTACTGATAACCAGGATGGTGTGGCTACTGATCTAGAGCTAGACCTTCTGGAGGATGAAATCAAGTGGGTCTTAGGAAGCCTTATTACAAAGAAAGCTAGTAAGAGGACTCTGGGAAGGTGGCAGAGTAGGTCAGAACATTTCAAGCTCTCCAGATTTTCTCCACAAACAGAACAAATTTGTGCCTCAGAGTGAACGTAGACTTGTGAAAAACAAAGATTTGTAGAACAGTGTTCCTTCTGAGAACAGAAGATGAGAAGAAAGTCCCCAGGATGAGATTTAACTTGGGTGAAGTGCAAACAGCTCCAGGCTAGCTCCACAGAAAAAGCAAGTGAAGAACCCTGGGGCTAGTTAAGTTTGGCAGGAGACTCAGTCAAAATCACAGGAACTTTCACATCCCAGACAGTGTGGGGAATCAGGGGTCTGAGTCCAGGAAATACAGGAAGACTGAGGGAACCTCTGCTGATTAGGAATGCCAGGCCCAGCTGTGCTGCTGAGACATGGCTCTGTAAAGAAGGAACCAGCATATCCAGTTAGTAGTATAATTCTTTGAAATATCTCCCTGCCCAGAGAGAATTTATAAAAGAACTCAAAAAAGAATTTTAAATCAAATGAGAGACAATGAGAAAACCAAAAAAATATGCAAGAAAAAACAAGAAGATTGTGGGGGAAAATGTTAACCAACTGAAAAAGGAGATAGAAAGTCTCAAAGATGAAAATAACTCTGAAAATTTAAATTGAGCAAGGGGAAGCCACTGAACATATAAGAGATCAGAAAATAACAAAATAAAATAGAAAAGGATGAAAAAATAGAACAGAATGGGAAACATTAGAAAAGTAGATGTGGGGAACAGATTAAGAAGAGAAAATATAAGAATAATTAGGCTACCTGAAAGCTGTGACCAAAAAAGCAACTTTGACACAATATTGCAAGAAATAATCAAATCATTTTTGAGTGACAGAATATGAGGGGAAAGTATAAGTGGAGAAAATCCACTTACCATCTCAAAGGGATCTTTCTGGCTTCAATTAGCACTATTTGTCACATCTCATTGTTTCTGGCTTTCTCATTTGGAGAAAAGCATAAAAAGTAACCTAACCACTTGTATATATGTGGTCCCATTAGATAGTGCAAGAACAGCTCTTCTGTCTCTCCTGAATCCCATCCTACTACTACTCATTCTCCAGGAAGCCTTTTAATTCCTTTCAAATTTCCCCATCTCCAGTATAGTTTTTAGCATTTCTTTAAATCTATCCAAATCCTCTTCATGCTTCCATTTTCTTTCCTTTCCTTTCTCCTTTATCTCATGCTCTTATCCTGAATGTTCTCAGATAATCTTTGCCCTTCCTCACCAGAGGTAGAAGTGAGCAGTGACACAGTCAGAAGGAACAAGCAGGAGAATTATGAGGCAGTGTGTAAAGGATGGAGAGCAGAGAGAAGCCTCCATCTGCCTCCTCCAATCCTTGAATTCCTATGAAATATGGAACAGAAATGTTGCTCCAGCTTCTCTCTGTCCCATCTTGCTGCCAACTCTGTTGGAATCTTTACAAACTGTTAAGTCATTAGAGTTGAGATGTTTTGGGCCAGAACCTGAAACAAGGTATACATGGTATATATAAATCCATCAATATGGGAGGCATTACACATAATTTACATAAGCACATAGCAATATAACACAGTAATGTAACAAATAACATGAATCAACCTGAGAATTTACACTTGTCCATAAGTCCAAGAAATAGTCCATAAGGAATCCATTGTCCATTAGTTTATGTGCCAGGAATCCAATAGTTCCCGTAAGCTCTGAAGTCCTGAAATAGTCTCATCAACAATTTTTTATCTCAAGGAATCCAATGATTCTTGCTGGTTTTTCAAGAACTAAAACAGTCTCATCTTATGTTAGGAAATCCAATGATTCCTGAAGATTTTTAAAAATTCTTATGACTTAACAGTTTGTAAAGATTCCAACACAACTCCTAGATATCTGTTCGTATGCTCACCTTGGCCTTGCTGGTGAAATACGACTTGGGGAAGAGATGGACTGGGAGATGGGAAGTGAAGAGATGGAAGTCTGCCTTATTCTTGAGCATTTCTATGTTATTTTTTGTCTCTATCCAGGGACAACGTTTCCAATGAGGGACAGATGTAACCCAAGTGGGGTCCCCTTTTGAGTAGATTAGGCTGAGGATATGTACCATCCAATGGGTTCCTGCATGGAATAAAAACCAAAAGCTGGGTTAGGTTTTCATGATTATTTTGTTCACAGAATCACAGACACTTTGAGGTAGCAGAGGCTTCACAGATTTCAGTCTTGCCCATATTTGAACCAGCCAGTGGAAAACTTCCACAGGAGGAGGGGAAAGGACTCCCCAGCTCTACCTGAGAGAGTGCTGCTTACTAAGTTGAGATGAAATTCGAATGTGCCTGGAGAGGTGGGTGGCTACACCAAAGAGACTATGGCGATTCCACAAGCATCTTTGGAGCACTTGCAGAGTGCCAGGAACTGTGCTGAATGCTAGGGATCAGAGGGAAGGCAAGTCTCTTACCACAAGGGGCTCATAATCTAAGGTAAGAGGAGAAAGGTGAATAACTCAGTTCCTATAAGTGACATAAAGAATGGATGCAGGGGATCTCAGAGAGGAAAGAGCAGGGAGTTGGGAGTCTCATGGAAAGCTTCCAGTAGAAGGTGATATTTGAGCTCAGACCTGCAGGAAGCCAAGGAAGGTATGAGACCAAGATAAAGAGGGGGAACCTTTCAGGCATGGGGGAGACGGCCCGTACAAAATCTAGGCTTAGTGTACAATATATCAGTGTATTGTGATCAGAGTTGGGAGACACAAGCACGTAGTCCCAGAATTGAAGTTGCTCACTATAATGGCGTGAGGTGGACCCAGACAGTGCAACTCTGTGAAACATATGCCACTAGCTAGACCTGCCTGGAAGTTTGCATGAGAGATGTAAGAGAAAAAGAGCTGTCATGGGGAAGATCCATCCCTGATGGGATTGAGAAGTTAAGGCAGAGACTTCTGGGACACAAAGAAGGAATAAGACTTCACCAGAAAGTTAGGGGTTTTTGTTTGTTTGGTTGGTTAGTTTTTTTTTTCCCCCTGAGGCAACAGGGGTTAAGTGACTTGCCCAGGGTCACACAGCTAGGAAGTGTTAAGTGTCTGTGACCAGATTTGAACTCAGGTTCTCCTGACTTCAAGGCCGGTGTTCTATCCACTGTGTCACCTAGCTGTCCCCAACTTTACCCGAGAGATGGGCATGGGAAGTGCATTCTGTGTTTTGAGTTCTGCATAAGCAAAGGTATGGGAGGAGGGCAGCAGGGAGCATTTCTAGGGCTGGGTCAGCAAGCTGTAGCACAGCATATGTACAAGTGCCCCTCTGCCCTGGGGTCTGAGGACTTGAGTTCTAATCCCAGTTGTACCATTTCCATGCAAGCTTGGTGACCTTCCAGAGATCTTGGAGTGTTGGAGTTAATGAAGTATTGGATGTAGAGTCAGGAGGCCCTGGGTGGGAACGTTGCTTCTCTTGAAGCCTTCTGCTGAAATGTCAAATCCAGTCTCAGTTGGAAACTGTCTGGAACATAGTCCCTTTCCACTCTTCCTACAAGTGACTCTTCCCCATCTACCAGTGACACTGACTTCTGGGAACAGGAGCGTGAATCTAGCCTGGCCCTCCCCGGGTGTCTCAAACACTTCTTCCTTTAAAGAGGATCAGGACACATTCCTGAGGGACAAGCACAAGCAAAGAGGGACTGTGGTGTCAGGATAATAAGACTTCTCTGTGTCTTTTTTGGTGGCCTTTTGGCTCCTGGCCAGCTTCTTTCCTTCTCAGA
This sequence comes from Antechinus flavipes, assembly GCF_016432865.1. Classification (NCBI taxonomy): domain Eukaryota; kingdom Metazoa; phylum Chordata; class Mammalia; order Dasyuromorphia; family Dasyuridae; genus Antechinus; species Antechinus flavipes. Next base: position 634,824,551 of record NC_067400.1, on the reverse strand, counting down.
CCTTGTTGTTGCTGTTCAATTTTTGAAGTCTTACTAAACACTTTCTGATGCCATTTGGGGTTTTCTTGGCAAAGATACTGGAGTAGTTTGCTATCCATTCCCCAAGCTATTTTACAGATGAAGAAACTGAGGCAAACAGGGTTAAAAGATATTCCCAGGAAAGCACTACAGCTGGGAAGTGTCTGAGTCCAGATTTGAACTCACAAAAATGAATCATTCTCACTCTACTGTACCTAAGTGTCCATGAATCTCCAGAGGTATCTATAGAGAGATTTCAGAAAATACATGAAGTTGAGGGCGACAACTTTGTTTTTAATAACTTCTTACGAAAGTTTAGCTTTCCATCTAATTATTTCACATTTTTATTCTGAAAAGGGGTCTATGAGCTTCACCAAACTCCCTGCCAGAGAGGCCAGGGTGCACCAAAGTTTAGGAATCTCTGGTCCCCAATGAGAAGGCTGGGCTACCTGCAGTCTAAAGTCTCTTTGTTCTCTGAGGTCTGAGCCTGGAATGTAGAGGAACAGAAGAAGAAAGCTCATCTCTTCTAGCCTCCTTCCCCATGTCCTGTTTCCTTCTCCTGCTCCTTACCTGATTTAGGGTAGGTCACTACTATGACATCTTCATCCTGAAACTCAAACTCATCTTGCATTCTGTGAATATGTTCCACATCATGAAAAGTGGGAAAGAGAGGGATTCCCTTGAAAAACAGGAATTTCTTGGGATTCTGCATGTGGTCAGTTGGCTTCTAGCTAGGTGACAGCTTTCTCCTGGATCTGTGTCACTGCTCCTCCTGTTCCTGCTGCTGTTTTCTTGACTCTGTGCAAGCTTTGGTCAATCACCCACCTATTGATTAACCAAAGGGAAGGTGGGAGGGTTAAGAAGCTTTGGGATTGGGTTTTCTGATATAAGAATGATCAAATCTAAAGACCCTTGGGTCTTTCTGGCAAGAAGTACAGCTGAACATGGTCACCTGGGATCAGAACAACAAATATTAGGGGAACAAAACCATATCCTGGGTCATTTTCCACGACATATATCCCTTTAAGGCTTCTTAAGGCATGTCAGAGAAAACAGAGAAAAATCTGTTTGTTTTAGTTTCGAGAACAGAGTGGAAAGTATATACAAAGGGTAATGGGGGCTACATGTCCAGAAATGTTTTCTAACAACTATAATTATCATTACAGGTTATTATTGATATGCAATCATCAGCCAAGAATTTTTGCAACAGAATAGTTCCTGATAAGATATAGCAAGAGCAGAAGTACAACCAAATTCCCCATAACTGGTACATATATTTCCCTCTACAACCTTTATCCTTATGGAGAGTTGGCTCCACTTTACCTGAAATGGTCCCCAACAGTTCACTTCTGAATGTGGCAAAGCTTAAGGGTGAAGCCAATTGAGCAACAGAAGCCCTTACATTCTGCTTCTCTTGCTAGAGAGACCACCCTACATTACCCAGCCCATAATAAGCAACTCTGGACAAATGAGAAATTCTCTGTCCTCTATTGAGTAGCAACAAAGCAAATCAAAGGCTCTTTTAAGAGTCATTACCATTCATCACAAATTCCCTTGCTGCATCTCAGGGCAAGCCACAGTTGTTTTTCAGTTTAACAGCAAAAGCAGTAAGTTTTCAATCAATAATGACTCCTTCTAAAACATTTCACTTGGTTATTTTTTTGTAATTTGTTTAGCATAATGTAACAGAAAAAAATCCATCATTAAACATAAAGGAAATTATCATATTTTGGTGACATTTACATAATGGAAATGAATTATAGTTTGCTCAAAACCCAGAAGGGCATAGAAAGTAGTTGTCCTAGATAGATTAATGTGTGGCTTAATGTCACTCCCTAGGCCCAAAGGGAAATCTTTAAAACCCAGGCAGAATCTCTACATGACTGCTTTTGGTACTAGGGAAAGCTCATGGCTCAGCCATCCAGAAGTCCTCTGGAGTCTTTCCAAGGACCCCCAGAATTATGGATAGAGGTGGGGGGTTGGGATGAGGATTGGGAAATTTTAATTTAATTTCATTAATCTCTTATTGAAATTTAGCACTCTCAATTATTTCAAAATCATGTTCTGATAAGGGGATTATAGAATTCAGCAAACTGTCTGCCAGAAGGTTCCATAACATACAAAAGTATAAGAATCTTTGCTGTCCAAATCTTTTGAGATTCTCCATGTAGGCAGGGTTCTCTAGGTTGGAGAAGTACTTTCTCTTGAATCCTTCTAATTGCTGCTTCTGCTCCTGCTTTCTTGCCTCTGCCCCCATTCCATATGCCTAATCATTCTGGAGAGGGCAGCGTGGCTTCATTAAGAAGGTTTAGAAGTTGGGATGTCTGGTATAACCATGAACAGGACCAAGGAATCTGAATCTCTGAGGTTTTCTGGCACAAAGAACAGCTGACCCTAAATACACAGGATAAGAACAAAACTATTAGCTCAATGACACCACTTCCCTGAATCAGTGCCCATGGCATGCATATGTCTTTAAGACTACTGCAAGACTGCCTTAGAGGAGAGAGAGGAGGCATGGCCATTTTGGTTCCAGCAGCAGAGTTAGAGAGGCTGATTTGGGCTGGGTGTCTGGAAACACTTTCTAATGACTAGTATCTTGGGCAGTGATTATCACTGCTAAGCAATCATCATTGATTAACTTTTCCAAAGGCATAATTCCTGAGAAGACTAAACCAGAACAGAAGCAGAACCACATCCCCTTGAACTGTGGACACACTTTCCCCTCTTGAACCCTCAGCCTTGGGGAGAGTGCACTTCAGGGTGTCTTTGCTGCTACTCTCATTTCCTCTGACCAGGTTCACATGTGAATGTGGCAGACCTAATGGGTGAGAATATTTAGCAACAGAAACCCCTGTGTTCTGCCTCTCCTGCCAGTAAAGCCATCTTGCATCATTTGGCATATAATAGGCAACTCTAGACAAAGGACGTTATATGATCCTGTATATACTATTCAGTTGCAAAGAGGACCCAGGAAGAGGCAAACCATTGCTTTTATAAAGTGGTTTAGATTTCTATTTTAGATAAAGAAATTGAATATATCATATATGAGCTTCCTAAAAAAAAAAAAAAAAAAAAATACCAGGACTAGATAGATTTACAAATGGATTCTATAAAATGTTTAAGGGTCAACTACTTCCAATATTAAATAAAATAATTGGAATAAAAGGCAAAGAAGGAATCTACCAAATTTGTTTTGTGAAACAAATGTCATACTGATATTCAAACCAGGAAGAGTAAACACAGAAAGAAAAATATGGGCTAAGTTCACTAACAAAATAACAAAATAATACCTAAAAAATTACAACAATATGTAACTAAATGAGATTTATACCAGCAATGCAGGTATGGTTTCCTATAAGGAAAACTATTAACATAATTAATTATATCAATAATAAAAGTAAAAAGGTATGATTATCTCGACAGATGCAGAAAATGTTTTAATAAAGTACAACATACAAATTATTTTTTAAAACCCTTGAAAATATTGGTATAAATGGATTTTTTTCTCAAATTGATAAAAAAAATCCATCCATCTAAAACCATTATCTATAATTTATAAAGGAATTAAGCAAAGAAATCTTCCCAGTATGATCAGGTATGAAACAAAAATACTCATTGCCACCAATACTGTATTGAAAATCCTAGCAATAGCAATACGAAAAAAAAGACATGAAAGAGATATGAATAGAAAACAAAGTGATAAAACTTTCTCTCGTTATAGACAATATGATATATTTGGAAAATGCCAAAGACTCAATTAAGAAGTTAGTGGAAACAATAATTTTAGGAAAGTAGCAGGATATGAAGTACATGCACACAATTCATCAGCATTCCCACATATTACAAACAAAATTCTGCAAGAAAAAACAGTAAGAAACATCCCATTTAAAATAGCTCAAGATAGTATAAAATACCTGGAAGCATGTCTGCCAAAACAAACCCAAGAAGTATATAACTAAAATACCTAAAAAACTTTTTATACAAATATAATCAAATATAAATTGGAAAAATATTAAATGTTCATGGGTAGACAGAAGCAATATAATAAAAATGATAATTTTACCCAAACTAATTTATACATTCAATGCCATCCTAATCAAATTATCAAAAAATCTTTTTACTGAATTGGAAAAAAATAACAAAATTCATTTCTAAGAATAGTCCAAGAATATCAAAGGAATTATTTTTTAAAATGTAAGGAGGGCAGTTTACTAGTACTAGTATCTTATCAGGCAGTAATTGTAAAAACTACTGGGTAGTGACTAAGAAATAGAAAGGCATATCAATGACAGAAAGTAGAAAGAATCTATAGCAGCAAATAAATATAGTACTTAGTAATTTTAAAAATGTGAAAACTTAAGATTTTGGCATAAGAAGTTATTTTCTGATTAAAAATTCTGCGGAAAGCTGAAAAACAGTATGGCATAGTAATAGGCACAAACCATTGTCTTACTCCATTTACCCTGATAAGATTAAAATGCATATATAATCTAGTTATATTACCAGAAATTTTGAAGACTATAAAACATGTCACTTATCAGACTTATGGATAGGCAATAATTTATGAATAAATAAGAAAGAGGAAACACAATGAAGTGTAGTTGTATTTATATTCAATTAAAAAAGGATTATACAAATAAAAGAAATGAAGCCAAGATCAGAAGTAAAGTCAAAAATCAGGAGCAGGAATTTTATAGAAAGTTCTCAGAAAAAAGGTATCATATCTCAAATATATATATATATATATATATATATATATATATATATATATATATATATATATATATATATAACATTGTCAAATATATATGAATATGAGTCACTATCCATCCAACTGATAAATGGTTAGAGGATGTGAACAGACACTTTTCTATTCTAGAAACACATTTATGATCATATGGAAAAATTATCTAAATCATTGATTAGAAAAATTCAAATGAAAACAACTTTGAGATGTCATTATAAAACAACAAGATTGATTAAATGATTGAAGGGAAAAGCTACAAGTGTTGGAGAGAATGTGGAAAAATTGGGATGCTAACTCATTTTTGATGAAATTGTGAACTGATTTAACCATTTTGGAGAGCAATATAAAAGTATAGTCAGAATTATTAAATTTCCTTTGACCCAGCAATCACTGCTTGGTCTATTTTTTGACATGATCAGGAAAAAAGGAAAAGATCCTATATCTTCTAAACTATTTAGACTAGCTCTTTGTGTGGTCCAAAGAACTGGAATTTGCAGACACCTATCAATTGGTAAATGATTGAACAAGTTGTGGTATATTATTGTAATTGAATACTACTGTGCTATAAGAAATGATGAGCTCAGAGGTCTTAGAAAAACTAGGGTAGACTTTCATCAAATAATGAAGAGCAAAAAGAGCAGAACCAAGAGAATATTGCATAAAGTAACAGCAATTTTGTTTTAAGAATAACTTTGGAACTTATATGAACTGATGCAAAGTGAAATGAATGAGTAAAACCAGGAGAAGATTACACACAGAAATAACAATATTGTATGATGATCAATTGTGAATAATTTAACTATTCTCAGCCATACAGTGATCCAAGACAATTCTGAAGGACTTATGATAAAGGACATGATCTATCTTCAGAAAAAGAACTGATAGAGCCTGGATACAGATCTAAGTTATTTTTTCTTTATTGTCTTTATTTTCCTTTTTAAAAATATTTTATCTTTCCCACTTACATATAAAACATTTTTTTACATTTGTTTTAAAAGTTTGGTTCCAAATTCTTTTCCCTTCTTCCTCTCTTCCCTCCTCATTGAGAATGCATATGAGAAGTTACATAAAATTTTGTCATAGAAATCATATTGCAAAAGAAAACATAGATCTCCCCCCCCCAAAAAAAAACTATCAAGATAAATAGTTTTCTTTAAAAAACTATTCTTCAACCTATATTTAGACATAATCTGTTCTTTCTCTTGGTGTGGAGAGGATTTTTCATCATAAGTCCTTCAGAGTAATCTTGGATTATTGTATTGTTGAGAATAGTGAAGTCATCCACAGCTGATTATCCCATAATTTTGCTATTACTATATATACAGTACATTTCACTTTGTTTGGGCTCATGGAGAGTTGGAAGCCACAATCTCTAAACTGATTGGCAAAGCTCAGCACTGAGATCAAATGTGCACAACAGTCATGCAGGAACAACATTTCCTTCTATGATTCTCATTGGTGGACTACTATTTCCTATATTATTTATAATTGGCTTAATTACAGCATTAAACATTATCTTTAAAAATCTGGTGGCAAAGGGAATTTGGACAGGTTAACTAGAAATGACTCCACATGCATATTCTGTGCTAATAAAACTAATTTCTCACTGAGACAAATGATAAAGGAAAGAACACCATGGAAAGCATTGTCATTACAGGAGAGATCCAAAGGAGTAGGAAGTAATGGTGTTACCAACTTAGACTCAGAAAAGATCAGTATGTGTAGGAACCATAGTTTTACATTTAATTTTTTTCTAAGTAAACTATGAAAAATCTTTCCATACTGCATGCATCTTAAAGCTTTGCCATTGCTACACAAACTTCTAATTTATCCCCTCTGTAGTTTTTTTTTTTTTCTGTACATTTGGTTGTTCATCATTTCCCCATTAAATTGTAAACTCCTTAAGGACAGGGCCTGTCCTTTTTACCTCTATTAGGACTCCCAGCGTTCATAACACAGTGCCTGGTACATAGAAGACACTTAATAATGTTTATTAATTGACGAGTAGATTTAGAGTTTGAGGTGGCACTGGTGTTAGGGTTAGGATCTTGACTACAGGACAGAAGTGAGTCTGAGTTAGGGCTGATTTGGGAGGAACAGCAGGTTGGCACTGGGCATACAAAGACAAACACAAAACACTCTGTGCCATTGAGGACATCTGATTCTCCTGGGAAAGCACAATATGACCTCAGATAAGATAGGGACAAGTCTTCATCTGATGTTTACTGTTAATGCTATTGAAGAAAAATGATTACTGTTATTTCATCTTTCAAGGGATTTTGAACAATTTTCATCAATTTCAAAGAGGGGATAGTGTTTACAAAAAGAGCCCACAAAGTGGCATTTTCACTGAACTGAGTGAAACACTTCCAAAAACAAAAATGATAAACAGAGTGGGATGTGGCATTCTCTGTACTTTTCAGTCACTTATGATACTTGTATGACATTAAACATGTGATTCATTATAAAATACCAATTAGGAAAGCCTTCTTTTTTCTACTAAAACCCTCCTTGAGGATATCCTCAAATTTCACAAAGCTTTGTATAAACTAGACAAGTAAGTTTGCAATAGTTTTTCTCTTGGCTATTTAGTTCTTTTTTAATTCATTTTAATAAGGTCAGAAATTTCTCCCTCCTCAATTAGCTATCTTCTCTATCTTCAGAGATTTTATAAATTGACTTCTTAACAAAATCAAACTTGTGTTTGACACATAGATCTCTCATAACTAGATTTGGTCCAATCTGGCTGCTTCTCCAATCTTTCTTCTCTTTACTGGCATTTCTGGACTCAATGATGTACCTAATGATGGTAAGCACCAAATATTGGGATGCAGTCATGGGAAAAATTCACCATGGTCATTCTCTTTGGCAAAAGTTAATTTATTTAGGGGAATAGGTTATAGAAAAAATTAGAGGGACACCAAGAATGGTAAATATAAAATAGGTTTGGGAGAGCATAGAAAGGGATTTTAATAATTAATGATGGAAAGGAAAGTTCCTAGAGGAACTTGCCACTTCTGAGAAGTAAAAAAATACTCCATGAGGTTGGGGCATACTCTTAATTGGCAAGCTAAATCTTGAAAGGGACTTACCATCTTAAAAGAGTTAGTTACCTAAAAGGAGGAGAAATGGAGTTGAGAAGTACTGTAGGATTAGGGGAAATACTACATGGCATAGTGGAAAGGTTAAGGGAAAATGATAGTGTGAGTGAGAGTGCTGTGGCAGACTGACCCAAAAGAGGGCAGGGAATATAGCATGAGCCATAGATTTTATGGGGAAAATTTTCTTCAGGGATATGGTTGGGATTTCTGATAAAACATGGTAAGGCAAGACTGACCAAGACCCCTATAGAGGGTGCAGCATTTGACGTAAGTTGCAATTCTAACTAGACAACCTCCCCAGAGAGTGGGATCACAGAGCTAAAATGATCTCTATGAGTGCCTTCTCTCTGCCTTCCTCAGCAACCAATTTTATCAATTCTTCAGTTTCTCTCTGCTACACATTCTCACACTCAGGGCCTCATCACAGGGACCCTGGTGTTACACTTCAAATACGATGGCTGTATTGTCCTCTATAGTGTATAGTTTGTCATGAGAAGCCTCCTGTTTTCTTTTTCTTCTTTTCTTTCCTTTTTCTTCCTTAAATATTTTTTACCATGATTTTGCTTCCTTAGATATCTTACTAAGATCCTCTCAATAGTTTTTCCTCATACTGCTTATCCCTAATATGAAATGCTATGATTGTAATCCTCAAGCCTTCTTAATATGGTTTCTTTTTTCTTTAAAATTGGTATAATTTCATTTTAAATTTATTTTATTTATAACCCTATAACCTTAAGTAAATTATTTATTTTAAATGATCATCTTTCTTCTCTTGGAAAGAACATCATGTGTCTGCTGACTAAGGTCCTTTCTTGGCTCTTTTCAACTCCTTTTGTTCTGACAGTGGACTGTTTAGTGTATTTGACACTGAGTTATCTCTATTGTCTTCATCTGCTCTTGACAATTGATATCCTATTTAAAGAGTTCAAAATTCAGTTATTTCAGTTATGTCCTTTTCAGATCTGGTGTGATGCATCATTCAGAACATAAAGATTTAAACAAATAGTCCTTTTAATCAAATATATTCAAATACCATCAGGGAAAAAACTTTTCAAAGATGTGCATTCACAAAAGTAAAAGAATCTTTGACCAGGAGCCAGCAAGCTGGAGGCAAAAAAGTCTGTGAAGTTTTCTGAAAAATTCTGAAAAGTACTTTTCCACTCTTGCCTACATCCCAAACATACTTCAGTCTTCCCAAGTTTGTATTCGGCACTTCTCTGTCCAGTAAGAGACATATTTGATCCTAATGCCTAAGGATATCTATCATCCTTGGGTTCCTACATAGAAAAAGAGGAAGGGAGGGATCTTATGAATATTTCCTTCACAGAAGGTCCACAGACCTTCTGAGGTAGGAGAGGTATCAGAGTCATCATAAACCATAGTGGAAAAAGCCAGTGAAAGACTTCCAGGAAAGGAGTGAAGGAAGGCTGCCCAATGAAATGGTTAGAAAAGCAAATAAGAGAAGAAGAAAAATTATATAAAGCAAGACAATCAAAAAAGAGTCAACAGCTCAAAACACTGAAAATAGAAAAAGTTGTACAAAGATTTACAAAAGAAAACAACTCCTTAAAAGTAGAATTTGTTGGAAGGAAAAGAAAGTACAAAAGTTCCCTGAAATAAACAACTGCCTAAAAATTATCAAATAGAAGAGGAAGTACAAAAAAATAATTCCTTAAAAATTAGAAGTGGGCAAGTGGAAGCTAATTATTATATTGACTATGTGTCAAATGTATGTTCTTACTCTAGTAAGAGAGCATTTCCAAAAGTTATGTTATTATGTTATTATATTAATAGATGATATCTTGGAGTGTGCCCCTGAGGAGCAAATGTTAGAAGGAAGCCTACAAAAGACCACAGGAACACTAAGGAACTACCAATTGTATACAGCCCCAGAAAAAATTCAAAAATATGTTCCTTTTCAATATTTAGGATATGAAATATGTCCCAAGACAATTAATAGTATAAAAACTTTCTTTAGGAACAGAGAAGTGGAACACCTTAAATGACTTTCAGAAATTGATAGGAGATATCCAATGGATCTGTAGTGTTAGGCTTAACTACTTATCAATTACAACCATTGTATGACATTTTAAGGGGAGGCACTGCTTTAGACAGATCCCACCAGCTAACAACAGAAACCCAAGAGTCTCTGAAAGAAGTTGAGCTGGCTTTATCCAATGTGGTTGAAAGAGTCACTCAAAAACCCTTGGAAATATCAATTTTTGCTACACAAGAGGCACCCACAGCAGTCCTTCATCAGGGAGACAGTTTAAGAGAGTTAGTGAACCTCCCAGCACAACCAGAACAAAGCCTTACTCCTTACCCAGTGCTTGTGACTAGAATCACTTTAAAAGCCATTAAATGAATAATACAATTATCTGGGATAATTAATATATGCTGGCAAATTTTATTGGGCACAGCTCCAAATTTTACATATGGGTCCTCTTAATGATAATCCAGCTATTACATTATTGGCCATGGATTTTTGAAGAAAAGAGTAGTCAGAACTCCTTTTCAGTCCACTCAGCAGGAGATGTATGCAACTATGCTAGTTCTTACTTATTATCCAGGAGATATAAATAGAATATCTGATTCAGCCCATTCAGTAGATGTGGTTCAAAGAATTGCCACAGCTCAGATAAAATTTGTAGCCTATACCGTATTTCAGCTTTTTAAGGAACTTCAAGAGCAAGTGAGAAAACATCCAGGTAAGGATTACCTCTTCCACATTCACTCTCATACTGGTATTCTAGCAACTATTTTTCTTGGAAACTCAAAAGGCAGATCATTTTCTCACCATGTTAGCCAACATTCCCTAATTCAGCCCGCTCAAGAATTCCATTTTAAATACCAGCAGGCTGCTCGAGCTTTATGTTTACAATTTGGAATAACAAGAAAGGAAGTTAGGAGCATAGTTAAAGCCTGTGCAGCTTGCCTTCCTTTCCAGGCTCCTATGCTCCCTCCAGGGAAGAACCCTCATGGTTTGAGACCCAATGAAATTTGGCAAATGGATATGACCCATTATAAATCTTTTGGTTGTCTGTCTTTTATCCATGTTGTGGTAGACACTTTTTCAGGAATCACTTTTGCAAAACCAGCAACAAAAGAGACAGGCTGAGTGGTCACTGAATTTGTTATACAAGCTTGTGCAATCATGGGTGTGCCAAAAGCAATAAAAACAGATAATGGACTTGCATAGACTTTTATTTATTTATTTATTTATTTATTTATTTATTTTGCTGAGGCAATTGAGGTTAAGTGACTTGCCCAGGGTCACACAGCTGGGAAGTGTTAAGTGTCTGAGACCAGATTTGAATTCAGATCCTCCTGACTTCAGGGCTGGAGCTCAATCCACTGTGCCACCTAGCTGCCCCTCTGCATATACTTCTAAACATTTTGCACACTTTTTTTGCACAGTATCAGGTTTCACACACCACTGGCATACCCTTCAATCCTTGAGGACAACAAATACTGAAGAGAAGGAACAGAGACATCCAGATGCTTCTCCAAAAACCAGAGAGGGGGAGCTACAGATAACCCTAGAGAATTTCTAAACACAGCTAGTTTCTCCTATTAAAATGTAAACTTTCTGTACAGGGACTGTCTTGCTTTTTATATTTGTAACTCGAGTGCTTAGCAAAAGACATAGATTGAGGGCTTAAATTCTGATTCATTAACTTTTCATTATTTTTATTCAAATTGATTTTTTATATTAGGCTAATTCATCAGCTTGACACCTATACTTAAAATTTTATTTAGGGATATGTGATAGCATAGCTTTCACTCCTTCCTTCCATTTTGTTTCCTCTGAATTCCTCAGTATCTCACCCTCTATAGTTTTTCCTAAATTTGGGCTTAAGTAAGGTCCTAATTAATGAAATAATGAATTACATAAAGGGGTCCTATGCCTTCTAGGTGTCATTATTCAGTTATTATTATGAAAAATATATCCACTAGCTACAGCCCAATGGAAAAATGCAATGTGAATGTGAAGCATGTACGCATCTATGAGATTCATTCTGCACACTAACCAGGATCTGGCTATAATTCTCTATAGACTCAACTTTGGTCAATATAGGTGGACAGCTGTCTTTTTTTACCTTCCTTTAAAGCTTTTCAGGTTATATTTACAAAACTCCAAAAAAAATCTCCTCACCAGCTTTCCTTATATGTAATGTTTCCTTTGTTGCAATTTACAGGTCACACAAGCAGCTTTGTTTAACTGTAAGGACATCCTGTTGTTGTTATTTTAAGCTAGATCTGTTCCAGAAACCAATGGATCAATGAAAAATATCTCATTTTGCAAACTATTCATCATGATCAGGTTGAAGTCATTAAATTTATTTCATCAAAGCAAGCATTATTTAACATTACATAATCTCTTAGCATTATGAATTTGTTGAGCAATGATTACAGTCACCATCATCTCAAAAGGGAGAACATGCCTACAACATTCAGCATTCATTTATGTTTAAATCACAGGCTTAAAAGGATCTTTCCACAATAGCATGCAGAGTATGTGTGTCAAAGATAAAATTAGCATGCTGAGTAAGGGACCCACACTGGAAGCTTTCCTTTGGGAAGCAGCCTGGATGTCCTGTGTCTCAATTCTAATTTTCTTTCTACTAGCAATAAGAGCAACAAGAGAGTAAAAGTAGAATAGGGATGCAAAGGAGGAGCCAGAATTATCATTTGTTGATCATATATGGGTGAATTAGAGAACACCATTCTCCATTTCAGCATTGATCCCATGGGAACAGATCCTTGTCCATCCCCTTCATCTTCTCTTGGTACTGCTTGTTGAATGTTTCCATTTGAGTCACTGTGAAGTGGTTTTTCCAGTCTCCACAGATTCCTGTCACATATGAAATGAGAGCAACAGGTGCTTGGGTCATGTCCTTGGTGATCATTTTTTCCCATCCCTTTTTCCTTCCCCCTTGACTCAGGAAGGAGACATGGGTAGACTGCAGTGACTGATATTTATGGGATAGCACCCTCCCCTACAACGAGGGAATTCTTCTCTTCATCCTTCATCTTTCATGCAGTATTGACAGGAAGGCTTACCTCTTCCTCTTACTCCTCTTCTATTTATTTTTCCTCACAGGAAAACCTGATAGAGGTTTTCTTGGAAACTCATGCATTCTATCTCTGAGTGTGTCATTGCATAAAAATATACTACAGTCTATTACATTACTGGGACAAATTCTTTGGCTGCCTCTTTTCTGTTGTACTGTTTTGTGCTTCACACCTTTTCTGATTCTGTTTCTGACTACCTATATGCCTATATGGAATGGGGGAAAGGGGGGGGGGGTGTTAAACACCTACCTAACTCTCTAGTGGTCCTAGACCATTGCTTCTCACCTTTTCTCATCAAAAAGTTTTTGACAGATTCAGTATTTTTTATAGGCATAGTTTCTTTGTTTTCCAGGATGTGCTTTTTCATGACTTGGAAGGAAGCATTCTTCATGACTGAATTGATTTCTTCCTCACTCAGCTCCTTGCCCAAGAATTGGCAAATTTTTTCCACACTGACCTTAAGATTCTAGAAAAACATACAACAACCTGTAATAGTGGGATGAAAAGTCTTAGAGAAAGAAAAGGAGGGAAAGGGGGAGGCAAAAAGTGTAAGAGAAGAAGAAACAGGGATTTTCGATGAAGAGAGAAAGAATAATCTGAAAGGAAAGATGTGAGGGAAAGAGTGAAAGCACTAAATACAGGGAGAAAAGAGATTGGAGTTGGTACGAGGGAGTAGTGGGAATGGGAAGGAAGACAAGATCTGAAGCAGGAGTGCAAAGGCAATCAAGTAGAGAAGAAGAAAAAGAAGAAAATCTGAAGGTAGAGTAGGGAAGAGGAACGGGGGTAAACTAAGAAATTATGGTGAGTGGATGAAGAGCTGGTATGGGAGGTAGAGATAAAGAATAGAAGAAAAGAGAAGAATTGAAGCAAATAAAAAAAGAAGAAAACAGTAGGAACAGATGAGGAGAAAAGGGAAAAGAAAACAGAAGCACTGGAGTAAAAGAGAAGAGGAAAAAAGCAGGAAAATAGAGCCAAAGACAAAGGAAGAAACAACAAAAAGGAGAGATGGAGAAAAAGAAAGAAATTAAATGGAAATAAAAAGAAGAGTTGAAGAAAAAGAAATGAAGAAAGAGAATAGAAAGAAGAGATGGAGGGAAAGAAAAAGAAAAATAGGGACAAGAAATGTAGGGAAAGAAAGAAAAGAAAAATTGGAAGAAGAGATCGAGTTAAAGAAAATGAAAAAAAAAGGAACAGATATTGGAATAAAAGGAAAAAAGAAAACAGAAAGGAGAGAAATGAAAAAGGTAGAAGAGGAGGTAGAAGAAAAGACAGAAAGGAAGAGAAAACACAAAAAAAGAGACAAAGAGAAAGAAAGAAAACAGGAAGAAGATATGAAGGGGAAAAATAAGAAAGAGCAAGTTGGAAGAAGAGTTTGAAGGAGAAGTGAAAGGATACTGAGTAAATGGGGAAAAGTGAATTATATGTTATTAAAGAGATGGAGTGGTTAAAGAGAGGAAGGCGAGAGGGAAAAGAGATTAGAGAAAATGGGGGAAAGAAAAGCAGAAAGGTTAGGTCATAGAGAAGAATGCGAGAGATCACTGAGGAAAATTTTTTAAAACTAAGAAATGGAGAGAAGAAAAAGATAAGACGAAGAGAAGAAGGAAGATAGAAGAAGAAAGAGATAAAGGATGAACAAAACCATAAAAAAAGGAAAGAAGGGAGATCAAACAGGAAGGAAAATAGACATGGAAGTTGGGTAAGGAAAAGCTCAAGAGATTTCTGAGAAGGAGAAAAGACTTCCTTTTTATTCAGGATTTTGGGAGCTCTTCCCACCAAGTTTCCAAATCACACAGAGAAAATCTGACAGATATGGAGATATCCTGCAAAGAACTCTTGATAAATGCCAGGATCTCTATGGAAGAGATTCAGAGTGAGGGGACTTAACTAGACCAGAGGATGGACCCAGGATCAGAATTGGCAGGTACTATAAAGCACACTTGATGATGTGTTTTTTTTTTTTTTTAATAAGTTACTACATCATAGGTTGGTACCTTCAGAACCAAATCCTGGCATATGGAATCTGGTCTCTCTGAACTGGGACCCATTCCTCCTTTCTCTTTCTCAGCTGCTCTATTGATGCAGTTTCTGATATGCTGGGTTGATACTCCAGCTTTCTCCTGAGGTCTGTGTGCTCTGTCCCATTTCTAGATGTTTGCCTGCTTTCCCCTCAGCCTCTGATGAACACAGCCCTCCATGTCTTGGTTTTGAGCATTTGTTCTGATTTTCCCCCATGCTTGGAAAGTTCTCAACTTTTCTTGGCTTCTTTAATGTCCTAACTGAAATTCCCCCTTGTACAGGAAACCTTTTCCCAACCCTCCTCATGCTAGCCTGCCTGTCTCCTGAATGTGTCCAATTAATTACACAGTCTTATTCTTATTCATACAAAGTTGTTTGCACATTTTTCCCAATTAGATTTTATGCTGTTTGAGGGCAAGAGCTATCTTTTGCCTTTCTTTGTATTCTTAGCACTTAGCAAAATACCTGGCATATAATTCTTAGAAAATAGTGTTCCTTTTCTGACTAAAACAATATGCAATCTGTCATGCAGAACTAAGATATATGCAAGATAAATTGGAAATAATTGAGAAAGGGAAGGCAGTAACATTAATGGGGACCCCTGGAAAGGGGACAAGAGAAAAGTACAGGGACCTTACTTGATGAAGTTCCTCATAGGTTAGGAACAAGAACTTCTCTGAATTTCTCATGGATAGCCATCCTTTGATGTGGTCAAACCAGGACCCAAAAACAACTGGAAATGAATGGAAAAGAAGGGATGGGAGCCCAGGTTATTTCTGTTTCAGATTGTTAAGCTGCTTACTCTGCCCTAGATGCTTGTCAGAATGAGAGTCATGGTCAAAGAAGTTCTGCTCTTACCGTACAGTGTGTGTCTGGCAGGGAGGTTAGGGATAATGGTGGGGTTGGGAGAGGAAAGGGACCTTGATTCCCAGTCACAGAAAAATGTCAAACAGGAGAAGGCTAGCTAGAAGAGCCCCAGGGAAGTCACTAGTACAACCCAGAACTTGGTTCAGGTGCTGGCCTTAGCCTCAGAGTTCTCAGCAAGACAAAAGACTAGGTTGGACCCCCTGAAGTAAATGACATTAAAACTTCACTATGAAGGAAGTAGGGGAATTTGAATGATTTACATTTCAATCCAGGCCTTGAGCTGGTCTCTAGAGACTTTGCTTTTCAGAACTGGTCTTAGATTCAAAAGGCCTGGGCCCCAATTATTGTCATCTCTGAAAATTTCTTGGTCATATAGTCTTGAAAAAAATCACTTTCGCAGTTATCACTTCTAACACTCTTCTCTAAGGTGGGGGAGGCAGTCATTGCCCTGTCTATATTGCTGAGCTGTTGGAAGGAATGTGCCTCCCAGGAAATGAAAGGATATCAAGAAAATAGGGATTTTCATTATGATGGCAAAAGGGTGTGGAGACAATAGAGAAAAGGGAGAAGGAGGGGAAGTAGGATGCAGCTCCATCATTCCTTCTTCACTCACCATTTCCCTGCAGGAAGTTTTCCAAGAAATGCTCAAAAGTTGGACGTAACAGGGAAAGTGGGATATGATTTTTAAAATGGTATAAAGATACAAGGATGTCCCTTGGATCTCTGGCAACATACAGGATCTGAAAGAGAAATTGGAACATTGGGTGGTTATCACATCCATTTTCCTTCTTCATGAAGCATCTCTAGCAGGGAGAACATTTGACCCATTTTTGGGAGCTGTCTTCTCCATCCATTTCTTATATCCCTTGTCTTTACTACTATGCTGGCAAGTAGCAGGTGCTTAATAAACCCTTTTTGGCTGGCTGATTAAATTATCTCTGGCAGTTGCTGCTAGTGGGTAAACTGTTTCTACTCTTTCCCCAGCTGTAATTACTCAGTAGAGTGGATCACTCATGTTGGTAACTTTGCATATTTCTGTTATGGTCATGGGAACACCTACTCACCCCATGGGCTAGATTGCTTTTCCCAACTGCTCTTAAAATGTCAGATTCTCATAGAAAAACCACCTCAGAATTAGTGTTTCACTTAGACTTTGTCAAAATTCTATATGTGATTCTTTTGTGGAGAAAATAATTTCCTCTTTCATGACTTTAGTTTTTGAGTCCCTGCCAATGTCTTTCTATTTATGCAAAGCAGCTACTCATGGTTATGACACTATTAGATATCAAATATAGTCATTTACTTAGCAATAAGGAAAAAGAAGGAAAGAAAGGGAATAAGCATTTGTTAGAAATGGCTTAGAATAAAGGCATGACAATATCCTGGCTGAGGATGGCGTTCAAATAAAGAACAGATAGTACTGTGTATAATAGGAATCTTGTAACTTAAATTAAAATAGTTTTCATCTGAAAAGTATGGGAAAGAGAAGTATCCAATAGAAGGGATGTCTGTTCTGGAGGGAATGGAAATTCTATACCAAAAAATCCTGAAGACACAAAGGGAGACAATTCTGCAGGTAGATTGAATGCTTATCAGATGTTTCATTTGACTGACTAAAGGGATAATGTTCAGAAGAAGCAGATGAAGATACTCTGGATATATACTAATTAACACATTTAAAAGAGTGCAGACAATGCAAACAAGGACAAATCACAGAGAATGTACACTAAAAGTCAAAGTGGGCCCAGATGACATAAGTCAGGGAAAATGGAGGGGAAGGCAAGTGAAGAAGGAAGTCAGGTCACTCTAATATCTTAAATATGACTGAACAACTTGTTCAGACATCTTCCAACGAATGTGGTATTCCACATAGTAGAAATGTGAGCATCCGCTCGGATATCCCAGACATTCACCGTTCTCCCGGAAGAGTGGTTGGACACATTATGTGACAGCCTTAATGTACTTCTCTTTCCAGCTTCAGCCTGAAAATCTCTATTCTTCCCTTCATATTTATCATCTCCTCTTCTTCAGGCATTTTCCTGGATTTCTTCTTCTCTTCTTCCTTTAACTCAAGTTATTCTTCAGAAAGCTCTAGCATTGCAGAATGAGAGAGGCAGAAGGGAAGAGAAGCAGCCATCCAGTCAAACCCATACATTAATGGAATATTTGTTATTTTAGTGCCATCTGCTCTGGATGCTGCTTCCTTCTCTTCCTCCTGTTATTCCTTTTCCCTCTTGCTCTCTTGCTTCCAGTTCTCTGATTCACAACCTGTACAAAAATTTGGTTCAAGTATATGATAAACCTATTCTAAACTACTTGAAAGGTATTAAAGTGAAGTTCTCAGATGCTTCCCCAGATAAATCCAACGTTACAATTTCATTTTGAACCATGAAATCACAAAGGAATCCTTGATGAATAAAATATTAGTGGCCAGAGCAAGATCTTTCAGATCTCTTTGTCTGATGAATCAGAAATTAAGGGTTGCCCAGAGTGCTGAAAAGCCTGGGAAACAAACATCACTTTAATGGCTATTAAGAGCTGAGTCAACACAACAAAACTGACATTTCTATCTAAATTAATTTATTTATTGCCATACCAATAATCATTTAATAGAGCTGGAAAAAATAAAATTCGATTGGAAGAATGAAAGGTCAAGAATATCCAGGAAATCAATGGAAAAAAAATTGTGAAGATAGATGTCCTAGTCATACTTGGTCTTCAATTTTATTATGAAGTGTTACTTATCAAAACACTTTGCCCCTAGCTAAGAAATGAACTGGCAGATCAATAGAATAGATTGGGTATACAAGACATTGTAGTAAATGAGCATAGTAATTTAATATTTAATAAACCCAAAGATTTAAGCTTTTTGGACACAAATTCATTATTTGATAAAAACTACTGGGAAGACTCGAAAATAAAATGGCAAAAACTTGTTACAGACATACATTTAACACTATATACCAAAAGAAGGTCAAAATGTATACATGATTTATTAAAAGATAGTGATACTAGTAGGAAAGTAGAAGAGCATGGAATAATTTAACTATTGAATCTATGGAGAATGGAAGAATTTAACATGAAACAAGATATAGAGAGCATCACAAAATGTAAAATGCATAATTTTGACTCTATAAAAATGAGAAGAATTTGCACAACCAAAACCAATACAACCAGAATTAGAAGAAAAACACAAAAGGAGGATAAAACTTTATAATGAGTATCTATGTTAAAGACCTCATTTGTCAAGTATGTAGAATTAGGGTTATAAGAAAACTAGTAATTCCTCAGTTAATAAATGGTCAAAGGATATGAACAGGCAGTTTTCAGATCAAGAAATCAAAACTATCTGTACTCATATAAACTTCTAAATCACTACTGATTAGATAAATGCAAATTAAAATATCTCTGAGTATTACCTGACACCGATCAGATTGTCTAATATGACAAAGTAATAGGAAAATAATAAATGTACGAGGGAATGTGGAAAAAATGGGATACTACTATATGTTGGTAGAATTGTGAACTGATCCAACTATTCTGAAGAGCAATTTGGAACTATGCCCAGTAGAATATAAAACTTTGCACCCTTTGATCTGACAGGGACACTATTTGGCCTACATACAGCAGAGGTAAAAAAGGGGAAGGAATTATTTGAGCAAATTATTTATAATAGCTCTTTTGTGGTGGCTAAGATTTGGTAAAGGTATGCCCATGAATTGGAGAATGGCTGAACAGGATGTGATATCTGATTGTAATGGCACATTATGTGGTATAAGACATACCAAGCAGGATTATTTTAGAAAACCAGGAAAGATTTACATGAACTGGTAGAAATTGAAGTGAGTAGAACCAAGAGACTATTGTATACAATGATAACAATGTAGTATGATAAACTGGTGTTGCTTCTCAGCAATATAATGATCCAAGACAATTATGAAGGACTCGTGATAAAAATACTATCCACCTCTAGAGGAAGTAGTTTTGTTTTGTTTGTTTGTTTTGGGCTGGGTTTTTTTCCCTGAGGCAGTTGGGGTTAAATGATTTCCAAGTTCACTCATAGCTCGGAAGTCTGAAGTGTCTGAGACCAGATCTGAACACAGGTCCTCTTGACTTCAGGACTGGTACCACCTAGCTGTCCCAGCACTAATGTTGTTTGAAGGCAGATTAAAACATACCATTCCTCCCTTCCTTCATTTCACCTTTATTTCCTTTTCTCTTTCTTTTTCTCTCTCTTCTTTCTTTCTTTCCTTCCTTTTTTCTTCTTGCTTCTTTTTGTTTATTTTTTCCTTCCTTCTTTCATTTGCCTTATTGAACTTAATAAATAACAAGGAAATTTTTAATGTGATAGTACAGATGACTTATATGAGATTGCTTTCTGCCTTAAGGTGGAGTAAGAAGAGGGAGAGCAGAGATAAAATTTGGAACGCAAAATTTTAATAAAAACTAGTGAATGTTTTAAAATTATTGTTACATGTAGGTTACACATAGTTGGGGAAAAATAAAATGTTATTTCAAAAAATAGAAACAGAAGGGATATCAAACTGTTTGAACTGGGAAAAAACGCTTTCACAAGTTTTTTCTCCATTTTTCCCTCCTAAACTAACTCAGAATAAAATCTTTCATTATGATGTTGCAGATTTCAAAAATGATCAATTTGCATGAGTCTATTTAAAATGTCTTTTATGGTATTAGTATTGTCCATGATGTTTTCTTAGCAGAGATACTGAAATGGTTTGCCATTTCTTTCTCCAGTGGAAGACCTTTTGTCAGAACTCTCCCCTGTGAGCTGTCCATCTTGAGTAATTCTCTAAAACATAGGTCATAATTTCATTAAGTTACAGAATTCCCTCCTTCCACAACAATGTAGTGATAAAAGGTCTGACACTGGAAGATGATCCCTTGGATCAGGTGTCCAATATGCTCCTGGGGAAGAATGGAGGACAACTATAAGAATCTCTAGTACTAATGGAATGCTTGGGCTGGAAGGGAAGCTGAGCTGTAAATGCATCTAGTGAAAAAAAAAGGACTGATATTATAAAGATAAATGTTGCTCAAGAATCTGGAATATAAGATCTATGATCCAAGATAAGTTGGATATGGTCAAATAGGAGATAGAAAGATTAAACATTCACATCTTAGGTGTCAGTGAACTTAAATGGAAGGGAATGATTGAATTTGATTCACATGATCACTACATATGCTACTGTGGCTACCAAGTGATATTTGTTCAAATTGAAAACAAACTATTCAAGGTCACAGTAACACAAGCAAGTTCTCTAACTACTGATGCTAAAGAGACCAAAGTGAATCAGTTCTATGAAGATCTATAACATCTTCTAGAAATAATACAAAAAATCACAATCACACTCATTAATTGGACTGGAATGTTAAAGTAGGAAGTTAAATGATAATTGCAATAACAGGTAAGATTGATTTTGGATAGAAAACAAACCAGAGCAGAAGCTCATAGAGTTTTGTCAAAATAAGTTATTGGTCATAGCAACCACTTCTTTTCCACAACCTAAAAAGAACCTCTACACACAAATATCACCTGATGGTTAATACAGAGATCTCATTGTTTATATATTGTGCATTCAAATGTGGAAAAGTGTAGTCAGCTAAAATAAAACCTAAAGCTGACTGTGGCTCAGATCCTGAGCTTTTTTTTTTTTTTTTCTTTAGCAAAATTTATATTTAAAAATAGGGGGAAATCATCTGACCCTATAAGTGTGAACTAATTTACATCATTTATGAATATGAAATGCAGGGTAATTGAAAGATTTAAAGGATGAGAACTGATATATAGAGTGTGTAAAGATCTCTGGACAAAAGTTAGAAATATTGTCTGGGAGACAGCAACAAAGAAAAAGTATTCCATTATTCCAGATAAAAAGAAGTGCGAAAAAGCTAAATGGTTGTCTGCTGAAGTTTTACAAAAAGCTGAGGGAAGAAAGAAAATGGAAGAGAAAAAGGTCAATTAAATATATGCCCAAATGAATGCAGAATTTCAGAGAACAGCAAGGACACACAAGAAGGTTTTCTTAAATGAGCAATGGAAAGAAATAGAAGAAAACAATAGAATGAGAAACACAAAAGATCTCTTCAAGAAAATTGGAGATTTCAGGGCAAGTTTGATGCAAAAATGGACAAGATAAAAGACAAAAATGATAGGGGGTTAGCAGGAGCAGAAGAGATGAAGAAAAGATGGTGAGAATATACAAAAGAAGCAGACGAAATCTCTCTTATCATTACTGATAACCAGGATGGTGTGGCTACTGATCTAGAGATAGACATTCTGGAGGATGAAGTGAAGTGGGTTTTAGCAAGCCTTCTTAAAAAGAAAGCTAGTAGGAGGACTCTGGGAAGGTGGCAGAGTAGGTCAGAACATTTCAAGCTCTCCAGATTTTCTCCACAAACAGAACAAATTTGTGCCTCAGAGTGAACGTAGACTTGTGAAAAACAAAGATTTGTAGAACAGTGTTCCTTCTGAGAACAGAAGATGAGAAGAAAGTCCCCAGGATGAGGTTTAACTTGGATGAAGTGCAAACAGCTCCAGGCTAGCTCCACAGAAACAGCAAGTGAAGAACCCTGGGGCTAGTTAAGTTTGGCAGGAGACTCAGTCAGAATCACAGGAACTTTCACCTCCCAGACAGTGTGGAGAATCAGGGGTCTGAGTCCAGGAAGACTGAGGGAACCTCTGCTGATTAGGAATGCCAGGCCCAGCTGTGCTGCTGAGACATGGCTCTGCAAAAGAAGGAACCAGCATATCCAGTGAGCAGTATAATTCTTTGAAATGTTTCCCTGCCCAGAGAGAATTTATAAAAGAACTCAAAAAAGAATTTCAAATCAAATGAGAGACAAGGAGAAAAACAAATAAAAAATGCAAGAAAAAACAAGAAGATTGTGGGGGAAAATGTTAACCAACTAAAAAAGGAGATAGAGAGTCTCAAAGATGAAAATAACTCTGAAAATTAAAATTAGGCAAGGGGAAGCCAGTGAACATATAAGAGATCAGAAAATAACAAAATAAATTAGAAAAGGATGAAAAAATAGAACAGAATGGGAAACATTAGAAAAACAGATTTGGAGAACAGATTAAGAAGAGAAAATATAAGAATAATTAAGCTACCTGAAATCTGTGACCAAAAAAGGAACTTTGACACAATATTGCAAGAAATAATCAAATTATCTTTGAGTGACAGAACATGAGGGGAAAGTAAAAAGATCCCATCTCAAAGGGATCTTTTTAGCTTCAATTAGCACTATTTGTCACATCTCATTGTTTCTGGCTTTCTCATTTGGAGAAAGGCATAAAAAATAACCTAACCACTTGTATATATGTGGTCCCATTAGATAGTGCAAGAACAGCTCTTCTGTCTCTCCTGAATCCCATCCTACTACTACTCATTCTCCAGGAAGCCTTTTAATTCCTTTCAAATTTCCCCATCTCCAGTATAGTTTTTAGCATTTCTTCAAATCTATCCAAATCCTCTTCATGCTTCCATTTTCTTTCGTTTCCTTTCTCCTTTATCTCATGCTCTTATCCTGAATGTTCTCAGATAATCTTTGCCCTTCCTCACCAGAGGTAGAAGTCAGCAGTGACACAGTCAGAAGGAACAAGCAGGAGAATTATGAGGCAGTGTGTAAAGGATGGAGAGCAGAGAGAAGCCTCCATCTGCCTCCTCCAATCCCTGAATTCCAATGAAATATGGAACAGAAATGTTGCTCCAGCTTCTCTCTGTCCCATCCTGCTTCCAACTCTGTTGGAATCTTTACAAACTGTTAAGTCATTAGAGTTGAGATGTTTTGGGCCAGAACCTGAAACAAGGTATACATGGTATACATAAATCCTCCCTCCTCCTGTGGAAGTTTTCCACTGGATGGTTCAAATATGGGCAAGACTGAAATCTGCGAAACCAAAGAGACTATGGCGATTCCACAAGCATCTTTGGAGCACTTGCAGAGTGCCAGGAACTGTGCTGAATGCTAGGGATCAGAGGGAAGGCAAGTCTCTTACCACAAGGGGCTCATAATCTAAGGTAAGAGGAGAAAGGTGAATAACTCAGTTCCTATAAGTGACATAAAGAATGGATGCAGGGGATCTCAGAGAGGAAAGAGCAGGGAGTTGGGAGTCTCATGGAAAGCTTCCAGTAGAAGGTGATATTTGAGCTCAGTCCTGCAGGAAGCCAAGGAAGGTATGAGACCAAGATAAAGAGGGGGAACCTTTCAGGCATGGGGGAGACGGCCCGTACAAAATCTAGGCTTAGTGTACAATATATCAGTGTATTGTGATCAGAGTTGGGAGACACAAGCACGTAGTCCCAGAATTGAAGTTGCTCACTATAATGGCGTGAGGTGGACCCAGACAGTGCAACTCTGTGAAACATATGCCACTAGCTAGACCTGCCTGGAAGTTTGCATGAAAGATGTATGAGAAAAAGAGCTGTCATGGGGAAGATCCATCCCTGATGGGATTGAGAAGTTAAGGCAGAGACTTCTGGGACACAAAGAAGGAATAAGACTTCACTAGAAAGTTAGGGGTTTTTTGGTTGGTTGGTTGGTTGGTTGGTTGGCTTTTTTTTCCCCTGAGGCAACAGGGGTTAAGTGACTTGCCCAGGGTCACACAGCTAGGAAGTGTTAAGTGTCTGTGACCAGATTTGAACTCAGGTTCTCCTGACTTCAAGGCCGGTGTTCTATCCACTGTGTCACCTAGCTGTCCCCAACTTTACCCGAGAGATGGGCATGGGAAGTGCATTCTGTGTTTTGAGTTCTGCATAAGCAAAGGTATGGGAGGAGGGCAGCAGAGAGCATTTCTAGGGCTGGGTCAGCAGGCTGTAGCACAGCATATGTACAAGTGCCCCTCTGCCCTGGGGTCTGAGGACTTGAGTTCTAATCCCAGTTGTACCATTTCCATGCAAGCTTGGTGACCTTCCAGAGATCTTGGAGTGTTGGAGTTAATGAAGTATTGGATGTAGAGTCAGGAGGCCCTGGGTTGGAATGTTGCTTCTCTTGAAGCCTTCTGCTGAAATGTCAAATCCAGTCTCAGTTGGAAACTGTCTGGAACATAGTCCCTTTCCACTCTTCCTACAAGTGACTCTTCCCCATCTACCAGTGACACTGACTTCTGGGAACAGGAGCATGAATCTAGCCTGGCCCTCCCCGGGTGTCTCAAACACTTCTTCCTTTAAAGAGGATCAGGACACATTCCTGAGGGACAAGCACAAGCAAAGAGGGACTGTGGTGTCAGGATAATAAGACTTCTCTGTGTCTTTTTTGGTGGCCTTTTGGCTCCTGGCCAGCTTCTTTCCTTCTCAGACCTTGTTGTTGCTGTTCAATTTTTGAAGTCTTACTAAACACTTTCTGGTGCCATTTGGGGTTTTCTTGGCAAAGATACTGGAGTAGTTTGCTATCCCTTCTCCAAGCTATTTTACAGATGAAGAAACTGAGCCAAACGGGTTAAAAGATATTCCCAGGAAAGCACTACAGCTGGGAAGTGTCTGAGTCCAGATTTGAACTCACAAAAATAAATCATTCTCACTCTACTGTACCTAAGTGCCCAAGACGAGGTCCATGAATCTCCAGAGGTATCTATAGAGAGATTTCAGAAAATACATGAAGTTGAGGGGGACAACTTTGTTTTTAATAACTTCTTACGAAAGTTTAGCTTTCCATCTAATTATTTCACATTTTTATTCTGAAAAGGGATCTATGAGCTTCACCAAACTCCCTGCCAGAGAGGCCAGGGTGCACCAAAGTTTAAGAATCTCTGGTCCCCAATGAGAAGGCTAGGCTACCTGCAGTCTAAAGTCTCTTTGTTCTCTGAAGTCTGAGCCTGGAATGTAGAGGAACAGAAGAAGCAACTCATCTCTTCTAGCCTCCTTCCCCATGTCCTGTTTCCTTCTCCTGCTCCTTACCTGATTTAGGGTAGGTCACTACTATGACATCTTCATCCTGAAACTCAAACTCATCTTGCATTCTGTGAATATGTTCCACATCATGAAAAGTGGGAAAGAGAGGGATTCCCTTGAAAAACAGGAATTTCTTGGGATTCTGCATGTGGTCAGTTGGCTTCTAGCTAGGTGACAGCTTTCTCCTGGATCTGTGTCACTGTTGCTCCTGTTCCTGCTGCTGTTTTCTTGACTCTGTGCAAGCTTTGGTCAATCACCCACCTGTTGATTAGCCAAAGGGAAGGTGGGAGGGTTAAGAAGCTTTGGGATTGGGTTTTCTGATATAATAATGATCAAATCTAAAGACCCTTGGGTCTTTCTGGCAAGAAGTACAGCTGAACATGGTCACCCGGGATCAGAACAACAAATACTAGGTGAACAAAACCATATTCTGGGTCATTTTCCATGGTATATATGCCTGTAAAGCTTCTTAAGGCATGTCACAGAAAACAGAGGACAGATCTGTTTGTTTTAGTTTCGAGGACAGAGTGGAAAGTACATACAAAAGTTAATAGGGGCTACATGTCCAGAAACGTTTTCTAACAGCTATAATTATGGTTACAGGTTATTATTGATACACAATCACCAGCCAAGAATTTTTGCAATAGAATAGTTCCTGATAAGATATAGCAAGAGCAGAAGTACAACCAAATTCCCCATAACTGGTACATATATTTCCCTCTACAACCTTTATCCTTATGGAGAGTTGGCTCCACTTTACCTGAAATGGTCCCCAACAGTTCACTTCTGAATGTGGCAAAGCTTAAGGGTGAAGCCAATTGAGCAACAGAAGCCCTTACATTCTGCTTCTCTTGCTAGAGAGACCATCCTACATTACCCAGCCCATAATAAGCAACTCTGTACAAATGAGAAATCCTCTGTCCTCTGTTGAGTAGCAACAAAGGCGCAAGAAGAGGGAAGCCACTGCTTTCCGAAAGTGACCTTGTGAAGGACTGTTCTGGAGAATTTGGAGCCCTATAAGGCTATTGGCTGTTCCTTCTAATTATCCTCCTTCACTCAACCTGGTCTGTAGCCAGAGACTTCCAGAAAAACATGGATCTTGCAGGACTAAGGGGAGAAACTGAAGAACCACTTGCTTTAGGTCTCCCAGAGCTGAATGCAGCCTGGACTGGGTCATTCATATAAGCAGCCTGAGACTGTGAGCATTTCCTCTGAAAGGCTGGAGAATACTTCTTGGCATTTGCCTTTGACTGCTAAAGTTGGCTTAACAACCATTCAAATAGAAATACTTGGATCTATCACTGAAAGCAAATCAAAGGCTCTTTTAAGAGTCATTACCATTCATCACAAATCCCCTTGCCTGCATCTCAGGGCAAGCCACAGTTGTTTTTCAGTTTAACAGCAAAAGCAGTAAGTTCCCAATCAACAATGACTTCTTCTAAAACACTTCACTTGGTTATTTTTTTTGTAATTTGTTTAGCATATTGTAATAGAAAAAATCCATCATTAAATATAAAGGAAATTATCATATTTTGGTGACATTTACATAATGGAAATGAAATATAGTTTGCTCAAAACCCAGAAGGGCATAGAAAGCAGTTGTCCTGGATAGATTAATGTGTGGCTTAATGTTAGTCCCTAGGCCCAAAGGGGAAATCTTTAAAACCGGGGCAGAATCTCTACAGTACATGACTACTTTTGGTACTGGGGAAAGCTCATGGCTCAGCCATCCAGAAGTCCTCTAGAGTCTTCCCAAGGACTCCCAGAACTATGGATAGAGATGGGGGATTGGGATGAGGATTGGGAAATGTTAATTTAATTTCATCAACCTCTTATTGAAATTTGGCACTCTCAATGATTTCAAAATTGTATTCTGATAAGGGGATTATAGAATTTACCAAACTGTCTGCCAGAAGGTTTCATAACATACAAAAGTATAAGAACTTTTGCTGTCCAAATCTTTTGAGATTCTCCATGTAGGCAGGGTTCTCTAGGTTGGAGAAGTACTTTCTCTTGAATCCTTCTAATTGCTGCTTCTGCTCCTGCTTTCTTGCCTCTGCCCCCATTCCATATGCCTAATCATTCTGGAGAGGGCAGAGTGGCTTCATTAAGAAGGTTTAGAAGTTGGGGTGTCTGGTATAACCATGAACAGGACCAAGGAATCTGAATCTCTGAGGTTTTCTGGCACAAAGAACAGCTGACCCTAAATACACAGGATAAGAACAAAACTATTAGCTCAATGACACCACTTCCCTGAATCAGTGCCCATGGCATGCATATGTCTTTAAGACTACTGCAAGACTGCCTTAGAGGAGAGAGAGGAGGCATGGCCATTTTGGTTCCAGCAGCAGAGTTAGAGAGGCTGATTTGGGCTGGGTGTCTGGAAACACTTTCTAATAACTAGTATTATGGGTAGTGATTATCACTGCTAAGCAATCATCATTGATTAACTTTTCCAAAGGCATAATTCCTGAGAAGACTAAACAAGAACAGAAGCAGAACCACATCCCCTTGAACTGTGGACACATTTTCCCCTCTTGAACCCTCAGCCTTGGGGAGAGTGCACTTCAGGTTGCCTTAGCTGCTACTCTCATTTTCTCTGACCAGGTTCACTTGTGAATGTGGCAGATCTACTGGGTGAGATCATTTAGCAACAGAAACCCCTGTATTCTGTCTCTTCTGCCAGAGGAGACATCTTGCATCATTTGGCATATAATAGGCAACTCTAGACAAAGGACATTATATGATCCTGTATCTTCTATTCAATTGCAAAGAGGACCCAGGAAGAGGCAAACCATTGCTTTTATAAAGTGGTTTAGATTTCTATTTTAGATAGAGAAATTGAATAGATCATATATGAGCTTCCTTAAAAAAAATACCAGGACTAGATTGATTTACAAATGGATTCTATCAAATGTTTAAAAGTCAACTACTTTTATCTCTCAGACTTGTAGAGGAGAAAGAAATTTGTGACCAAAGATGAACTAGAGACCATTACTGATCACAAAATAGAAAATTTTGATTACATCAAATTAAAAAGCCTTTGTACAAATAAAACTAATGCAACAAGATTAGAAGGGAAACAACAAACTGGGAAAACATCTTCACAGTTAAAGGTTCTGATAAATACCTCATTTCCAAAATATATAGAGAACTGACTCAAATTTATAAGAAATCAAGCCATTCTCCAATTGATAAATGGTCAAAGGATATGAACAGACAATTTTCAGAGGATGAAATTGAAACTATTACCACTCATATGAAAAAGTGTTCCAAATCATTATTGATCAGAGAAATGCAAATTAAGGCAACTCTGAGATACCACTACACACCTGTCAGATTGGCCAAGATGACAGGAAAAAATAATGATGAATGTTGGAGGGGATGCGGGAAAACTGGGACACTAATGCATTGTTGGTGGAGTTGTGAACGAATCCAACCATTCTGGAGAGCAATCTGGAATTATGCCCAAAAAGTTATCAAATTGTGCATACCCTTTGATCCAGCAGTGCTACTACTGGGCTTATACCCCAAAGAAATACTAAAGAAGGGAAAGGGACCTGTATGTGCCAAAATGTTTGTAGCAGCCCTGTTTGTAGTGGCTAGAAGCTGGAAAATGAATGGATGCCCATCAATTGGAGAATGGCTGGGTAAATTGTGGTATATGAATGTTATGGAATATTATTGTTCTGTAAGAAATGACCAGCAGGATGAATACAGAGAGGACTGGCGAGACTTACACGAACTGATGCTAAGTGAAATGAGCAAAACCAGGAGATCATTATACACTTCAACAACGATATTGTATGAGGACATATTTTGATGGAAGTGGATTTCTTTGACAAAGAGACCTAACTGAGTTTCAATTGATAAATGACGGACAGAAACAGCTACACCCAAAGAAAGAACACTGGGAAACGAATGTGAACTATCTGCATTTTTGTTTTTCTTCCCAGGTTATTTATACCTTCTGAATCCAATTCTCCCTGTGCAACAAGAGAACTGTTCGGTTCTGCAAACATATATTGTATCTAAGATATACTGCAACATATCTAACATATATAAAACTGCTTGCCATCTAGGGGAGGGGGTGGAGGGAGGGAGGGGAAAAATCAGAACAGAAACGAGTGCAAGGGATAATGTCGTAAAAAAATTACCCTGGCATGGATTCTCTCAATATAAAGTAATTATTAAATAAAATTTTTTTTAAAAAAAAGTCAACTACTTTCAATATTAAATAAAATATTTGGAATAAAAGGCAAAGAAGGAATCTACCAAACTTGTTTTATGAAACAACTGTCATACTGATATTCAAACCAGGAAGAGTAAACACAGAAAGAAAAATGTGGGCTAAGTTCACTAACAAACTAAAAAAATAATACCTAAAAGATTACAACAATATGTAACTAAATGAGATTTATACAGCAATGCAGGTATGGTTTCCTATAAGGAAAACTATTAACATAATTAATTGTATCAATAATAAAAGTGAAAAGGTATGATTATCTCAACAGATACAGAAAATGTTTTAATAAAGTACAACATACAAATTATTTTTAAAAACCCTTGAAAATATTGGTATAAATGGATTTTTTTCTTAAATGGATTAAAAAATCCATCTATTTAAAACCATTATCTAGTATTATTTGTAAAGGGATTAAGTAAAGAAATCTTTCCAGTATGATCAGGTATGAAACAAAAATTCTCATTGCCAGCAATATTGTATTGAAAATCCTAGCAATAGAAATCAGAAAAAAAAAAAAAAAAGACATAAAAGAGATCTGAATAGAAAACAAAGTGATAAAACTTTTTCTCTTTATAGACAATGTGATATATTTGGAAAATCCCAAAGACTCAACTAAAAATTTAGTGGAAATAATAACTTTAGGAAAGTAGCAGGATGTGAAGTAAATCCACACAATTCATCAGCATTCCCACATATTACAAACAAAATTCTGCAAGAATTATTTGAAATAAATTGGAGAAATAGTAAATGTTCATTGGTAGACAGAAGCAATATAATAAAATTGATAATTTTACCCAAACTAATTTATAAATTCAATGCCATCCTAATCAAATTACCAAAAAGTCATTTTACTAAATTAGAAAAAATAACAAAACTTATTTGTACGAATAGTCCAAGAATATCAAAGGAATTATTTTTTAAAATGTAAGGAGGGCAGTTTACTAGTACTAGTATCTTATCAGGCAGTAATTGTAGGTAGTGACTAAGAAATAGAAAGGCAATCATTATCAATGACAGAAAGAAAGAATCTATAGCAGCAAATAAATATAGTACTTAGTAATTGAAAAAGTGTGAAAACTTAAGATTTTGGGATAAGAAGTTATTTTCTGATAAAAAAAAATTTGGGGAAAACTGAAAAGCAATATGGCATAGTAATGGGCACAGATTATTGTCTTACTCCATTTACCAAGATAAGATTAAAATGCATATATAATCTAGTTATGCAGAGATATATTATCAGAAATTTTGAAGACTATAAAACATCACTTATCAGACTTATGGATAGGCAATAATTTATGAATAAATAAGAAAGAGGAAACACAATGAAGTGTAACATGAATAGTTGTACTTTTATTCAATTAAAAGGGGATTGTACAAATAAAAGAAATATAGCTAAGATCAGAAGTAAAGCCAAAAATCGGGAGGAGGAATTTTATAGACAGTTCTCAGAAAAAAGGTATCATATCTCAAATATATATATAAAACATTGTCAAATCTATATGAATATGAGTCACTATCCATCCAACTGATAAATGGTTAGAGGATGTGAACAGGCACTTTTCTATTCTAGAAACACATTTATGATCATATGGAAAAATTATCTAAATCATTGATTAGAAAAATTCAAATGAAAACAACTTTGAGATGTCATAGAACAAGAAGACTGGCTAAAATGATTGAAGGCAAAAGCAACAAATGTTGGAGGGAATGTGGAAAAATTGGGATGCTAACTCATTTTTGATGAAATTGTGAACTGATTTAGCCATTTTGGAGAGCAATCTAAAATTATACTCAGAATTATTAAATTTCCTTTGACCCAGCAAAACCACTGCTTGGTCTATTTTTTCAAATGATCAAGAAAAAAGGAAAAGATCCTATATCTTCTAATCTATTTAGACTAGCTCTTTGTGTGGTGCAAAGAGCTAGAATTTGCAGACACCTATCAATTGGGAAATGTTGAACAAGTTATGGTATATTATTGTAATTGAATACTACTGTGCTATAAAAAATGATGAGCTCAGAGGTATTAGAAAAACAAGGGTAGACTTTCATCAAATAATGAAGAGCAAAAAGAGCAGAACCAAGAGAATATTGCATACAGTAACAGTGATACTATTTTAAGAATAACTTTGAAACTTATGTGAACTGATGCAAAGTGAAATGAATGAGCGAAACTAGGAGATTACACACAGAAATAACAATATTGTATGATGATCAGCTGTGAATAATTTAGCTATTCTCAGTCATACAGTGATCCAAGACAATTCTGAAGGACTTATGATAAAGGACATGATCTCTCTTCAGAAAAAGAACTGATAGAGCCTGGATACAGATCTAAGTTATTTTTTCTTTATTGTCTTTATTTTCCTTTTTAAAAATACTTTATCTTTCCCACTTACATATAAAACATCTTTTTACATTTGTCTTAAAACTTTGGTTCCAAATACTTTTCCTTTCTCCCTCTCTTTCCTCCTCATTGAGAATGCATATGAGAAGTTACATAAAATTTTGTCATAGAAATCATATTGCAAAAGAAAACATAGATCTCCCCCCCAAAAAAAAAAAAACAACCCATCAAGATAAATAGTTTTTCTTTTAAAAACTATTCTTCAACCTGTATTTAGACACAGTCTGTTCTTTCTCTTGGTGTGGAGAGGATTTTTCATCATAAGTCCTTCAGAGTAATCTTGGATTATTATATTGCTGAGAATAGTGAAGTCATTCACAGCTGATCATCCCACAACTTTGCTATTACTATATATACAGTACATTTCTCTTTGCTTGGGTTCATGGAGAGTTGGAAGCCACAATCTCTAAACTGATTGGCAAAGCCCAGCACTGAGATCAAGTGTGCACAGCTCTCATGCAGGAACAACATTTCCTTCTATGATTCTCATTGGTCGACTACTATTTCCTATATTATTTATAATTGGTTTGATTACAGCACTAAATATTATCTAAAAAAATCTGGTGGCAAGGGGAATTTGGGCAAGTTAACTAGAAATGATTCCACATGCATATTGTGTGCTAATAAAACTAATTTCTCACTGAAACAAATGATAAAGGAGAGAACACCATGGAAAGCATTGTCACTATAGGAGAGATCCAACGGCCTAGAAAATAATGGTGTTTACCAACTTAGACTCAGAAAAGACCAAGATGTGTAGGAACCAAACGATGGTTAAAATATAACTAGGAATTGCCCTAAATGCCTATGTACACGGTTCCAAGTCAGGGAAATAGAGGCATCAAATAATCCTTAGGATTGACAAAGAAGACATAAGTAAACTAACAAAATTCACTGACATTTAACCTTATATAACATTTACCTTTCATTATTAGCTTCACATAATGTAATCAATAATTAACATTTTACCATAAAAAACTTATTCAAATACTAAATGTCAAATGTAGTAACATATAAAGTTCAATAAGTCAGACATATGTCTGAAGACTATGTTGACCTAAAGAAATGTATATAATCACGATATAGTATAAAAATAAAGCCTGAAGGAACCTCAGAAGTGGGAGCATCACTTCCATCAGTTCCTCACTCAAACTACCCCACGACTCCTGTCTTATCTTGATGCCGACCCTATTCCTCCTGCTCAGCTTCCTGAACCCCCTTGCAGAGGCTGGACCCCTGCAATGGGGAACTTTCCAGGTTTTTCTGATAACATCCTATTCATCATTTCCTACAGAAGAATATTTCTTCATAATCAAATACCAGAATTTATTCAATCTTTCTCCAATTGATATACATCTGTTGGAAGCCTTACAAACTGTTAAATCATTAGAATTGATAGAGACAATAATCATCTAATTTAGCATGGTTCAGTATCATTGCTCTGATCTTACAAGGAGATGTTATGGGCCAGAACTTGAAAAAAGATAATACGTAGAACTGATAGAAACAATGCTTGTGTTCATACCTTTAAAGAGCTCTTATAAGCAAGAAGCTCTTAGGGCCAAAGAGCACTCTGGGACAGACACAGAGCACTCTGGGAGATACAGAAGCCCTCTCCCGGAGGCAAGACAGATTCATTCCAACTTTCACCTTGGTGCTGGCTGGAGATATTTGGATGATGGCTGGCCTCCTGCACTTCCCCCACTAAGACCAAGGCTGGTCTGAAAGGCTCTTCAGAAAGCTGCCCAGCCCCAGGCAAGGAGATAAGAGACTCATTCCATCTTCCACCTTTGTTCAGGCTGGAGGCTGAAGGGAGCAGAGGCAAAAGATTAGTGGCAAGAGCTCTTGGAACCAAGCAGAGAGGCCACTAAGAAAGCTACTCGGGCCCAAGGAAGAAGAAAATAAACATTTTATCATTTTATCAGCTGGCTGTATTTGGAGTGATTATTACTTTCAACTGAAACTAAGGCTGTCTCCAGAAAAGCTCCCCAAGAAATCTGCTCCCAGAGAGAACCTTCATATTATATGAAAGAAGAAAAACACCATATACATCCACTCAATTTTCAGTTCTTTGCTCTGAAAAAAGAGCTGATATATATAGATACAGATATAGATATAGGTATAGCTATAGATATATAATTTGAATCTTACTCTAATCAGGTTTGGCTCTAAAAAAGAATATCAGACATATTTGATTTCACAGAGAAACTTATCTCACCTTATAGGGAAGTGGAAGGGAAAGGGGGAAAAGAAAAGGAAATTGGAGAGAATTGAATTGAAGAGAAAACAGAAGTAAGAGAGCAGTGGTTCTCATACTTTTGTTTTCAGTATCTTTATCATATTAAAAATTATTGAGGATCTCTCCAAAGCGTTTTTGTTTATCTGGATTATATTTATAGATATTTACCATATTGGAAATAAAAACTACTTTTGAATTTGTAGACCCTCTAAAGGAGTTTCTGAGATCTCCAGGATTTTCTAGACCATACTTTGAGAACCACTGTAGAGGAAAGGTATAAGTAAGGGGGAGGAGCTCTAAAGGGGGAAGAATGTTTGAGGAAGGTGGTCATCAAAAGAAAATACTGGGGAAGAGAGAAGGGGGAAGGGAAAGAGATAAGCAAAATTTAGGGTAAATAAGGTGGCAGGAAATATAGAATTAGTTATTTTAACTGTGAATGTGAATAGGATGAACTCTCCAGTAAGTGTTCTCATTGGTTTTCTGGAGGTCTTGGAGCAGCCTTTGTTTCAGTAGAGTAATTATCACAAGAATAGCCAGGGATAAAGTCCAAATTCTTTATTATCTTTTTGCCTGGGGCTGAGCAGCTTTCTAGAGAGCTTTTCAGAGAGGCCTCAGTGGGGGAAGTGCAGGAGGTCAGCCACCACGGTGGTATGAGATGAAGTGAATCTGTCTCTGAGTCCCAGGGCTTGTGCTTCAGCCTCCAGCCACCACAGAGGTGGGCGATAGAATGAATCTGGCTGAGCTTGTCCCAGCTTATATGCTCTATTCTAATTACATTATCATTCGTGTGAATCTTGTAGAATAGGTATGAATCTTGTAGAACTATATTAAGTACTAAGTACATGTACTGAAGTAGAGAGCTATTAATTACCATGCTAAACTAGATAACCCTTGTCTTATCAATTCCAGTGAGTTAGCAACTGGTAAGAATCCTTGTTTCAAATACAGAGTTCTGGCCCATAAAGCAGAGGCAGATAGCATACTAGATAGCCAGAATCCTACAATATGTTGCTTACAAGAAATGTATTTAAAGCATAGTGATACATACAGAGTAAAGCTAAAGGGCTGGAGGTATGGGTCCACTTGGACCTGCAGCTATTTAAGCAGAAGATCCTCCTACAGAAGGTCCCCTCCAGAAATCTATGGCAGCCTGTTCCCAGGGCACTCCCTCCTGAGGGCAAGTCTAGATCTGAAAGTTTCCACTTTCAGGACTTTCCAGAGTCACTCACATTACTCCCCAATAGAACTCCAAGCCAGGACCAGTGAGAATTCCTCCAGGAGCCAATGACCTGGGCCATGGATCCAGATAAACAGCCGGATACTGAAGAGAGAGCCTTTGTTAGGGAGCTCTTTGCCTTAAGGCAAGCTAGTTTTAAAGAGGAAAGAGTGTGACTCTAATAGTGCAGATATTCAGTCTCATATATGAATGACAGAAGTACTTTTGCCCAAAAGACTATTTTATGGAGAACTCCCATGAGACAAGCACTCACAAGGAGGACAGAGGAAGTCATAAAAGCTTTGCTAGGTTGTCTGCAGTAATCAAAATCAGAAAAGAGACAGATAAACATATGCAGAAACCAATGAAGAGACACACAGCGAGTTGGAGACTTGAGAGACAGAGAGAAAATGAGTAACACAGAGCGATAGAAATAGAGTCAGAAAGAGAGACAGAGAAACACAAAAAATAGAAACATAAGAGACTGAGAAATTGAGATGAGATAAAGAGAAGGCAGGAGGAAGGGAGAGAGAGGAAAAAAGGAGAATTAAATGCAATTAGAGATACTTTACACTGATATACCAAACCCAAGTAAAAGGCAATGAAAAATTAATAAAGATGCTCCCAAAAGAGCAAAAATGCAAACCTGTGCCTTCATTTTGATTTCTTAAAAAGAGAAAATTGGAATTGGTGGTCTGTCATTCAAGCTCATCAGTGTCCTGTGGTCACTTTTGCCAGTCATCAATGTCTCCACCATGTTCCAAATTTTAAGGAAGTATTGCAGATACTTAGAGAACCTCAGAAATTCTACTAAAAAGCTATTAGAAATAATCCATACCTTTAGCAAAGTTGCAGATACAAAATAAATCCACATAAGTCATCAGCATTCTTATATATCACTAACAAAATCCAACAGTTAGACATACAAAGAGAAATTCCATTTAAAGTAACTACCGGGAAAAATCGGAACAGAAGTGAGTGCAAGGGATAATGTTGTAAAAAATTACCTGGCATGGGTTCTGTCAATAAAAAGTTTATTTAAAAAAATAAAATAAAATAACTGCCAATAGTATGAAATAGTTGGGAATCTATCTACCAAGGAAAGTCAGGAATTATATGAGCAAAACTACAAAACACTTTCCACACAAATAAAGTCAGCTCTAACCAATTGGAAAAATATTAAGTGCTCTTGGATAGGTCAACCAAATATAATAAAGATGTCAATACTACCTAAACTAATCTATTTATTTAGCGCTAGACCAATCAGACTCCTCAAAAAACTATTTTAATGACCTGGAAAAAATAACAACAAAGTTCATATGGAAAAACAAAAGGTCAAGAATTTCAAGAAACTAATGAAAAAGAAATCAAATGAAGGTGGCCTAGCTGTACCTGATCTAAAATTATATTATAAAATAGCGGTTATCAAAACCATTTGCTATTGGCTAAGAAAAAGAGTAGTTGATCAATGGAATAGGTTAGATTCAAAGGACAAAATAGTCAATAACTTTAATAATCTAGTGTTTGACAAACCCAAAGACCCCAGCTTTTGGGATAAGAATTCACTGACAAAACTCCTGGGAAAATTGGAAATTAGTATGGCAGAAACTAGGCATTGACCCACACTTAACACCATACACCAAGATAAGGTCAAAATGGTTCATGACCTAGGCATAAAGAAGGAGATTATAAATAAATTAGAAGAACATAGGATAGTTTACCTCTCAGACCTGTGGAAGAAGAAGGAATTTATGACCAAAGAGGAACTAGAGATCATTATTGATCACAAAATAGAAAATTGTGATTATATCAAATTGAAAAGTTTTTGTACAAACAAAACTAATGCAGACAGGATTAGAAGGGGAACAATAAACTGGGAAAACATTTTTACAGTCAAAGGTTCTGATAAAGGCTTCATGACCAAAATATAGAGAGAATAGATTCTGATTTCTTTAAATTATGTAGTATAGTAGTAGATTCTAATTTAAAGAAATCAAGCAATTCTCCAATTGATAAATGATCAAAGGATATGAACAGACAATTCTCAGACAAAGAAATTGAAACTATTTCTAGCCATATGAAAAGATGCTCCAAGTCATTATTAATCAGAGAAATGCAAATGAAAACAACTCTGAGATACCACTACACACCTGTCAGATTGGCTAGAATGACAGGGAAAGATAATGCAGAATGTTGGAGGGGATGTGGGAAAACTGGGACACTGATGTATTGTTGGTGGCATTGTGGATGCATCCAACCATTCTGTAGAGCAATTTGGAACTATGCTCAAAAAGTTATCAGACTGTGCATGCCCTTTGACCCAACAGTGCTACTACTGGACTTTTATCCCAAAGAGATCTTTTCAAGAAGGGAAAGCGGCCTGTATGTGCAAGAATGTTTGTGGCAGGTCTCTTTGTAGTGGCCAGAAACTGGAAATTGAATGGATGCCCATCAATTGGAGAATGGCTGAATAAATTGTGGTATAGGAATGTTATGAAATATTATTTTTCTGTAAGAAATGACCAGCAGGAGGATTTCAGAGAGGCCTGGAGTGACTTACATGAACTGATGCTGAGTGAAATGAGCAGGACAAGAAATCATTATATGCTTCAAAAACAATACTATATGATGATCAATTCTGATGGGCATGGCCATCTTCAACAATGAGATGAAACAAATCAGTTCCAATAGAGCAGTAATGAACTGAACCAGCTACACCCAGCGAAGAACTCTGGGAGATGACTATGAACCACTACATAGAATTCCCATTCCCTCTATTTTTGTTTGCCTGCATTTTTGATTTCCTTCACAGGTTAATTGTACACTATTTCAAAGACCATTTCTTCTTGTGAAGCAAAATAACTGTATGGATATGTATACATATATTGTATTTAACATATACTTTAATATATATTTAGCATGTATTGGTCTACCTTCCATCTGGGGGAAGGGGTGGGGGGAAGGAAGGGAGAAAGTGGAACAAAAGGTTTTGCAACTGTCAATGCTGAAAATTTACCCATACATATAGCTTGTAAATAAAAAGCTATGATAAAAAAAAATAAAAATAAAAAAGGAAGTATTGCACAGAGTTGAAGGGAGTTTCTGGATGTCATAGAGAGAAGAGAAAACTAAGGGACATTGCCAGACCTGAGAGAAGAGAAGACTGAGGAGCATTGCCAGACGTGACAAGTTGTGGTCTCTGCTTTGAGAAACTCTTGTTTTCCTTCACAAAGCCAGACTTTGGAGGATTTTTAAAGTTGATTTCACAGATATGAAGCTGTATCCTTAAAATGTCTATGCAAATCTCCCCCCAATTTTCTGTTTTCCTTTTGATTTTGGTTACAAAAAAAATTGTTTTATTTATCAAAACCTTTTCATCTTCATGTAATCAAAATTGTACTTTCTATAGTGAACATTGTTACTTTGTTATTCATAAATTCTTCACCTATCTACAAATCTCATAAATAATTATCCTATGTTCTTGTAATTTTACTGTAAAATCTCTCTTTACAACTAGGTCATGTCTCCATTTTTACCTTATTTTGGTAAATGCTGTGAGATTGTTTGACCATACCCAGTTTCCTTGATCCTGTTGTTCAGTTTGCTCGACAATTTTTACTGAATAATGAATTCTTATCCCAAAAGCTTAAGTCTTTACACTTGTCAAATGCAATGTTATTGTGTCTTTTTTGTGCTGTGTATTGTTTATCTATTCTATTCTCTTGGTCTACCTTTGAAATTCCTTGAAATGGTTCAGACAAAAGATGTAGCACTTTACTACCCATCCTGTATTCTCTGCCTTTGTTTTCATCTTCTAAACATGCATTTTAAGAGTTCAATGAAGTAAATGATTTTTCTCTGTTTCTATATTGTTCTTTTTACAGTAGATGTCCTCCTCCTCAGCAGCATTACTTGTCTTTGTGAGTTTCTTGAGAGTTTCTCATTCTTTCCAGGTTGTATTCTCTCTCAGAAT
This sequence comes from Antechinus flavipes, assembly GCF_016432865.1. Classification (NCBI taxonomy): domain Eukaryota; kingdom Metazoa; phylum Chordata; class Mammalia; order Dasyuromorphia; family Dasyuridae; genus Antechinus; species Antechinus flavipes. Next base: position 634,784,731 of record NC_067400.1, on the reverse strand, counting down.
TTTAGTTCCTGAGATCCTGATTAATTTTCCTCTGTATTCTGTGAAGTCTGCTCTTTCAAATTCTAAGGTTTATATGTATAAACCTTATATATATATACTATATTTACCTAACTTTCTTCCCCTCTAGCTCAAACTCAGAAATGAATCAATTGGCTTCCCTCACCATATAATGTTCCCATATTGTCGCTCCAGGAACCAATTCTTCCCTCTTGATAAAGGTTGCATCTAGAATGAAATTTTCCCTTGTTGATTTCCCATCTGTTGATGGAGAAAGTTATAAATACTTGGTTGCCATCCCTTGCTTTCAAAGAATACCAGAATGACATCACTATGTTGGGGTCAGGGTATACTGTATCTGATTGTGGCTGATCAGATTAATAAGATCTCAGAAAGCTCTAACACAAGTTTGGTACAAATAATTCATGTGAACCCCTGCAGTTACAATGGCCCTAAATTTAGGCATCTCACATTTCTTTTGAGTTACCACAATTCTGCTTTTCTCAAAGAGCATATGATCTTCTTTGATGTGAACACAATATTCTGAATGGTCTGGTGCCTGTTTCCCATGTTTCATTACTGATTCCAAAAATTAAGGTCTTCAGAGAGACCTTAAAGGTGTCCTTGTATCATTTCTTCTGTCCTCCATGTGATCAGCTTTTTTGGATGAATACTTTAAAAATAATCTTTTAGAAAAGTTTACTTTTCGCATTTGAACAACGTGGTCAGCCCTTTGGAGCTGTGCTCTCTTCCAGGAGCATTTGAATGCCTGGCAATTTAACTCAATCAAAAAACCTCAGAAGGATAGCTAGGTGATGCAGTGGATAGAGCACCAACCCTGAAGACAGGAGGACCTGACTTCAAATCTGATTTCAGATATTTAACACTTCCTAGCTGTGTGATCCTGAGCAAAACACTCAACTTCAATTGTCCTCCACACACAAAGAACAAAGACCTAAGTGTCAGGTACCTTATCTTACCACTTGGTTTTCTGAATCTTCCTAAGATAATTCAAATGACATTTGATTGTCAATTCAAATGACAGGGTGACACTTTTTATATTCTCCAAGTTTCACAAACATACATTAAATATAAATAAATAAATAAATGAAATACAATAAAGTTAGCCCAGTAGCTCGCAAGTCTTTATTTTGGTAGACAATCTAATTCTTCTTCTTTCTCACACTTTCCTTTGAAGCCTCCCACTTCCTACAAATGCAGGCATTAACATCATCATCTGTGTGTACATCCCAGGAAAGTATTCTTCCAGGTAAGGAACCATATCCACAACATTCACTATTTCTCCATCTGCTGTACCTGCAAGTATTTCCATGTGGGAATAGTGTGGTGTGGGCTGGTGGAGAACCTGTGTTTTCTTGATGTTAATTGTCATACCAAAATGAGCACAAGCAGTAGAGGATCAATTCACACTTTGCAACATCTTAGCCTCAGACACTGCATTGAGTGTAGAATCAGGTGTGAGTCACTCAGCAAATCTCCCCCAATTTATTCTTGGTATGTAACTGTTCAGTTAAATAATTTTCTGTCAGTGCCATAGTTGATGTTGATTCTATTATTCATCCTATTTGAAGACATCTGATAGCGTTGATGAAAAGGTTACTAAGAAGTATGGGGATCTGGGCACATACCTTTGGTTCACATTATTGCTAATCGGTAAAATAGGAGAGTGTTGCCCATTATCCTGAACATATGCAAACAGGCAGTCAGGAAACTGAGGTAAAATATTGATGTAACTCTCCGAGCAACCAAATACTGCCATGCTTTTCTGTAAGACCTCATGAATGGCAGTATCAAAGGCCTTAATCAGAACAACAAACATTGTGTGGTAACCTCTGTGCTTCTCCTGGCACTTTTCCTGGAGTTGTTAAGCAACAAACATCATATCAAGCATTTCTCAGCCCTCTGAAGCCACACAGGCTTTCAGGTAGATGGTGACCACCTTTCAGGTGAAAGGTCAGCCTACCAAGGAGAACTTTGGCAAGAATTTTGTCAGCAGTGACTAAGAGAGAGCACTCCACTGTCATTATCTCAGGACAATCTATTTCCTTTTCTTTTAGAGATGAACAGCAGAGACTTCCCTTAACTCCTGGGGATAACCTCCTCTTGCCATTTAATCTAGAAAACTTTGCAGATTTGATCTGAGCAGTGGAACCCTTGACCTGTACATCACAGCTGAAATAGAATTAGCATCCGCGATGCTTTGCCACAGGAGAGGAGCCTCGTGACATTCAAAACTTCTGTTTTAATCAGAATTTTAGCTAGAGAGGAATTATCTTTAGCTTGAGTTATATGGTCAATGGCTTCTGCATTTGTTGATGATAGTCTACTCAGACCACCATGGAAGCATTCAGTCCATGTCTCCAGGGTCATGTACTTATTACTAATCCATGTGGCTCTGAGTAGGTGAAATGCACCAGAGGCATGAATGGCCCTCAGGGCATCATAATTAAACTTTGGACTGTTATTATCAGTGTGAAGCTACTTTCTTTCTGAGCCAAGAATCCTGTATCTCTCCTAGCTTTGCTTTGGACTAGAAAAAATAAATTCTTCTGGAGAACTGACCAAGTATTTTTTCAGTCCAGGAGTTGAAATGAGCTACGTCTACTCACACTAACCGTCTGTATTCCTCGATTACAGAAATGAAGTGATTGGTACTAATCAGCAAACAAGAGGTATTTTAACATTTGATCAGAAAAAAGACTATTGTATGATTATCTCGAAGATGATATTTAATGTTCCTATCTAATCATCTGCTTGTTTCATTTTAATGTTATCTGGAGATCTGGAAAAATATTCATCATATTAAGGACACTGTTTATCACTGCTATTTTTAGAAAAACAAGAGAATATTCCCCATGGCATTGCAAAAAAAAAATGGCCTCCCAACTTTTTACTGGAAACCTCCAGGGGTAGAGATTCTGTCACTTCTTGGGGAAGCCTGTCATTCTGTGACAGATCCTGTTATTAGTAAGTTGTTCCTGACATTTAGTCTCAATTAGCCCTACTTGTCACATCTCCTCATTGCTCCTGGTTTTTGCCTTTGTAGTCAGGCATTAAAAAAAAAAAAACCCTAACCATTCATATATATGTAGGCCCTTTAGATATTAGAATTAGAGCTATTATCTCTCTCCTGAGTCCCTTCATACTATGACTCATTCTCCAGGAAGTCTTTTAATTCCTTTCAAATTTCCCCATCTCCAATACAGTTTTCAGCATTTCTTCAAACCTATCTAAATTCTCTTCATGCTTCCATGTTTTTTCCTTTCCCTTCTTTGTCTCATGCTCTTACCCTGAATGTTCTCCAAATAACCTTAGCCCTTCCTCATCAGAAGTAGAAGTGAACAGTGACATAGTCAGAAGGGCCAAGCAGAGAATTATGAGGAGGATTAAAGGATGGAGAGCAGAGAGAAGCCTCCATCTGCCTCCTCCCATCTCTGAATTCCTATGAAATATGGACCAGAAATGTTGCTCCAGCTTCTCTCTGTCCCATCTTCCTTCCAACTCCTAGATATCTGTTTCTTTTTCTCTTAATTGGGGCCCTCATGTGCTCACCTTGGCCTTGCTGGTGAAATAGGACTTAGGGAAGAGATGGACTGGGAGATGGGAAGTGAAGAGATGGGAGTTTCCCTTGTTCTTGACCACTTCCATGATAGGTTTTATCTCTATCCAGGGACAACGTTTCCAATAAGGGACAGATTTAACCCAAGTGGGGTCCCCTTTTGAGTAGATCAGGCTGAGGATATGTATCATCCAATGGGTTCCTGCATGGAATAAAAAACAAAAGGGTTAGGCTCTCATGATTATTTTATTCACAGAATCACAGACACTCTGAGGTAGCAGAGGCTTCACAGATTTCAGTCTTGCCCATATTTGAAGAAGCCAGTGGAAAACTTCCACAAGAGGAGGGGAAAGGACTCCCCAGCTCTGCCTAAGAGAGTGCTGCTTACTAAATTGAGATGAAATTGGAATGTGCCTGGAGAGGTGGATGGCTACACCAAAGAGACTCTGGTGATTCCACAAGCACCTTTGGGGCACTTACAGGGTGCCAGGCCTGTGCTGAGTGCTAGGGATCAGAGGGAAGGCAAAAACTCAGTCTCTTACCACAAAGGGCTCATAATCTAAGGTAAGAGGAGAAATGTGAATAACTCAGTTCCTATAAGTGACATAAAGAATGGATGCAGGGGATCTCAGAGAGGAAAGAGCAGGGAGTTGGGAGTTTTATGGGAGTTTCTTCCAATAGAAGATGATATTTGAGCTCAGTCCTGCACATAGCCAAGGAAGGTATAAGACCAAGATGAAGAAGAGGAACCTTTCAGGCATGGGGGACATGGCCAGTACAAAGTCTTAGCTTAGTGTACAGTGTATCAGTGTATTGTGATCAGAGTTGGGAGAGCATGTGGTCCCAGAGTACATGTCACTCATTGTCATGGCTTGAAGTGAGCCCAGACAATGCAATTCTGTGAAACATATGCCACTAGCTAGACCTGCCTGGAAGATTGCATGAGAGATGTAAGAGAGAAATAGCTGTTATGAGGAAGGTCCATCCTTGATGGGATTGAGAAGTTAAGGCAGAGATTCCTGGTCCATAAAGGAGGAATAAAACTTCACCAGAGAGTTAGGTTCTTTTGTTTGTTTGTTTTTTTCCCTGAGAGAACTGGGGTTAAGTGACTTATCCAGGGTCACACAGCTAGGAAGCTTTGTGTCTGTGGCCAGATTTGAACTCAGGACCTTCTTATTTCAGGGCTGGTGAGCTATCCACTACACCACCTAGCTGCCCCCTCGAGATGGGCATGGGAAGTGCATTCTATGTTTTAAGATCTGCATAAGTAAACACATAGGGCAGAGATTCCAAACATGGCTACCATGTGAGGATCCTCTGTCCACTGGACCCTCTGTCCAGTGCCCTCCTTATCTCTACCTTCGCCTATACTTTAACTTTGCTTATCTAATCCCTTTGAATTCCAATAGAAGATCTGACCTGTTCCCAGCCCCACCCGGATATGAGCCAACTTTGGGGCTACATCTGAAAGCCCCTCGAGCTAAGTCTCCTATTATAAAAAGGCCACGCTGGGAACCCCTCTTGGCAGAGATTCCAAACATGGCTACCATGTGAGGATCCTCTGTCCACTGGACCCTCTGTCCAGTGCCCTCCTTATCTCTACCTTCTTCTATACTTTAACTTTGCTTATCTAATAATAAACCTCTTTTTATCAATCTAAAAAAAAAAAAAAAAAAGTAAACACATAGGAGGAGGGCAGCAGGGAGCATTTCTAGGCATGGATTAACAGGGCTGTACAAGTGCCCCTTTGCCCTATGGGTCTGAGGGTGTATAAGCAGGGCATGTGTACAAGAGCCCCTCTGCCCTGGAGTCTGAGGACTTGATTTGAATTCTAATCCCAGTTGTACCATTTCCATGCAAGCTTGGTGACCTTCCAGAGATCTCAGAGTGTTGTAGTTAATGAAGTGTTAGGTATGGAGTCAGGAAGCCCTGGGTTGGAATGCTGCTTCTTCTGAAGCCTTCTGCTGAAATGTCAAATCCAGTCTCAGTTGTAAGTCTCTCTGGAATATAGTCCCTTTCCACTCTTCCTACAAGTGACTCTTTCCCTGACTACCAATGACACTGATCTCTGGGAACAAGAACATGAATCTAGCCTGGCCCTCCTGGGGTGTCTCAAACACTTCTTCCTTTAAAGAGGATCAGGACACATTCTTGAGGGACAAGCACAAGCAAAGAGGGACTGTGATGTCAGGATTATAGGTCTCCTCTGTCTCTTTTTTTGGTGACCTTTTGGCTCCTACCCAGCTTCTTTCCTTCTCAGACCCTATTATTGGTATTCAATTTTTGAACTCTTATCTTACACTTCCTGACACCATTTGAGGTTTTCTTGGCAAGGATATTGGATTGGTTTGCTACCTATTCTCCAACTTATTTTACAGATGAGGAAACTGAGGCAAACAGGTTTAAATGACTAAATTGAAATGAAATGTCTAAGTCCAGATTTGAACTCACCAAGATGAATCACTCTCACTTTATTTTACCATCTAAGTGTCTTAAGATACTCTGTTTATGCCTTGGGTTCATAATCTGAGGTCCATGAAAATCCAAGGGTAACTATAAAGAGATTTAGAGGATCCATGAAGTTGAGAGGGACAACATTGTTTTTAATAACTTTTTCCTAATGTTTAGCTTTCCATCTAATTATTTTAACTGGTCACCAATGAGAAGGTTGAGCTACCTGCAGTCTAAAGTCTCTTTGTTCTCTGAGGTCTGAGCCTAGAATGTAGAGGAACAGAAGAAGAAAGCTCATCTCTTCTAGCCTCCTTCCCCATGTCCTGTTTCCTCTCCCTGCTTCTTACCTGATTTAGGGTAGGTCACTATTATGACATCTTCATCCTGAAATTCAAACTCATCTTGCATTCTTTGAATATGTTCCACATCATAAAATTGGGGAAGGAGAGGGATTCCCTTGAAAAACAGGAATTTCTTGGAATTCTCCATTGGTCAGTTGGCTTCTAGCTAGGTGACACTTTTCTTCTGGATCTGTGTCACTGCTGCTCCTGTTCCTGCTGCTGTTTTCTTGACTCTGTGCAAGCTTTGGTCAATCACCACTTGTTGATTAGCCAAAGGGAAGGTGGGAGGGTTAAGAAGCTTTGGGATTGGACTAAAGAAAGGAAAGGGACCTGTATGTGCCAAAATGTTTGTGGCAGCCCTTTTTGTAGTGGCTAGAAGCTGGAAAATGAAAGGATGTCCATCAATTGGAGAATGGTTGAGTAAATTGTGGTATATGAATGTTATGGAATATTATTGTTCTGTAAGGAATGACCAGCAGGATGAATATAGAGAGGACTGACGAGACTTACATGAACTGATGCTGAGTGAAATGAGCAGAACCAGGAGATCATTATATACCTCAACAATGATACTGTTTGAGGATGTATTCTGATGGAAGTGTGTTGGGAGTTCAAATGTTGTGATCTTTTTCTTCTCAAAAACACAGCCAGGTGATAAAAGTTCAGATCTTTTATTATCTCCAGTATAGCCCAGTTAGCTTAGAGGTCTATCTCTCTGCTTGGTTCCAAGAGCTCCCTCCGAATGTCGCCAAATCCAAAGGTCTGGTCCTTCAGCCTCTGCCTCTGCTTTCTTCAGCCTCCAGCCAGCTCCATTCTTCATGTCATTCCAGTGAAATCTCGACTTGTAGCTTCTTCACTATGAAGAACTTCCTCGACTGGCCCATTGAAGCTCTATTTATGCTCAAGAGAGGGATTGTGGGTTTTCTCCCATAGTGCTCTCTGGCCCAAAGAGCTTCAAGGGAGGTGTGAACTCATTGAACTCCAATGAGTAAAGGTGTGAACACAAGCCTTGTATTAATTAGTTCTACTTAGTACCTTGTTTCAGGTTCTGCCCAAAACATCTTCTTGTAAGATTAGATCAACTCTAATTAGTTAGCAGTTAGTAAGGATTCCAACAGAAGTGGATCTCTTCGATAAAGAGAGCCTTAATTGATCAAAGATGGAAAGAAGCAGCTACACCCAGAGAAAGAACACTGGGAAATGAATATAAACTGCTTGCATTTTTATTTTTCTTTCCAGGTTATTTATACCTTCTGAATTCAATTCTCCCTGTGCAACAAGAAAACTGTTCAGTTCTGCACACATATATTGTATCTAGGATATACTGCAACCCATTCAACATGTAAAGGACTGCTTGCCATCTGGGGAAAGGGGTGGAGGGAAGGAGGGGAAAAATCGGAACAGAAGTGAATGCAAGGGATAATGCTGTAAAAAATTACCCTGGCATGCGTTCTATCAATAAAAAGTTATTAAAAAAAAAAAGAAGAAGAAGAAGCTTTGGGATTGGGTTTTCTGATATAAGAATGATCAAAGCCAAAGAATCTAAATCCCTTGGGTCTTTCTGGCAAGAAGTACAGCTGAATTAAAATAACATGGGATCAAAATAACAAATATTACCTGAAAAAGACCATATCCTGAGTCAGTTTTCATGCTACATATACCTTTAAGACTTCTGAAGGCGTATCATGGGGAAGAGATGTCAGATCTGTTTGTTTTAGCTTCAAGGACAGAATGAGAGGGAGATACAAAGGGTAATTGGAGCCACATGTCCACAACTATAATTGTGGTTACAGGTTATTAATGATAAGCAATCATTAGCCATTAGTTTTTACAATGGAATAGTTTCTGATAAGATATAGGAGGAGCAGAAGAACAACTAAATCCCCCATAACTGGTACATATATTTCCCTCTACAACCCTTATCTTTGTGAAGAGTTGGCTCCATTTTTACCAGGAATGGTCCCCACCAGGTTCACTTCTGAATGTGGCAGAGCTTACAGATGAAGCCATTAAGCAACAGAAGCCTTTACTTTCTGCTTCTCTTACTAGAAAGACCACCCTACATTACCCAGCCCATAATAAGCAACTCTGGACAAATGAGAAATCCTCTGTCCTCTGTTGAGGAGCAACAAAGGCCCAAGAAGAGGGAAGCCACTGCTTTCCGAAACTGACCTTGTGAAGGAATGTTCTGGGGAATTTGGAGCCCTATAAGGCTATTGGCTGTTCCTTCTGATTACCCTCCTTTACTCAATCTGGTCTGTAGCCAGAGACCTCCAGAAAAACATGGACCTTGCAGGATTAAGGGGAAAAACTGAAGAACCATTTGCTTTAGGTCTCCCAGAGCTGAATGCAGCCTGGACTGGGTCATATTCATATAAGCAGCCTGGGACTATGAGCATTTCCTCTGAAAGGCTGGAGAACACTTTTTGGCATTTTCCTTTCACTGGTAAAGTGGGCTTAACAACCATTCAAACAAGTACACTTGGATCTATCACTGAAAGCAAGTAAAGGCTCGTTTAAGAGTCATTATCATTCATCACAAATTCCCATGCCTGCATCTCAGGGCAAGCCACACTTGTTTTTCAGTTTAACAGCAAAAGCAGTAAGTTCCCAGTCAATAATGATTGCCACTAAAAAAAATTTCATGAGTTTTTTTTTTTGTAATTTGTTTAGCATATTCTGATAGAAAAAAATCCATCATTAAACATAAAGGAAATGATCACATTCTGATGACATTTACATAACGTAAATGAATGAAAGATAGTTCACTCACAACCCAGAAGGACACAGAAAGTAGTTATCCTGGAGAGGTTAATGTGCTGATTAATTCAGAACCGAAGCCCAAAAGAGAAATCTTTAAAACTAGGGCCTAGTGAACCAAACTAGACTCACTATTGTAACCTGGACATATCCTGAATAAGGAGTAATCGAACCAGTTGGTTTCCATAGATTCCATAAGAAGTATTCAGAAAAGCAATCATATGGATAATTTTTCTGCCATATGGCAAACCTTGGAGCCAGTATATGTGTGTGTGTGTGTGTGTGTGTGTGTGTGTGTGTGTGTGTGTGAAAGAGAAAGAGACAGCAAGACAGACAGAGAGAGGTTAGTCTTGTTTAGAACTGACCTCTTCCAATTCTCCCATTTGTTGCTTGTGGCTTTGCTAACTTGGGGGATATCTAGGGACTGTGAAATATGGTCACTGCTGTGGTCACCAGGAAAGACTATATGAAATAAACTACAGGCTATCCCATATCAAGAGCTCCATTCAAAGTTGTTCCCTGAGTAAATCCTACATCAAATTTGATGAGCGAACTCCCAGGGCGGGGGGGAAGGATTGGGGAGGGGGGGGTTGATCTCTGAGAAAGAAGTACTAACAAAAATCACAAGGATACCACATGAAGTCTCTACACAGAGAGAAGTTCCAGAGAAGACAATGTGAGTCAAACCTTGCCACACATATTATTATGATATGTTTAAGACTACTTCTGCCACAAATGCTGACACTCTGTCAACAGGTTCTGTTGTGTGCTCCTCACATCCAGACATTTCCCTATTGTAAATGAGAAACTGTGTCAGTGATTTCCAAAACTGTAATGACAAGACTGTACCAGGATGTGGCAAATGCGCTTAAAAGTGAACCTCACTAAAGGTTCTTGGCAGATCTCTACTAGCCTGTCCTAGTGGGGTCAGTCACTGGCCGGCCAGCCAATAAAGGATGCTTTAAATTAAATAATCTGGTCTGAGCTGTCTATCTTGTGTCTGTCCATTTCATTTGAAGGTTCCACCGAGATAAGCCTTTGGCTCAGTCTGACAGCCAGTCCCTTTCCCTGTCCTTCTCCTTGGAGGGTGAAATTGGTTATGGATCCTAGGGGGTGGCCACCGAGAGATAGCCCCAGTTTCCAGAAATCTCTTTCTGTGGACCAGGAGAGTGAGACCAAATTTTTGATTCAGTTCAAAATTGGCACAGAACATCCTAAAAGCCAGTTCTGGTTAATAAGATTTTGAGGGGCCCCTGCAGCTGCCTAACTATCTTGCAGTCACCTGTCTGGTCTGGTGAGTACTCCTGTATTGGTAGCAAGTGGGGTAAACTGGATGCAGCGCTAAAGTCCCCTTGCCAACCTCCACAGGATTCTGTGTGATGGTCATGGGTGTCTAAATGTAGACACATCTGCTCTGATCTGATTCTGAGCCCCTTTTGGGGGCATTCTTCTAGTTGTATGTGTTCTGTGTGATTTGTTTGTCTGTTTTATTAAGTTAAGAGCTCTGTTAAGTTTTAAGAACAATGATTAAGAAATTTGCGATTGGCTATTTGAAAATTTGCTTGTGATTTTAAACTTTTTAACCTATTGTACTAATTTGCAAGTAAATGGAACTTGCCATTTTAAACTGACAGGAAAGTTTTTCCCTTAAAGCAGTTTTTAGAGTCTGCTAGAGTAGAGGACAATAAAGCTTTATCTGATGGAAACTCAGGATAGGAGAAAACATTTGATTAGGAATATTGGGAAGATTCTGAAATTATGGGAAATATAATTTTGCTATTGCCTTTGCATGCTGGATTGTTTATCTTGGAATTTGTTTAAATATTGATACCTTTATTACTAAAAAAAAAAAAAGTATCCTGATTTAAGGAGGAAGGGAAAGGGCAATACAATTCAAGCTCTGCCTGGATAGATAAGAGGCATGCTAATTGTGGTCAGACAAACACTCAGGAAGAGAAAAAAAGAAGAAGTTTGGTTTGATTCAGTTTATTTGTTAGCATTGTAAGTTATGTTTTATGGAGTTATCTAGCTATTCACTATATTGTGAATCTTAAAAGTTTGGAAGAGAACTGAAAAGAAGAATGCAGGTGATTTATGAAGGATTGGTTTGTAGGATCAATTAAAAGTTTGCATCATTTTAAGAAGTAAGAGAAAGGTTTTTGGCAACAGGAAGAAGAGGTGGGGGAGAGAGAAATGGGAAGAAGATCTTTTGTCTTCAAAGATAAAGATTCGACTCACCTGCCCCACCCCTACTGCTTTCTGCTACTTTAGCAGTAGAGCATCTAGTTAAAGTTGTTGGAACATGAAAGAAGGAGAAAGTTGGGAATCTGGTAGACTTGGGAATAAACCGATAGGCTACATCTTGAGAAGGATTCCTGTGTAAAAAAAGAAGAAAATTTTTGTCCAGGAGTGCAGGAGTGAGGGAAGGATGGCCACATGGAATCCTCTCCTCCCCTCACTCCCCTAAGTGTGTTCCAGCCATTTTTATTTTAATCAAGTTACTGCCAGTGCAGCAAACAGATTTAAAGGGACAGGCTTACTTGTAGGTTAATTGTTTCTTGGTACATAATGGTTTTTTTGTTTGAGGAATATGGTGATAAATGTGCTCCATATTTTGGCAGGATTGTGTCTAAAAGTTTAAAGAATTTTTCAGATTCTCTTATGTGGTATTTGGACATTCTGTATAAGTTTTAAATTGATTGTATTGGGTCATCCTGAGGTTATTTAAAGGCCCTCTGAAATTAATAGTTGTTGGTGTTCAAATGTTGTGTTCTTGTTCTTCTTTAAAATATTATAAAAGTTCTCTCTGGGTGCCTTCCCTGGAATCAGGATTTTGTCGGTCCCTGTTCGGGCGACAAAATGTTGGAGTTCAAATGTTGGAGTTCTTGTTCTTCTCAAAACACAGCTGGTTTAGCTTAGAGCCCTCCAGATGTCTCCAAATCCAAAGGTTCTGTCCTTCAGCCTCTGCCTCTGCTTTCTTCAGCCTCCAACCAACACAGAGATGGAATGAATCTCTTGTCTCGTTCACTTGGGGCTCGGCTAGCTTTCTGGTGAATCTTTCAGACCAGCTTGGTCTCAGTGGGGGGCGTGCAGGAGCCCAGCCACCAACTCCTCTCCAATGCAGCTGAACTCTCTTCTGCGACCAGCCAGCCAAGTGGAATATATATTCTCTCTTGCCTTGCCTCGGAGAGAGGGCTTCTGGCGTAACTCCACTGAAATCTGACCGAGAGCCTCTGTCTGTTTTTTTTATCCAAGAGGGAGGAATTGTGGGATATGAGAGAGAGGGATTATGGGTTTTCTCCCATAGTGCTCTCTGGCCCAAAGAGCTTCAAGGGAGGTGTGAACTCATAAAGGTACAAAGTTTACTTTGTGAGTCTCCCATACTTGTGAACTCCAATGAGTAAAGGTGTAAACACAAGCCTTGTATTAATTAGTCCTACTTAGTACCTTGTTTCAGGTTCTGCCCAAAACATCTTCTTGTAAGATTAGATCAACTCTAATTAGTTAGCAGTTTGTAAGGATTCCAACAAATAGTTTTTCTTTGTCCTTCTGAAAATGTTTCTGTCATGGACAATATGCAATTTGCGATATTTTTCTACGTATTGGGTATTTTAAAAACAAACTGATTTGTATGTATAACGTTCACTTATGAAATATCTACTTAGATAATTGTTTAAGTTGTGAACTTATTGGGACAAATTTCTTACTGTTATCACTAAAGGTTATGATAAATATCTGTTTAGGATTTATCTGAAATTTGATTAATGGAACCTGTTATGGGAGGTAAAGTTTCTTGGGCTTATAAATTAATTAGTTAATGCTTTATGGGAGTTTTAAAGCTCCACTCTCTGACAGTTAGTGGGACAATTTATTGGAATAAAACTGGGTTAAAGCTATTTTATCCTGTATGTGCTAAAGGTTGAATTTTGACTGTTCGTGTTAAGTTCTTGCAATTTTTCCTCCATAACTGATCTCTATGGTCAGAGCAATGGTCAACAGAATTGTTAATGCAATTCAATTATGTCATACCTTGCTGTTTTCAGCCTGATTATATATAATCATTGTATCCTAAATGCTTAGGAAAATAAGTATTTAGCCTGGTCATCTGTCTGTTATTGGGTATTTGTGTTTTGTTTTGTTTTTTAAGGTTTCTAAATGATAAGAGGACAATTAACAGTGGTTTGTGAGACCTAACTACTGTTAAGACTTGAATCTACAGCTGGTGTGTATCCTATAAAGCAGTCATCTCTTCACATAGGAAGCTGCTGGCTCTTCACATTTTGCAGCAATCTTGTGGACCAGTCTTTTTAATCTCAGACGTTCTAACTTTTATTTGTTAGATTTGTGTCAAATCACAGATATTGACTTGCTTCTGGGACCTTGATCAGCTTTGAATGTCAGCATGGCACACCCACCCTCTGCATGGAATGAGAGCCCCTGACCATTTCTCAACCTGCAGCAGTTTTTAAATGAAACTATGGACCCTGCTTCTAGTGAACTTTGGACTGATATGGAGGACTTTGGGAATGGTTGATGACTGACTGTTAAACCTTGACTGGGTCATCTGATTCTGTGTGTTTAAGATTTGGGTTGGAAATTGTTAAAACTATGTAACTGATGCTGTTATGTTTGAGGGATTTTTAGGAAATGATATTGCACTAGTCTGTTATGGATAGGGATTTTGATTCACTCTTGGGATTTATATGTGGATTGGTCATTTGAAAATTCCTTTCCATGAAAAAAAAAAAGGGAGAACATTGGGGAAACTGGTATATTTTTCTAATAGAAACCCCTTATTCTGTCAGAATTGCCCTAGCGAACTCAGTTTTGGGGATTAATTTTTTTTTTTTTTTTTAGAAACAACCAGAAATCAGACACCTGTCTTGGGACTGGCAGTCTCTCTGATCTGTTTTTCCAGTCCTGTAACCCCAGTTCATTAATTAGTATTTCAGCAATCTCAAAGAACCTTGTAATTTGATATCAGGCATCGAAAAGTTTGGGGTTTGCCTGTCTTGATGGTCTACCTGTGAACAATCTGCTCGGCAATTTGATCCTTTCTGCAGCCCTGTCTGTTCATCTGGGCAGGGACAGGTGAAGCTACTCCAAGCCTCACCTTTCTCTCATGGAGAGGGTTGCCCCTCTGAATGGGCCTTGACCATTGAGCCCTGCTGCTCTATAAGCAGAGACTAAGTTAAATGCACAAATGACTGCAGACCACTGAACTCACAGTGAACTGTCCATCTCAAACTGCATTCTCTGGCTGAGATGGTGCTCCAACAACAGAGGACCTGACATGTTTGCAACAGGGAGCCTTTGTACTGCTGTTAACTCTGGGGTTATCAGGGAGAGACTTGTCCTTGCATTTTTTTCCTTTTCTAATTTTATTTTGGTTTATTTGCTTCATGTAGGATTCAGAAGAGAGAGTGTGTAATGTTGTGCCACAGTCCTCTAAAGTGTTCTGCCTCAGTTTCCCTAAATTGTTCTGTCTCAGTTTCCTTAATTGTTCTGCTTCAATCCCCTTAGTTGCATCTGATTCATTAAGAATGAGAGCCACTTGCTCTAAGGTTATAAATTGTTAATGTGAGACTCAAGATAAGGGGGATCTCAGACTTCCTGGCTCCTATCAGAATGTCCAGTGTCTCCCACCACACTGTCAGAATCAGATTGCTATTCCCACTCTCAGTGTTCTGACCCAACCCATGACTTGGTCAAACTCACATTCACCACTGGATACTTTGAGAATAGAGTCCTGTCTGTTTGCATTTTTGTTTTTGTTCCCGGCTATTTTTACCTTCTGAATCCAATTCTTCCTGTGTAACAAGAGAACTGTTCAGTTCTGCACACATATATTGTATCTAGGAAATACTGTGAAATATTTAACATGTATAGGACTTCTTGCCATCTGGGGGAGGAGGTGGAGGGAGGGAGTGGAAAAGTTGGAACAGAAGTGAGTACAAGGGATAATGTTGTTAAAAATTACCCAGGCATGGGCTCTGTCAATAAAAAGTTATAATTATGAAAAAAAGAGAGAGAACAGAGTCCTGTCCAGTGAATCAAACTCTCCAATTAGCAGAATGTTGGGAGTTCTCTGATCTCTATCTTGCCTCAGTTTCTCCAGCCTTACATTTGCCTTCTTAGCTCTCAGGTTGATGCAGACTCTAGAGAGTCTCATCACCCATTTAGAAAAATCAGTGGGCTCCCTAGCAGAGGTTGTCAAGTCAGTCAAGGGTCATTAGGAAATCGCTCACTTCCTTGCGTAAGTGGTTGGATGACTGGGAGGCCAGTTGTATGTATGTATGTATGTATGCTCCCTGAGTATGACTTATTCCCTGTTGGCCTCAGATGAGTCACAACTATGAACATAAAAAGAGGGGAGTGAAATGGACTGACCCCCTCATCCCTGGGTCAAGGGGCCTCAGGCTTATAGGCAAATGTTGCTCAAACTAAATTAAGGGAAGTGTTATGTTCAGCTGGACCTCATCCGCCAGTTCATGAGACCATAGATTTTCCGAGAAATGTTTGAAGTCCCAGACTTTCCGAGAAGTGTGTACCTAACAGAGTCAGGACAATATTGCAAAACATGTCAACAGGTTCCGTTGTGTGCTCACTCATAGCCAGACATTTCCCTATTGTAAACGAGAAACTGCATCAGTGATTTCCAAAATCTGTAACCGCAAGGCTGTACCAGGATGTGGCAAATGCGCTTAAAAGTGAACCTCACTAAAGGTTCTTGGCAGATCTCTACTAGCCTGTCCTAGTGGGGTAAGTCACTGGCTGGTCAGCCAATAAAGGATGCTTTAAATTAAATAATCTGGTCTGAGCTGTCTATCTCATGTCTGTCCATTTCACTGTCATCAGGCTGACCACTTTGTACAACTCTGTCTCACTCAAATCCAGCTCATAAACCAGGGAACACACCATGTTCATGACATCATGGCTCATGGGCTGGTGGGGTCTCCTCCAACTCTCACATTTGGTGGTTCTGGGATGGCTAATTTTGGCAGAATCTCTGCAGTATGTCACTGTTACTGGCACTAGGGAAAGCTCATGGGACAGCCATCCAGAAGTCCTCTGAAGTCTTCCCAGGGGCCTCCAGAACTATGACTAATAGTAGGGGATTAGGTGGGGGTGGGGAAATTATAAATTTAATTTCACTAATCTCTTGTTGAAATTTAGCACTCTCAATTATTTCAAAATCGTGTTCTGATAAGGGGCTTAGGGAATTCAGCAAACTTTCTGCCAGAAGGTTCCATAACATACCAAAGTATAAGAACCTCAGCTGTCCAAGGAGGAGGATGAGCTAGCTGGAGTCTCAAGTCCCTTTCGTCTTTGAGGTCTAAGACCTAGGAAGAGGACATAGCTTATCTCCTCCAGCCTCCCCTCCCTCTGCCTGCTCTTTATCTGACTTTTGTAAGCTATATTATAATATTAATCTTTGTCCCCAAACTCAAACTCATCCACCTCCTTCCAATTGCCTCCACATTGGAGATCCTGGGAAAGAAGGGTACCCTTTTCACAAACACAAATCCCTTGAGATTCTCCATGTAGGCAGGTCTCTCCAGATGCAGCAAGTACTTTCTCTTGAATCCTTCTAATTACTGCTCTTGTTCCTAATTTCTTGCCTCTGCTCCCATTCCACATGCCTATTTGTAATGCCGGAGGTGTTAACTCAGTGGAATTGATAAAACAATGGTTATTTAGTATTACATGTACTTAGTACTTAATATAGTTCTGCAAAATTGACACCTATTCTACAAGGTTGACACCTACAATGATGTTATTATAATAGTCTGTATATAAGAACCAACAAGGACTAAACAAGAGACAATCACTCCATCTCCCACCACTGTGGTGGCTGGCCTGTCCTCCTTCATTTCTCTACTCTGACCAAGCTAACTTGGGCCCCAGGCAAAGAGACAGACTGTGAAGGAGACAATAAAGAATTTAGATTTTATCCCTGTCTGTTCTCATGATGATTACTCAGCTGAAACGAAGGCTGGTCTCAAGACCTCCAGAAAACTAACCATAACATTAGAGAGAGATTGTGCCGGGAGGGTGTGTTGCCTCCAGGGCAGATGTCCAAAGGATCCAGCAGAAAATGTGAGTTCCCAGAGACATATATCTGACTCTAAGCTAAGGTACACAAAGTGGGATGGAGTCCAAACTCTGGTGAGCTGGAATCTCCAGGCAGAGACCATCAATCCAATTCTAACAGGTTGGGGGTAGGACCATAAATTCTATTTTTTTTAAATAGCTTTTTATTTACAAGATATATGCATGGGTAATTTTTCAGCATTGACAATTGCAAAACCTTTTGTTCCACTTTTCCCCTCTTTCCCTTCATTCCCCTCCCCCAGATAGTAGGTAGACCAATACATGCTAAAAATGTTAAAGTATATGTTAAATACAACATATGTATACATATCCATACAGTTATTTTGTTGCACAAGAAGAATTGGACTTTGAAATAATGTACAATTAGCCTGTGAAGGAAATCAAAAATGCAAGTGGACAAAAACAGAGGGATTGGGAATTCTATGTAGTGGTTCACATTCATTTCCCAGAGTTCTTTCACTGGGTGTAACTGGTTCTATTCATTATTGAACAAATGGAACTGATTTGGTTCATTTCATTGCTGAAGAGAGCCACTTCCATCAGAAGTGATCATCATATGGTATTGTTGTTGAATTATATAATGACCTCCTGGTCCTGCCCTTTTCACTAAGCATCAGTACATTTAAGTCTCTCCAGGCCTTTCTGAAATCATCCTGCAGATCATTTCTTACAGAACAATAATATTCTAGAACCATTAGTTAGTATTTGTAAAGGTATTAAGCTAAGAAATCTTCCCAGTAAGATCAGGTATGAAACAAAGATACTCATTGCCACCAATATTATATTTGAAATCCTAGCAATAGCAATAGCAGGGAAAAAAAGATTTTAAAGGGATCTGAATAGAAAACAAAGTTATAAAACTCTCTCTGTCGTTACAGACAATATGGTACACTTGGAAAATCCCAAAAACTCAACTAAAAAGTTGGTAGAAACAATAACTTTAGGAAAGTAGCAGGATGGGAAGTAAATCCATATTATTTATCATCATTCCATGTATCACAAACAAAATTCTGCAAGAAATGGTAAGAAATATCCCATTTAAAATAACTCTAAATAGTATAAAATACCTGGAAGCATGCTGTCAACACAAACACAAGAAGTATATAACCAAATTATATTTAAAATTTTTATACAAATATAATCAAATATAAATTGGAGAAGTATTAAATGTTCATGGATAGACAGAAGCAATATGATAAAAATGACAAATTTACCCAAACTAATTTATAAATTCAATGCCATCCTAATCAAATTACCAAAAAAATCATTTTACTGAATAAGAAAAAATAACAAAATTCATTTGTAGGGCCAGTCAAGAATCTCAGAGGAGCTAATAAAAAAAAGTAAGGACAGCAGGTTACTAGTACTAGTATCTTATAAGACAGTCATTGTAAAAACTATCTGGTATGACTAAGAAATAGAAATGCAAATCAATGACAGAAAGTAGACACAATTTATAGCAACAAATAATTATAGTACTTGGTAATTGACAAATGTGAAAACTTGAGATTTCGGGATAAGAAGTTATTTTCTGATAAAAATTTTGGGGAAAACTGAAAAGCAATATGGCATAATAATGGTCATAGACTATTGTCTTATTCCATTTACCCAGAAAAGATTAAAATGTATATATAACCTAGTTATAAAAATATATATTACCAGAAATTTTGAAGCTATGAAATATGTCACTTATCAGACTTATGGACAGGCAATAATTTGTGAACAAATAAGGGAGAGAAAACACAGTAAAGTGTAAAATGGATAGTTGTAATTACATTCAATTAAAAAGGGCATTGTATAAATAAAAGAAATGTAGCCAAGATCAGAAGTAAAACTGAAAATTGGGAGGAGGAATATTATAGACAGTTCTCAGAAGGTCATACCTCAAATCTCTCTCTCTCTCTCTCTCTCTCTCTCTCTCTCTCTCTCTCTCTATATATATATATATATATATATATATATATATATATAAACAATTTTTTTTACATTTGTTTTAAAACTTTGAGTTCCAAATTCTTTTCCATTCTCCCTCCCTTCCCCTGTACAGATCTTCCCCTATAATGTTCTGGCTAGCTCTCTGGTGGTCCTCTGAATAGGCCTTGGTTTCAGCAGAATAATCATCACAAGAATAGTCAGGAATAAAGCCCAACATCTTTATTATCTCCTTCACAGTCTGTATCCTTTGCCTGGGACCAGGATAACTTTCTGAGGGATCTTCAGATTGGCTTTGGTCTTACTTGGTCCACGTATCCTTTGCCTGGGACCAGGATAACTTTCTGAGGGATCTTCAGATTGGCTTTGGTCTTACTTGGTCCACTTAGTGGAGAAGTGAAGGAGGACAGGCCAGCCACAACAAGGGTCTCTGTCTTCATGTTTCTTTGAGTCCTCCTCTAGGTCTGACTCTGACCTCTTAAATACTCGATTACAATTAAATCCCTTCATTATACTGAGTATAAGCCAATCATTATATCACTAGGGAATGATTATTTGTTGTAAGATTGAATCAATCATACTGAACTAGAGAACTATTAATCACCATGCTAAACTAGATCACCATTGTATCATCAATTCCACTGACTTAACACCTTGTTGTAAGAATCCTTGCCTCAAGTATATTTCTCCAAGGTCTTGTCCATTACATTTCCCCTCCCCCCAAAAAAAGAAAACCTATCAAGATAAGTAGTTTTTCTTTTAGAAACTATTCTTTGTTTGTGGCAGCCCTCTTTGTAATGGCCAGAAACTGGAAACTGAGTGAATGCCCATCAATTGGATTGGAGAATGACTGAATAAATTGTAGTATATGAATATATACACCTCCCTTGAAGCTCTTAGGGCCAGAGAGCACTATGGGAGAAAACCCATAATCCCTCTCTCTCATATCCCACAATTCCTCTCTCTAATATATAAGAGACAGACAGAGGCTCTCGGTCAGATTTCAGCGGAATTACATGAAGAGTGGAGCTGGATTGGAGGCTGAAGAAAGCAGAGACAGAAGCAAAGGACAATCTGTAAGAGCTCTTGGAAACAAGCAGAGAGATAGGCCTCAACTAACCAGGCTATTTTGGAAGGAGAAAATAAACGTTTGATTTTTACCAGCTGGCTGCATTTGGGTGATTATTACTTTCAACTGCAACTAAGACTGCATCCAGAAAACTTCCCCAAGAAACCAACTCGCTCCCAGAAAGAATCATCTTATATATTTTAAAGAAGAACAAGAACTCAACATTTATGGAATATTATTGTTCTGTAAGAAATGACCAGCAGGATAATTTCAGAAAAGCCTGGAGAGATTTATATGAACTGATACTGAGTGAAATGAGCAGGAACAGAAGATCATTATATACTTCAACAACAATACTATATGATGATTAATTTTGATGGACATGGCCCTCTTCAAAAATGAGATGAACCAAATCAGTTCCAATAGAGTACTAATGAATTGAACCAGTTTCACCCAGCAAAAGAACTCTGGGAGATAACTATGAACCACTACATAGAATTCCCAATTCCTCTATTTTTGTCCACCGGCATCTTTGATTTCCTTCACAGGCTAATTGTACACTATTTCAAAGTCTGATTCTTTTTGTACAGCAAAATAATTGTTTGGACATGTGTATATATATATTGCATTTAACTTATACTTTAACATATTTAACATGTATTGGTCAACTTGCCAACTGGGGAAGGGGTGGGGGCAAGGAGGGGAAAGGTTGGAACAAAAGGTTTTGCAATTGTCAATGCTGAAAAATTACCCATGCATATATCTTGTAAATAAAAAGCTATAATAAAAATAAAAATTAAAAAAAAACTATTCTTCAATCTGTATTCAGACACAATCAGTTCTTTCTCTGGTGTGGAGAAGATTTTTTCATCATAAATCCTTCAGAGTAGTCTTAGATCATTGGATTGCTGAGAATAGTGAAGTCATTCATAGCTGTGTGAACATCCCACAACTTTGCTATTAATATATACACAGTACATTTTATTTTGCTTGGGCTCATGGAGGACTTTCTAGTTTTTCTGATAGCATCCTACTCTGACAGCATCCAACAGAAAAATAATATTTCTTCATAACCAAATTCACAATTTATTCAGCCATTCCCCAATTGATGGACATTCTCTCAATTTTCAATTCTTTGCTCTGAGAAAAGAGCTGATATATATATATATATACATATATATATATATATACATATATATGTATATATATGTATATGTATATGTAAATATATATATTTGATTAAGTTCCCTATGCATTTGAGAAGTGAGGCCTTCATCAAAGAAACTAGCTTTAAAATCCTTTTCTTGATTACTATTGCTAACTGCATGCCACCCTTGTTAATTCTATTCTCTTTCTCCTTTCATCCTGTCCCTCCTCAAAAATATTTTGCTTCTGATCACCCCATTTCCCAATATGTTCTCTCTTTTATCACCTTCTCTGCTTCTTGTATCCCTTTCCTTTCCTACTTTCCTCCAGGATAAGATAGATTTCTATATCCGTATTGAATGTGTATATTATTCACTCTATGAAGCAATTTTGATGAGAGCCACTCACTCTTACCCTCCCCCCACCCTGGCCCACTTTTGTTCCATTGCAAAAGCTTTTTCTTGACTCTTTTATGGTAGATAATTTATTCTATTCCACTTGTCCCTTTCCTTTTTTTTTTCAGCACATTCCTGTCTTCCCTTAATTTTACTTTTTACTTTTCTAGATATTATCCCTTCATATCCCACTCAGACCTGTGCCCTTTGTGTACATTCATACATACATATATGTGTATATGTATTTATATATTTCTTCCAACTGTCCTAATAATGAAAAAAATGTTAAAAACATCATCTTTATAAGTATTAATGTAAACAGATTAGCCTATTTTAAGTCCTTTCTGATTTGCCTTATCTGATTATCCCCCCTATGCTTATTCTGAGTTCCATATTTGAAAGACAAAATTTCTATTGAGTTCTAGTCTTTTCTCCATGAATGCTTAAAAATCCTCTTTTTAATTGAATATCCACCTTTCCTCCAGAAAGATTATACTCAGCTTTGCTGGAGAGGTGATTCTTGGATGTAATCCTACATCTATTGCTCTCTGGAATATGATCATTCAATCATTCTGATCCTTCAGTATAGAAGCTGCTAAATCTTGTTTTATTCTGACTATGATTCCACTATACTTGAATTGTTTCTTTCTGAATACTTGCAATATTTTTTCCTTGACCTGGGAGTTCTGGAATTTGGCTATAATATTCCTGCAAGTTTTCATTTTGGGAACTCTTTCAAGAGATGATCAATAATTCAATTTCTATTGTACCCTCTGGTCCTAGAATATCAGGATAGTTTTATTTGATAACTTCTTTTTTTTTTTAAATTTTATAATAACTTTATATTGACAGAATCCATGCCAGGGTAATGTTTTTTGGCAACATTATCCCTTGCACTCCCTTCTGTTCCGATTTTTTCCCCTCCCTCCCTCCCCCCCCCCTCCCCTAGATGACAAGCAATCCTATATATGTTGGATATGTTGTAGTATATCCTAGATACAATATATGTGTGCAGAACCGAACAGTTCTCTTATTGCACAGGGAGAATTGGATTCAGAAGGTATAAATAACCCGGGAAGAAAAACAAAAATGCAAATAGTTCACATTCGTTTCCCAGTGTTCTTTCTTTGGGTGTAGCTGCTTCTGTCCATCATTTATCAATTGAAACTGAGTTAGGTCTCTTTGTGAAAGAAATCCACTTCCATCAGAATACATCCTCATACAATATCATGGTCGAAGTGTATAATGATCTCTTGGTTCTGCTCATTTCACTTAGCATCAGTTTATGTAAGTCTCTCCAAGCCTCTCTGTATTCATCCTGCTGGTCATTTCTTACAAAACAATAATATTCCATAACATTCATATATCACAATTTACCCAGCCATTCTCCAATTGACGGGCATACATATTTGATAATTTCTTGAAAGATGATGTCAAAGCTCTTTTTTTCATCTTGGCTTTCAAGCACACCAATAATTTTACCATTCTCTCTCCAATTATTTTCTTCAGTAAGACATTTCATATTGTTTTTTTATTTTTTAAGTTTTGGTTGATTTTATCTTAATTTGTCATGAAGTCATTAGCTTCCAGTTGCTCAATTCTAATTTTTAAGAAATCATTTTCTTCATTGCACTTTTGTGCTTTCTTTCCCAATTGGCCAATTTTGCTTTTAAAGGCATTTTTCTTCTCATTAGTTTATTTTTTACATTTTCTTTTGCCTTGCTCTCATTTCTCTTCCCAATTTTCCCTCTATCCTACTTGATTCTCAAAATCCCTTTTGAGCTCTTCTATTGTCTGAGATCAATTCTTATTTTTCTTGGAGGCTTTGGTTATTGCTACTTTGACTTTGTTAACGTCATCTGAATGTGTGTTTTGATCTTTCTTATCTCTTATCTGACCATATGGTCAGAATCTTTTTCTGTTGTTTGCTCATTTTCCCAGCCTATTACTCAGCTTTTAACTAAAATAGGACTCTGTTTCCAGAATGAAAAGTGTAATCTTCTGAGTTTCAAGGGTAAGCCAACGTTGCAATCTATGGAGTGAAAGCTCTGGAATCTGCCTCTGCTACTGCCACCATTACTGTTAATTTAGTGGCTTCAAGGATCAATCCTGGTTTTCTGGAGCTCCACTCTTACTCTAGTGTGATAAATCCTTCCTGACAAACTTTCAAAGAGTCCCTGGTAATCGTGGACTAATTCTGGATGACCACCACTGCTACTGCTGATTCAGAGTCCTCAAAGGCACACCTCTTAGTTGGTGGGTCCCTGGATATGCTAGCAAGGCCTGTACCAGGACTGTATCCTAATGCAGTCTTTCCTGCTGACCCTCCAAGTTGTCTTCAGCTAGAAAATTGTTCTGCTCCATCTTTTTTTTGGCTTCTGACACTCTAAAATGTGATTAGATTCATTATTTAAAGTATTTTGAGGGATTTTGGGAAAGTTTGGTTGAGCCCTTCCTTTACTATCCTGGCAAGAGAACAAGATGACACTCTACATAGGCCATCATCACCCCCAGTCTGGCTATTGCAGTAGCTGGCGGGGAGGGGTCTGCCTTCCTCAGGTCTCTCCCCTCCACTCCATTCTTCTTCCAACTAAAAACCTTATTTTCCTAAAGTAAGATCTCACTCTGCCACCTCTTTACTCAATAAACCTCACTTACTCTTTATTACCATTAGGATAAAATATAAAAGACTCAGTTTGGCATTGAAAACCCTCCATAACTTGCCACCTCCTACCTTTCCAGGCTTTTACCTCACTCAGCAGTATATACTCTTACATCCAATGATACTACCCTTCTGGCTATTCTACAAACAGAGCACTCCATATCTGGGTACCTTTGCTATTTCCATGCCTGGAATGCTCTCCCTCTGCTCCAGCTACTGACATTTCTGGGTACCTTTAAGTTTTAACCTAAAATCCAAACTTTTGAGTTCTACTATATTCCTTCTATGGCACAAATATGGTTTTGACACTTAAACCTGGGAGAACAAACTCAGAGGAAGAAAATGATAAGAAAATTTCCTAAATGAATAATAATGCAAAAGAAAACTATACAATGTATTGCAAATATTATGCACTATGACCAGGGCTGGTTCGATATCAGGAAAACTGTCAGTATAATTGGTCATGTCAATAGCAAGACAAGAGACGCAGAAAAAGCTTTTGAGAACATACAACATCCATTTCTATTTAAAACACTAGAAATCATAGGAATGGAGTCTCTCTTCAAATGACACTTAATTTCTATCTGAAACCAAGAACAACCATTACCTTTAATGGAATAAACTAGAAGCCCCACTAAGAAGTAAAGCAAGCCTGCAAGTTATTGCCACTTATTCAATATTGAATTAGAAATGCATGCTTATAGCTTTTCATGTCAAGATGGTGGAGTGAGACAGGAGCCTGCCTGAATGCTCCCAAATTCTTCTACAAACAACCTTACAATAATGCCTTAGAACTATTTTTGGAGCTGTGTATGGCTTGGAAGGTCAGCAGGAAATGCCTGTCTCCTTGGAGTGGGAGGGAAACACAGTAGATGAAATATCCAGTGTCAAGTCACACTCCAAGGGTCTACAGCAATGACCTGAGTCTTGGAACAAGCCAGCAACAATGTCTTACCCTCAGTGAGCACAAGAAGAAAGTTCCATACCCAATGCTAGTCAGTAGCAAGATTTTGTCCCTGGGACAGACCAGCAGTGAGGCTGCGCCCTCAGAATAAACAAGAAGCAAATCCCCACCCCTTGTTCAAGCCAATAGAGAGACCCCAACCCATGGGCAAGCTAGCAAAGACACTCCACCCTAAAGCATGCCAACAGGAGGTATACCATCAAGTATAAGCCAGTGCAAGCCAGGCCCCTGAGCCCTAGCCCAAGAAGCTTGGGTTTCAGTTTTTACATATAGTACACATTCACAAAATAAACAGAAAATGTGCAAAAGTACAAAAAAAAAAAAAAAAAAGAACCTGACCATAGAAAGTTATGCTAGTGAGTGGGAAGATTGAGACACAAAGTTAGAAGAGGATGTGTGATAATGTGATGATGGCTACAAGATAAGTTACAAAGAAAAATGTGAATTGATCTCAGTCAGGAAAAAAAAAAAAGCTCACTCTTGGAAGAGTTCAAAAAATGGTTTGAAAAGCAAATAAGAGAAGAAGAAGAAAAATTATATGAAGCAAGACAATCAAAAAAGAGTCAACAGCTCAAAACACTGAAAATAGAAAAAGTTGTGCAAAGATTTACCAAAAAAACAAAACAAAACAAACAAACAAACAACAACAACAACAAAAAAAAACCCCAACTCCATAAAAATAAAATTTGCTGGAAGAAAAAGAAAGTACAAAAGTTCCCTGAAGTAAACAACTGCCTAAAAATTGTCAAATAGAAGAGGAAGTACAAAAACTCACAGAAGAAAATAATTCCTTAAAAATTAGAAGTGGGCAAGTGGAAGCTAATGACTCCATGAATCATCAAATAATAATAAAACGAAATGAAAATATAAAAGAAAATGAGAAAAATATCTTCAGGAAAACAACTGAATTGGAAAATAGGCCAAGGAGAGAAAATTTTAGAATTATTAGATTACCCAAAAGCCACTTTGTAAAAAAAAAATATAGAAATCATATTTTATGAAAATATAAAGGAGAATTTCCCTGATATCTTAAAACCAAAAGGTAAAATAGAAATTAATACAATCCACTGGTCACCACCTGAAAGAGATCCCCAAATAAAATTTCTAAGACTATAATAGCTAAGTTTATGAATTCCCAGGTAAAAGAGAAAACCCTAACCCTACAAGCAGATATATCCAGCCACAAAATAAATTTTTTAAAAAGGTGAAAAAAATGTTGTTTTTCAGTTATGTCTGATTTCTTGTGACTGCAATCATGGTTATTTTGGTAAATATACTGGCTTGGTTTTAAATGGTTTTAGAAGCCATCTCATTCTCCAGCTAAATTTACAGATGAATTTAAGTGAATAGGATTAATAGGATTAATGACTTACCCAAGATTATACAGCTAGCAAGTGTCTGAGGACAGAGTTGAACTCTACTAATAGAAATCATCTTGACTCTAGACACAGTATTCGATCTGTACCACTACCAACTGCCCCCAAGATGAATAGAATTTTATAAAAAGTGAATATATCTCTGTAGAAAACTAAATAGGAATACAAAAGATTGTAATATTTTCCCAGTTATTCAAGATTTCTTAGCAAAAAACAAAATGGCATATGTTATGGTATAACTACTCACAAAACAAATTCAAAAAATTTTCAGACTATAATGCAATAAAATTACTTTCAGTAGCAGGTCATGTAAACATAAATTAAAAGTCAATTAAATGGCATCCCTAAGAATGTGTGGTTCAAAAAAACCCAAATTGACCCGTCCACCGGGCCATCAAAGTGTGGGCTCCGAGGCTGGCATTTGTCTGAAAGGCTAGGCCTGAAACGTAATGGGGTTAGAAATGAGGAGGGAGACCAGTTGGGGTGAAAACAAAATCTCAGTTTAATGAGTGAAGAGGGTCTAGTTATATACATTTTCTGAATAGGGGGCTGTAAAGTAAAAGGAGTGTTACACCAGATGTATGGCAGACATCCTGGAGCCTGGTCGCTATCTCGCACCTGGGCTGATAGGGCCAATTTCCTGGAACACACATTATCTTGTCTCAGGAGTTTGGGATGAATAGTTTCAGAATGTGTGGGAAAGTGTATTCTTCTTTGATTCCCAGGGCATGTAGCTCTTTGATTCCAAGGACATGGTCTCTGGCATGTCCCCCTTTTTTTATTTATGCACGGGTGGGAGGCCTGTCTTAGGCTATGTGACCGGCTTCCGGTTGTGGGGAGCGAGTGTTGACACACAACCAATGTTACAATGTCTTAGTATCGCCAATCATTGGAAAGGAGGATGCATGCCACCAAGTGCTGTCTTAGGTCGTCGGGGTCAGCCATACCAACTCGGGGGTACGCCAATGCGAACCCTGTCTTCAGTGGGTGGCCTGACCTCTCTAGGTTGCCCGTCATGGCACTTGCATGGTCTTACTGCTATGGCTCCAAAATTAAAAAATAATAAGTCAACCTCAAAGCATCCACCACCCGGGGTCACACTAATCCCGTCATTGGCTAGACCACTGCCTGCTGAAAGGGGGGCACAGCCTAGACCTGACCCGTCGGTACCAAGGCTCTTCTAGCAATTGGTCATTAAATCTCAGTGAGCCTCCGATGGGCTCTTTGATGTTGAGGTTTTAACAAAATAAGGGATTCTAAAACTAAAGCATCCAAATTCAATCTGAACTAGTGAGATAGGGGGTGGGGCAAAAGTGCTTAAGGCAAAGTGAATAGAAGCTGGGTGTTCCCATTCTTTCAGGTATTTTGAAAAAATATATACCAGGTTCCCCAATGTTCTACCTCTTCCTTCCCCCTTTTTTTTTTTTTTCTCATGGAAAGGAATTATCGAATGACCATTGCCCATATAAATCCCAAGAGTGAATCAAAATCCCTATACATAACAGACTAGTACAGTAGCATTTCCTAAAAATCCCTCAAACATAACAGCAATAATTACACAGTTTTAACAAATCCCATCCCAAATCTTAAGCACACAGTAATAGATGATCCAGGCAAGGTTTAACAGTCAGTCATCAACCATTCCCAAAGTCCCCCATATCAGTCCAAAGTACACTCGATGCAGAGTCCAGTCCATGGTCTCCTGTACAAACTGCTGCTTCAGGCTGTGAAGTGATAGGAGGCTCTCATTCCATGCAGAGTGGGTGTGTGCCGTGGTGACAATCAAAGCTGATCAAAGCTGATCCAGGTTCCAGAAGCAAGTCAATACCTGTAATTTGACCAAAATCTAGAGCAAAAACACAAATCTAGCACAAAGATTAGATCAGTCTCAGATAGAAAGACTCAGTTCATCAGGTTGCTGCAAAACATGAGGAGGCCAAAGTGAATTGTTCCCTATGTGAAGAAATGAGTTTGCTTTACAGGCCAAGCAAACGGGTGCAGTCTTACAGACCATTATTAATTGTCCTCTTATGTAGAAACCTTAAAGAAATAAAACACAAATATCCAGTAACAGACAGATGACCAAGTGAAATACTCATTTGCCCAAGCATTTAGGATACAATGATTACATATGAACAGACTGAAAATAGAAAGGCATGACATAACTGAATTATATTAACAGTTCTATTGACCATTGCTCTGATCAGAGAGATCAGTTACAAAAGGAAAAATGCAAGAACATAATAGAATTTTAACTGCTTATCAATTGTCCCAGTAATTGTCACAGGGTGGAGCTTTCAAAATTCCCAAATAGCATTAACTAATTAATTCTAAGCCAAAAAAAATTTTTACCTCCAATAACAGATGTCATTAATCAAATTTCTGATAACTCTTAAACAATTATTTATCATAACCTTGTAATAATAACAGAAAGAAATTTCATCTCAGTAAGTTCACAACTTAGAACAATTATCATATCTGGGTAGGAAAGAAATTTTGTCTCAGTAAGTTCACAACTTAGAACAATTATCATATCTGGGTAGATGTTACATGAGTGAACATTATACATACAAATCATTTTGCTTTTAAAATACCCAATACATAGAAAAATAACCCAAATTGCATATTGTCCATAACAGAAACATTTTCAAAAGGACAAAGAAAAAAACTATCATTTTCAGAGGCCCTTTAAATAACCTCAGGATGACCCAATACAATCAATTTAAACTTATACAAAACACCCAATTCCACATAAAAGAATTCAAGAAGGTTTTTTTTTAACATAGCAATTAAACTTTTAGAAATATTCGGACCAAAGTATGGATCACATTTATGACCATATTCCTCAACCAAGAAAATATTTATGTATCAAGAAACAAATATTCAATCAATTAACTTAAAAGTATGTCCTTAAAAATCAGTTTGCTGAACTGGCCGTAATCAGATAAGAAAAAAAAACGGCAGGAACATACTCAGGGGGGTGAGGGGAGGAGAGGATTCCACATGGCCACCCTTCCCCCACTCCTGCCCCCTGGGGAAAAAAAAAAAAAAAACTTCCCTCAGGTTCCCCATTCAAATTTCCTAATGGGGATCCTTTTCAAGATTTAACCCATCAGTTTCCCAATATCAGGTTTCTTCCCAAATTCACCCATTTCCAACCTTCTCTTTCTCCCTGGCTACATACTTAAACAATCTCCTTAAAGAACTTTCCTATCAGATGCTCCTGATGCTACTGTAAAGTAGCATAAGACAGTAGAGGTGGATGGCTCCCTCCCCCACCTCTTTACCTACTCCCAAAAGTCTTTCACCTTCCTTAAATCATGCAAACCTCTAATTGCCCCTACTAATCAGTCTTTCCTAAATCACCTGCATTCCTCTTTCCTTTTTCCTACAAAAACTTGTAAGATTCACACTATAGTGAATAGTCCAAACCTCCAAAAACCCACACATGTCCAGCAGAGCTGGTTTTAAAGTATAACTTATGTTAACAAATAACTCAATATATTTCAGAAGGTAACAAACTGAATCAAACTAATACAGCTGTTTTTAAAAGTTTTTCTTCTACCACATTTCTTCTAACAGCTATTAGCATCTTGCTATTAGCATCTTATCTCCAAAGCTTTTTATTGCCCAGGCCAGGCTGACCTTGAATTTTATTGCTCTTTACTCTAGTAGGCTTTTCCTTACTCACAAATTAGTACAACAGGTTAAAAGTTTTAAAATCACAAGCAAATTTTCAAACAACCAATTCCCAAATTTCTTAATCATTGTTCTTAAACTTGACAAAGCTTTTAAATCAGCAAAAACAGGTTAGGGGCTGTATTTTAACTTTCCGAAATTCCAAATCCCTTTCAATCTATTTTTTCATTTCCTTTTCTTCCTTTCTCTCACTTTTCTCCCTTTGTCTCACAGGCTGCTGCAGTCAGCCAGAGACAGAGAGAGAGAGAGAGAAAGATTTTTCAAGCTTCTTGATATTTGCTAAGCCTGCACACAGAGGCTGAATCCTTATCTCTTACAAGTTTGGTACCTTTTAACACAGACACACACAGACAGACATGGAGCTCCGTTTTAGTAAGCATAGTTGCAACGGTGTTCTTAAAAATTTTTCCAACCAATAAAACAGACAAATCACACAGAACATAGAACACACATCACACAGACTACACAGTTACAACATTAAACAAACATATAACACATAATATTCTTCAAGGGTCTCACCATTTTGGGTAATTAATTATCGGGGCAGTAAGAAAGGGCAAGGTGTAAGGAGGTGGAATATACCCTGCAGCCTCGCTTTCTGAGGCACTAAGGGCATTCTGAGTTTTTACAGGGAGTTTAGGTTGGGGGGCGGGGAAGACGGGGTATGCGAGATTGCTCTCTGTGGGGGGAGTCCCTACTTTGGGAAGCGGGGGGGTAGATAGACTTGACGGGGGGAGGGGGGGATCTCAAAGATCCCTGACGGGGAATTTTTACTCCTCTTTCTCTAAGGCCACTCTTAAAGGCCTGTTCTTTAGATAAACTAGTCCCCATGAATGCGGCAGATTATGTACTCACTTTTCAGTTGCGTGGCTCTCTGTGGAGCGATATGTGTGGCTCTCTATGGAGCGATCTCTCTGTGGAGCGATCTGCGTAGCTCTCTGTGAAGCGATCTGCGGGTCTCTCTGTGGAGCGATCTGCGCTGCTCTCTGTGGAGCGTGGCTCTTTGCGGTAGAGCTGACTGGTAGGGGTCCGGCCGGACGAGCTTCTTCTTACCTCTTCTTAATCTGCCGGACAAATGTTCAGTCTCGGGGCCCCACGTATGGGCGCCAATTGACCCGTCCACCGGGCCATCAAAGTGTGGGCTCCGAGGCTGGCATTTGTCTGAAAGGTTAGGCCTGAATTTAATGGGGTTAGAAATGAGGAGGGAGACCAGTTGGGGTGAAAACAAAGTCTCAGTTTAATGAGTGAAGAGGGTCTAGTTATATACGTTTTCTGAATAGGGGGCTATAAAGTAAAAGGAGTGTTACACCAGATGTATGGCAGACATCCTGGAGTCTGGCCGCTATCTCGCACCTGGGCTGATAGGGCCAATTTCCTGGAACACACATTATCTTGTCTCAGGAGTTTGGGATGAATAGTTTCAGAATGTGTGGGAAAGTGTATTCTTCTTTGATTCCCAGGGCATGTAGCTCTTTGATCCCAAGGACATGGTCTCTGGCACCAAATGCCATGGAAGAATATAGTATTTATGGGGAAATTTATATCTTTTAATGTGTACATCAATAAGATAAAAAGAACAAACTGGTGAATTAGACATGTAACTAAAAAGCCTTGAAAAATAATGAATTAAATATCCTCATGAAATCCTAAAAATTAAAAGAGAGATAAATAAAACTGAAAGTAAAAAAAAAGTAATTGAACTTTAAAACTTGGAACTTGTTTTATGAAAAAGCAAATAAAATGGATAAATGATTGATTTATTTGACTTTTTCAAAAAAAAAAAAGATAAGTATCAAAGATGGAAAAGGTAAATTCACCTCCAATGAAGATAAAATTAGAATAATTATTAGAAGTTATTAAGCCCAATTTTATGCTGGTAAAATTGACGATCTAAATTACTCAAATTAAAAAATTAATTAGAACATTTAAATAATTCTGTATTAGAAAAGGAAATTAAACAAGCAACAAATGAGCTAAATAAGAAAAATTGCTAGGACCAATGGATTTACAAGTAAATTCTCTGAAGTGTTTAAGGAATAATTAATCCAATACTGTGTAAAGTATTTGAAAAAAAAGGAAAGAAAGAGTCTACTAAATTCCTTCTTTGAAACACATGTAGTTTTGCCTGAAAACACTTATATGAACTGATATAAAATGAAATGAACAGGACCAAGGGAGCATTGTGTATAATAAAGTAAATATTTCACAGTGAAAAATCAAGAATGACTTACTTATTCTCAACAATACAATCATTCAAAACAGTTCCATTGGAGTTAGGATGAAAAATACTATCCATCTCCAGAGGAAAATATTGGTAAAATCTGATGCAAAATGAAGCTTATTTTTTAAGCTTTTTTTATCTTGGTTTTGTGTGTGTATGTGTGTGGCTGTTGTTTCTTTTTATTCTCTATTCTCTTTCACAATATGGCTAATATAGAAATATATTTTGTATGACTCTAAATTTATAGTATCTATAAAATCCCTTATCTTTTTAAGGTAGAAGACAAAAGAGGGAGGAAGAAATAGAATTGGGAACTCAATTTTAAAAAAAACCCATGTAATTGGAAAAAATAGATATTAAAAATATTGTTTTGATATGTAAATGAAGAAAAACAAATCAGAGGGAAAAAACCTTTATAGACCAATTTCCCTAATAAATATTAATGCAATCAAATAAAAGATTCAAGAGAAGCATTAAAAGGTAAAAAATGAAAGAAAAATCATAAGGGGGCTTTTTTAAAAAGGATAAATCATTTACATTCCTATATAGGAATTATTTGGAAAGTTGGATTCTTCATAGAAAGAATGAAAGCTAATTATGTTGAAATTATATAAATAAATTCATTAATGGGAAAAAATGCGCCAAGGTTGCACTATGGCATAGTAGAATTTATGCCAGGAATGGAGAGTTGGTCAGTATTAGGAAACTTAAACATAATTGACGTTACCAAATGCAAAAACAACACAAACCATAAGATTATCTCAAGATGCAGAAAAAGCTTTTGACAAAATATAAAACCTCTTCCTATTAAAAACATAAAAATAAATGAAGGCTTTCTTAAAATGGCAAGTCATCTCTATCTAAAAGGAAAAAGAAAACATTACCTGTAAAAAGTTAAATTAGAGCTCTTCCCAACAAGATCAGAAGTGAAAAGGACAAGTACTGGAGAAGATGTACAAAAATAGGGACACTAATGCATTGTCTATCTCTGCTGATTTGGAGACCCATTCATTGGGACCAATGTCATTTCATAGATGATCACGCTTGTTACAAATTTAACATTTTGAAGTCCATTATCTATAAAAATTTGTGTTAATATTAATTCTACATTTTCTTGCATTCTGATTTGGGGAAATCAACACATACAGAATTGCTATTGATTTGCAGGTGACTCTCAGGATCTGAGGCTGTTTGGTGGCTAGAAGGTTAACCCTAAGGGCAGGATTCAATTCCTATCTCAGAAGGTACTTGTTACACTTATAATCTCATTTGGCTTTTCTTTGGCAAAGATACTGAAATGATTTTCCATTTCATGAGAAGCAGAGGTCCTTAGGACACATTGATCTGGGGAGTGAATCTAGGCATTTCTGTTGGAATGATTGTTGAGCCAATCAGTACTCCACCAGTTAAGGACAAATGCCAAGAAATATCTTCTAGCCTTTGAGGGGAAATGTTCAGAATGCAAGTTTGCCTCTTTCATATTTGTCATCAGAAATGTCTACATGCAGCCCTAGAAAATCTTAAGTAGATGGTCGTTCCTTCAGTCTCTCCTTTTGTGAATACAAAAAGAGGTTCCTGTATAGAGACCAGACTGAGAAATGATGGTTGGCCATAGTGAGTCACCAGTAGCCTTAGAGAGATCCAAGTTCCCTAGAGCAGACCCTTTGGGTGTCACTGCTGTCCAAATGAGAGAATAATAGCAGCTCGGCAACAAGCTATTAACATTGAAGAAATCAGAGAGCTCCTATATATTATCACAAGCACAGTTAATGCTAATAATAAAATGACAAAAAGCTAACAGTGACCATAAGTAAAAGGCTTTCTTTATTCCATTTAAAGAGGAAAACAAGACACATGAGCTCTGGGTTCTCTAAAGGAAACACCCTTTAATGTGGGCAAATCTCAATATTTTATCAATAAATCACAGTGAGCTGTAGCCCTGACCATGGAGAAATAATAGCAACAATGCACAAATGGGATTCCTAGCAGGATTCATGAATGGATCATGAGGATTACAGGTGCCTCTCCAATCAGATCAGCTAATGGGGATATGGAATTATTCTCAGAGTTTTCTGTGGTTGAAGTGATCCAGAGGGTGAGTGCAAAGAATTGTTGTTCTGCCAATCTCAGAATGCAGTTTGGTTGTTGGGCTTCAATTCTGGAAATATGCATCCTCATAGTAAAAAGAGACAGGGTAATTTATGTTATGGAGAACTTGACTTTTTTCCCTTTTGGCCAAAGGTAGGGAAGTTTATAGAACCACCAACCCCCTTTCCCCTTTCTGGCCAGTAAAGGAGAGGCTGGTACCCACATGGGTAGCTCATATACTAAAATTGGAATGTACAGATTAGCATGGTCCCTGCACAAGGATGACACAAAAATTCATGAAGTGTTCTGTAACGACCGCACTCGTACCCAGGACACCCCAGAATCAGCCGGAGTCAGGATAAGCAGAAGTCCTCAATCTTTATTCTGGGTCCTCAGACTCAGAATTGAACAGGATAGAAGCAGATTCTTCACAACCTTCTCCTCGTCTACCCCTGAGAGTGTCTGGCTAGCTTTACTCCACTCCCTAGTCCCTCCTACAGTCCTCTATACATCAATCATTGAACCAGTAGGGATAGTGGAAAGGATCATTTTCCAAGCACATGCCCACAGAGTATCATCCAATCAGAAGTTAGCCTCAAGCGCTTGCAATCCTAATCCCAGTGCATAGTTCCAGCCCTCTACAGTGTTCCATATTTTTTCCTTTTTGATTTTTTTCCTTGTATTCAATTCTTCTTGTACAAAACCATTATTATTCATACAATTATGATGCTCTTAAATATGAAGCTCATGGTTGGGTGGAGAAGCTTAGGTGTGCTAGAGTCCACATCTCCCTCCCTGATGTTACACACTAAGGGTACAGTTGCCATGAGTTAAAGATATACTTTGTTCTCCACAGTCTCATATTGTCTCAGAATTGTTTCAGCACCTCTTGCAAAGTTTCTGGGCTATTCCTGAGAAGCCAGGAAAACTTGGCCAGGAGAACCTGTCCTTGTCCCATCTTTAACAATTAGGATGATCTTATCAAATTCCCCAATTACCAGTAAATCTGTTGCCATCAGGATATTCTGGGAGCAGCTGGGACCTGTAAGTTTACAAAAGCATTCCTTGGAGGTAGTGAATGAGAGGTAGTCCTCATAACCTGTGGCACTTATGTCTGCTTCTTTGGAAGCAGCCAATGATAATCTTTCACCTTTGGGATGCTGACCAATTAGACGGTTTCTTCTCTGTACTTTGTTCTGTGCTTAGAAAAGTGTATCATATCATTTATTATCAGGTCATATGCTCCTTATAATAAATGATGAATTATTGGGAGATTTGCTTCCATCTTCATCTTTGGTAAATTTCGAATGAGATCATTGGTGTTAGAAGAGGGATTTGGTAAGAGAATCCTCCAGCTGCAGAACCTTATCACCCTTACTTTGGCACAAGTGAAGAAATCTCCCCAAAGCCACCATACTGTTTCTCCTAGGGGTATACAAGAAAAAGAAAAAGAAAGCTTTTATTTTATTTATTTATTTATTTTTATTCTTTAAATAACTTTTTATTGACAGAACCCATGCCAGGGTAATTTTTTACAGCATTATCCCTTGCATTCACTTCTGTTCCGATTTTTCCCCTCCCTCTCTTCACCCCCTCCCTCAGATGGAAGCAGTCCTTTACATGTTGAATAGGTTACAGTAAAAAGAAAGCTTTTAGCATGGGTATCAAACAAGGAAGTATGAAGAGAAAAACAAGCAGGGGGTTATGCCTGTAGCCAAGGAGGTTGCAGCACATGGGAAGGAACTAAGGAAGTCTTTTATAGTATTTTGCTTATTTATGTTATTTGTATTGGGGCTGGGAAGTTTGAGGAGCGTGGCAAATTGGGGCAGAAAGAATATAAGGACTGTGCTGAGAAGTTTCTCAGCCTGCCTTCACGTCTGCCTAAGCCCAAGCATGTGCCCTTGGGATATCCTCTGCTTTCTATCCTCCTCCCTCAACTCTACCTTCATGAGTGGGAGAAGGAGGAGCAGGAGGGGCAATGATACATTGGGCACCTTCAGCAGTTTTTCTTTCCCAACACCTGAAGCAAGGCAAAAGAGAAAAGACATTTTACAGCTCTTGGGATTACAACTGAGCACTTCAGTTTTTTAGTCAGAGCTGCTGATGAATGTCTGCCAGTCCTTACCTCTATTCTCATCCAATTGAAAATTGATGCACCAGTGGGTGGAACAGTGGCCCTTACCCAGGAAAAATTCAGGCTTTATTACATATAATATAGGAGCAACTTGACCAAGGACACTTACAACCTTCTCTAAGTCCTTGGAATTCCCCTGTATTTTGCTCTATAAAAGAAATCTGGAAAATGGAGGATGTTGACTGATTTGAGAAAAGTGAATGAACAGATGGAAACTATGGGAACTCTTTAGCCTGGGCTTCCATCCCCTACTCAGTTGCCTAGGGAATGACCTCTGTGGGTTACACATATTAAGGACTGTTTCTATTCTATCCCTCTGGATAAGGAGAACTGTTAAGCGTCTTGTTGAAGGTTTAGCCTGAGAAAATGAGAAAATACCAATTTGGGTTAGTGCAGGGTCAACTTATGGGGTTGAAGGATGCTGTTATGGGTACAGGCAGGACTGCTGTTGGTACTTACAGACCTCATTGTGCATGTACTCAGGGCCTGTTTTCCATCAAATTGAGGTTATGATTGTTGACTATTGTTGAGAACATCAGAGTGTTTGCTGTCATGCACGAGAATATCTTGACCAGTGATGAATGTGCAGGAGTGAGCACAAAGATCTGAGGAGATCCTCCCCAGCTGTAACTTGGCAATAGTTCCTTAGACTTATATGGGGCACTGAGAGCTATAGGATATAAAAAATGAGGCAGGGGGAGAGGCAGAGGAGAAGTTCCTGAATATATACCTGATTGGCAATACAGCTGTCTTCTCTTTCCTGTTCCTCTGGCTTCTGGCTGCCCCCAGTGTTAGGATCCAGACAGAGAATATGAAAAGTTTTGCCTCTTCAGTGCCCAGCATTAATTTACCTGAGTCCTATAAAAGATCTGAATTGACAGTTTTGTCAGAGGAATTGAAAAACAGCCCTACTATGTGTCAAATGAATGTTCTTACTCTAGTAAGAGAGCATTTTCAAAAGTTATGTTATTATGTTATTATATTAATAGATGGTATCTTGGAGTGGGCCCCTGAGGAGCAAATGTTAGAAGGAAGCCTACAAAAGACCACAGGAACACTAAGGAACTACCAATTGTATACAGTTCCAGAAAAAAATTCAAAAAATATGTTCCTTTTCAATATTTAGGGTATGAAATATGCCCCAAGACAATTAATAGTACAAAAACTTTCTTTAGTGTAATGACCGCGTATTTAAAATCAGCGGGAGTCAGGAATTCAGGTTAAGGGGAAAATCTTCAATCTTTATTGAAGTGAAGAGGTGAATAAGGATTGCGATAGCAATATGGGCAACTGCGACAGGAAGCCAGCTAACAGAGAGGGATCTGAGCTGAAAAGCCGCTGCAATCGCAATGCAAGCAGTCTTTCCTTCCCCGTCCTTTTCCCCTCCCCTGCCTCCACCTACCAAAATCGTCATTTCCTATACAACACATCAGGACTTGCACAAAGAGTGGGCAGGGGCCATTCTTTCTCCAAGCTTATATATTAATAGAGTATGGTCCAATTACTATTTAGCCTCATGTGCTTGGGACCTCAGTACATCAACTTGAGCCTCAGCCCATTACACTTTAGGAACAGAGAAGTAGAACACCTTAAATGACTTTCAGAAATTGATAGGAGACATCCAATGGATCTGTCCAGTGTTAGGCTTAACTACTTATCAATTACAACCATTGTATGACATTTTAAGGGGAGGCACTGCTTTAGACAGATCCCACCAGCTAACAACAGAAGCCCAAGAGTCTCTGAAAGAGGTTGAGCTGGCTTTATCCAATGTGGTTGAAAGAGTCACTCAAAAACCCTTGGAAATATCAATTTTTGCTACACAAGAGGCATCCACAGCAGTCCTTCATAGGGAGACAGTTTAAGAGAGTGGGTGAACCTCCCAGCACAACCAGAACAAAGCCTTACTCCTTACCCAGTGCTTGTGGCTAGAATCTCTTTAAAAGCCATTAAATGAATAATACAGTTATCTGGGATAACTCATGTATGCTGGCAAAATTTATTGGGCACAGCTACAAATTTTACATATGGGTCCTCCTTAAAGATAATCCAGCTATTACACTATTGGCCATGGATTTTTGAAGAAAAGAGTAGTCAGAACTCCTTTTCAGTCCACTCAGCAGGAGTTGTATTCAGTTATGCTAGTTCTTACTTATTATCCAGGAGATACAAATAGAATATCTGATTCAGCCCATTCAGTAGGTGTGGTACAAAGAATTGCCACAGCTCAGATAAAATTTGTAGCCTATGCCATATTTCAGCTTTTTAAGGAACTTCAAGAGCAAGTGAGAAAACATCCAGGTAAGTATTACCTCTTCCACGTTCACTCTCATACTGGTATTCTAGCAACTATTTTTCTTGGAAACTCAAAAGGCAGATCTCACCATGTTAGCCAACATTCCCTAATTCAGCACGCTCAAAAATCTCATTTTAAATACTAGTGGGCTGCTCGAGCTTTATGTTTACATTGGAATAACAAGAGAGGAATCTAGGAGCATAGTAAAAGCCTGTACAGCTTGCCTTCCTTTCCACGCTCCCATGCTCCCTCCAGGGAAGAACCCTCATAGTTTAAGACCCAATGAAATTCGGCAAATGAATGTGACCCATTATAAATCTTTTGGTGGTCTGTCTTTTATCCATGTTGTGGTAGACACTTTTTCAGGAATCACTTTTGCAAAACCAGCAACAAAAGAGACAGCCCAAGTGGTCACTGAATTCGTTATACAAGCTTTTGCAATCATGGGTGTGCCAAAAGCAATAAAAACAGATAATGGACCTGCATAGACTTTTATTTATTTATTTATTTATTTTGCTGAGGCAATTGAGGTTAAGTGACTTGCCCAGGGTCACACACCTGAGAAGTGTTAAGTGTCTGAGACCAGATTTGAATTCAGGTCCTCCTGACTTCAGGGCTGGAGCTCAATCCACTGTGCCACCTAGCTGCCCCTCTGCATATACTTCTAAACATTTTGCACACTTTTTTTGCACAGTATCAGGTTTCACACACCACTGGCATACCCTTCAATCCTTGAGGACAAGAAATACTGGAGAAGAGGAACAGACACATCCAGATGCTTCTCCAAAAACCAGAGAGGGGGAGCCACAGATAACCCTAGAGAACTTCTCCAAAAACCAGAGAGGGGGAGCCACAGATAACCCTAGAGAACTTCTAAACATAGCTAGTTTCTCCTATTAAAATGTAAACTTTCTGTACAGGGACTGTCTTGCTTTTGATACTTGTAACTCTAGTGCTTAGCAAAGTGCCTGACATAGACTGAGGGCTTAAATTCTGATTCATTAACTTTTCATTATTTTTATTCAAAATTGATTTCTTATATTAGGCTAATTCATCAGTTTGACACCTATACTTAAAATTTTATTTATGGACATGTGATAGCATAGCTTTCACTCCTTCCTTCCATTTTGTTTCCTCTAAATTCCTCAGTATCTCACCCTCTATTATTTTTCCTAAATTTGGGCTACAATTAGGTCCTAATTAATGAAATGATGAATTACATAAAGGGGTCCTATGCCTTCTAGGTGTCATTATTCAGTTGTTATTTTGAAAAATATATCCACTGGCTACAGCCCAATGGAAAAATGCAATGTGAATGTGAATCATGTGCGCATCTATGAGATTCATTCTGCATACTAACCAGGACCTGGCTATAATTCTCTATAGACTCAACTTTGGTCAATATAGGTGGACAGCTGTCCTTTTTTTTACCTTCCTTTAAAGCTTTTCAGTTTATATTTGCAAAACTCCAAAAAAGTCTCCTCACCAGCTTTCCTTATATGTAATGTATCCTTTATTGCAATTTACAGGTCACACAAGCAGCTTTGTTTAACTGTAAGGACATCCTGTTATTGTTATTTTAAGCTAGAAATATTCCAGAAACCAATGGATCAATGAAAAATATCTCATTTTGCAAACTGTTCATCATGACCAGGTTGAAGTCATTAAATTTATTTCATCAATGCAAGCATTATTTAACATTACATAATCTCTTAGCATTATGAATTTGTTGAGCAATGATTACAGTCACCATCATCTCAACAGGTAGAACATGCTTACAACATTCAGCATTCATTTATGTTTAAATCACAGGCTTAAAAGGATCTTTCCACAATAGCATGCAGAGTATGTGTGTCAAAGGTACAATTAGCATGCTGAGTAAGGGACCCACACTGGAAGCTTTCCTTTGGGAAGCAGCCTGGATGTCCTGTGTCTCAATTCTAATTTTCTTTCTACTAGCAATAAGAGCAACAAGAGAGTAAAAGTAGAATAGGGATGCAAAGGAGGAGCCAGAATTATCATTTGTTGATCATATATGGGTGAATTAGAGAACACCAGATATCCTCCATCTCAGCATTGATCCCATGGGAACAGATCCTGGTCCATCTCCTTCATCTTCTCTTTGTACTGCTTGTTGAATGTTTCCATTTGAGTCACTGTGAAGTGGTTTTTCCAGTCTCCACAGATTCCTGTCACATATGAAATGAGAGCAACAGGTGCTTGGGTCATGTCCTTAGTGATCATTTTTTCCCATCCCTTTCTCCTTCCCCCTTGACTCAGGAAGGAGTCATGGGTAGACTGCAGTGACTGATATTTATGGGATAGCACCCTCCCCTGCAACCAGGGAGTTCTTCTCTTCATCCTTAAATCATTCATGCAGTATTGACAGGAAGGCTTACCTCTTCCTCTTACTCCTCCTCTGTTTGTTTTTCCTCACTTACAGGAAAACCTGATAGAGGTTTTCTTGGAAACTCATGCATTCTATCTCTGAGTGTGTCATTGCATAAAAATATACTAAAGTCTATTAGATTAACGGGACAAATTCTTTGGCTGCCTCTTTTCTGTCCTACTGTTTTGTGCTGTATACCTTCTCTGATTCTGTTTCTGACTGCCTAGATGTCAATTGGGATGTGGGGGAGGGGAGGCTAACCACCTACTTAACTCTCTAGTGGTCCTAGACCATTGCTTCTCACCTTTTCTCATCAAAACAATTTTGACAGATTCAGTATTTTTTATAGGCATAGGTTCTTTGTTTTCCAGGATGTGCTTTTTCATGACTTGGAAGGAAGCATTCTTCATGACTGAATTGATTTCTTCCTCACTCAGCTCCTTGCCCAAGAATTGGCAAAGTTTTTCCACACTGACCTTAAGATTCTAGAAAAACATACAACAACCTGTAATAGTGGGATGAAAATGTCTTAGAGAAAGAAAAGGAGGGAAAGGGGGAGGTGAAAAGTGTAAGAGAAGAAGAAACAGGGATTTTAGATAAAGAGAGAAAGAATAATCTGAAAGGAAAGATGTGAGGGAAAGAGTGAAAGCACTAAGTACAGGGAGAAAAGAGATTGGAGTTGGTACTAGGGAGTAGTGGGAATGGGAAGGAGGACAAAATCTGAAGCAGGAAGGCAAAGGCAATCAAGTAGAGAAGAAGAGAAAGAAGAAAATTTGAAGGTAGAGTAGAGAAGAGGAATGGAGGTAAACTAAGAAATTATGGTGAGTGGATGAAGAGCTGGTATGGGAGGTGGAGATAAAGAACAGAAGAAAAGAGAAGAACTGAAGCAAATAAAAAAAGAAGAAAACAGTAGGAACAGATGAGGAGAAAAGGGAAAAGTAAACAGAAGCGCTAGAGGAAAAAAGCAGGAAAATAGAGGCAAAGACAAAGGAAGAAACAACAAAATGGAGAGATGGAGAAAAAGAAAGAAATTAAATGAAAATAGAAAGAAGAGTTGAAGAAAAAGAAATGAAGAAAGAAAATAGAAGGAAGAGATGGAGGAAAAGAAAAAGGAAAATAGGGACAAGAAATGTAGGGAAAGAAAGAAAGAAAAACTGGAAGAAGAGATGGAGTTAAAGGAAACAGAAAAAAGGAAAATATATTGGAGTAAAAGGAAAAAAGAAAAAAAAAGGAGAGAAATGAAAAAGGTAGAAAAGGAGGTAGAAGAAAAGACAGAAAGGAAGAGAAAACAGGAAAAAAGAGACAAAGAGAAAGAAAGAAAACAGGAA
This sequence comes from Antechinus flavipes, assembly GCF_016432865.1. Taxonomy (NCBI): domain Eukaryota; kingdom Metazoa; phylum Chordata; class Mammalia; order Dasyuromorphia; family Dasyuridae; genus Antechinus; species Antechinus flavipes. The sequence continues at coordinate 634,741,788 of NC_067400.1, read as the reverse complement.
GAAGATATGAAGGGGAAAAGTAAGAAAGAGCAAGTTGGAAGAAGAGTTTGAAGGGGAAGTTAAAGAATACTGAGTAGATGAGGAAAAGCAAATTATATGTTATTAAAGAGATGGAGTGGTTGAGGAGAGGAAGGAGAGAGGGAAAAGAGATTAGAGAAAATGGGGGAAAGAAAACCAGAAAGGTTAGGTCATAGAGAAGAATGCAAGAGATCACTGAGGAAAATTTTTTAAAACTAAGAAATGAAGAGAAAAGAAAAAGATAAGACGAAGAGAAGAAGGAAGATAGAAGAAGAAAGAGATAAAGGATGAACAAAACCATAAAAAAAGGAAAGAAGGGAGATCAAACAGGAAGGAAAATAGATATGGAAGTTGGGTAAGGAAAAGCTCAAGAGATTTCTGAGAAGGAGAAAAGACTTCCTTTTTATTCAGGATTTTGGGAGCTCTTCCCACCAAGTTTCCAAATCACACAGAGAAAATCTGACAGATATGGAGATATCCTGCAAAGAACTCTTGATAAATGCCAGGATCTCCATGGAGGAGATTCAGAGTGAGGGGACTTAACTAGACCAGAGGATGGACCCAGGATCAGAACTGGCAGGTACTACAAAGAACACTTGATGATCTGTTTTTTTGTTTTTGTTTTTGTTTTTTTTTAAATAAGTTACTACATCATAGGTTGGTACCTTCAGAACCAAATACTGGCATATGGAGTCTGGTCTCTCTGAACTGGGACTCATTCCTCCTTTCTCTTTCTTGGCTGCTCTGTTGATGCAGTTTCATGCTGGGTTGATACTCCAGCTTTCTCCTGAGGTCTGCGTGCTCTGTCCCATTTCTAGATGTTTGTGTCTGCTTTCCCCTCAGCCTCTGATGAACACAGCCCTCCATGTCTTGGTTTTGGGCATTTGTTCTGACTTTCCCCCATGCTTGGAAAGTTCTCTACTTTTCTTGGCTTCTTTAATGTCCTAACTGAAATTCCCCCTTGTACAGGAAACCTTTTCCAAACCCTCCTCATTCTAGCCTGCCTGTCTCCTGAATGTGTCCAATTTATTACACAGTCTTATTCATACAACAAATTGCACATTTATTCCCAATTAGATTTTATGCTGTTTGAGGGCAAGAGCTATCTTTTGCCTTTCTTTGTATTCCTAGCACTTAGCAAAATACCTGGCACATAGTCCTTAGAAAATAGTGTTCCTTTTCTGACTAAAACAATATGCAATCTGTCATGTAGAACTAAGATACATGCAAGATAAATTGGAAATAATTGAGAAAGGGAAGGCAGTAACATTAATAGGGACCCCTGGAAAGGGGATAAGAGAAAAGTACAGGGACCTTACTTGATGAAGTTCCTCATAGGTTAGGAACAAGAACTCTGAATTTCTCACAGATAGCCATCCTTTCATATGGTCAAAACCAGGACCCAAAAAAACCTGGAAATGAATGGAAAAGGAAGGATGGGAGCCCAGGTTATTTCTGTTTCAGATTGATAAGATGCTTACTTCGCCCTAGATGCTTGTCAGAATGAGAGTCATGGTCAAAGAAGTTCTGCTCTTACTGTACAGTGTGTGTCTGGCAGGGAGGTTAGGGAGAATGGTGGGGTTGAGAGAGGAGAGAGAGCTTGGTTCCCAGTCACAGAAAAATGTCAAACAAGAGAAGGCTAGCTAGGAGAAGAGCCCCAGGGAAGTCACTAGTACAACCCAGAACTTGGTGCAGGTGCTGGCCTTAGCCTCAGAGTTCTCAGCAAGACAAAAGCTAGGTTGGGCCCCTTGAAGTAAATGACATTAAAACTTCACTATGGAGGAAGTAGGGGAATTTGAATGATTTACATTTCAATCCAGGCCTTGGAACTGGTTGGTCTTTTGAGACTCTGCTTTTCAGAAAGAGCACTGGTCTTGGATTCCAAAGGCCTGGGCTCCAAATGAGTGTCAGCTCTGAAAATTTCTTGGTCATATAGTCTTAAAAAAATCACTTTTATAGTCTTCACTTCTAACACTCTTCTCTAAGGTGGGGGTGGCAGTCATTGCCCTGTCTATATTGCTGAGCTGTTGGAAGGAATGTGCCTCCCAGGAAATGAAAAGATATCAAGAAAATAGGGATTTTCATTATGATGGCAAAAAGGTGCAGAGAAAATAGAGAAAACTGATAAAGATGGGAAGTAAGATGCAGCTCCATCATTCCTTCTTCACTCACCATTTCCCTGCAGGAACTCTTCAAAGAAATGCTCAAAAGTTGGACATAACGGGTAAGATGGGATATGATTTTTAAAATGGTATAAAGATACAAGGATGTCCCTTGGATTCCTGGTGACATACAGGATCTGAAAGAGAAATTGGAACATTGGGTGGTTATCACATCCATTTTCCTTCTTCATGAAGCATCTCTAGCAGGGAGAACATTTGACCCATTTTTGGGAGCTGCTTTCTCCATCCATTTCTTATATCTCTTGTTTTACTACTGTGCTGGCAAGTAGCAGGTGCTTAATAAATCCTTTTTGGCTGGCTGACTAAATTATCTCTGGCAGTTGCTGCTAGTGGGTAAACTGTTTCTACTATTTCCCCAGTTGTATGTAATTACTCAGTAGAGTGGATCACTCATGTTGGTAACTTTGCATACTTCTGTTATGGTCATGGGAACATCTACTCATCCCATGAGCAAGATTGCGTTTCCCAACTATTTTTATAATGTCAGGTCCTGGTTCTCATAGAAAAATGACCTCAGAATCAGTGTTACACTTAAATTTTGTCAAAATTCTACAGTGATTCTTTTGTGGAGAAAATAATTTCCTCTTTCATGACTAGTTTTTGAGTCCCTGCCAATGTTTATTAATACAAAGCAGCTATTCACAATAATGGCACAATTAGATATCAAATATAGTCATTTACTTAGCAATAAGGGAAAAGAGGGAAAGAAAGGGAATAAGCATTTATTAGACAGTAGCCTAGAATAAAGGCATGACAATATCTTGGCTGAGGATGACATTCAAATAAAGAACCGATAATAATGTGTATGGCAGGGTCTCAACTGAAAAGTATGGGAAAGGGAAGTATGCAACAGAAAGGATGTCTATTCTGGAGGGAATTGAAATTCTATATAAAGAATGGACACAGAGGGAAACAATTCTAGGAGCAGACTGAGTGCTTATCAAACATTTTATTTAATTGACTAGAAGAAGTAAAGGGATAATGATCAGAAGAAGTAGATAAAGATGCTCTGGAAATATGCTAACTAACAAAAAGAGTGCAGACAATGCAAAGAAGGACTCATCACAGAGAATTTACCCTAAAATTCAAAATGAGTCCAGATAACATAGGGAAAATGGAAGGTAAAGGCAAGTGAAGGAGAGAGTCATGATACTCTAATATCTTCAATATTACTGAACAACTTCTTCAGAGATCTTTCAGTGAATGTACTGTTCCACCCAATAGAAATGTTAGTGTTTCCTCAGGTAACCAAGACATTCAGGGTTCTCCTGGAAGAGTGAGTGGTCACCATATGCGACAGGCTTGATGTTCTCTTTCTAGCTTCAGCCTGAAATTTTCTATTCTTCTCTTTATATGTTCATCATCTTCTCCTCTTCAGGCATTTTCCTGGATTTCTTCTTCTCTTCTTCTTTTAACTCAATTCGTTCTTCAGAAAACTCTAGCATTGCTGAAGAAGAGAGGCAGAAAGGAAGAGAAGTAGCCATCCAGGCAAACCTATACATTAATAGAATATTCGTTCTTTTAGTGCCATGTGCTCTGGGTGCTGCCTCCTTCTCTTCTTCTTGCTACTAATCTTCCTTATTTCTCTCCTGCATCCAGTTCTCTGATTCACAGCCTGTACAAAAATTTGGTTCAAGTACATGATAAACCTATTCTAAACTACTTGAAAAGTATTAAAGTGAAGTTCTCAGATGCTTCCCGAGATAAATCTAATGTTACAATTTCACTTTGAACCATGAAATCACAAAGGAATTGTTGACAAATAAAATATTAATGGCCAGAGCCATATCTTGCAGATCTCTTTTGGTGATGAACCAGAAATTAGAAGTTGCCCAGAGTGCTGAATAGCCTGGGAAACAAAGATCCCTTTAATGACTATTAAGAAATGAGCCAACACAACAAAACTGACATTTCTGTCTTAATTAATTTTCTTATTGCCATGGCAACAATTATTTAATAGAGCTAGAAAAAATAAAATTCAGGTGGAAGAATGAAAGGTCAAGAATATCCAGAGAATCAATGCAAAAATGTGAAGATAGGTGGCCTAGTCATACCTGATCTCCAATTTCATTACGAAGTGGTAATTCTCAAAAGACTTTGGCCCTAGCTAAGAAATAGACTGGTTGATCAATAATGACCGTAGTAATCTAATATTTAATAAACCCAAAGATTTAAGCTTTTTGGACATAAATTCATTATTTGATAAAAACTGCTTGGAAGACTGGAAAATAATATCGCAGAAACTAGTTACAGACATACATTTCACACTGTATAAGAAAAGAAGGTCAAAATGTATACATGATTTATTCAACAATAGTGATACTAGTAGCAAATTAGAAGAGCATGGAACAAAAATAATGATGAATGTTGGAGGGGATGCGGGAAAACGGGGACACTGATGCATTGTTGGTGGAGTTGTGAACGAATCCAACCATTCTGGAGAGCAATCTGGAATTATGCCCAAAAAGTTATCAAACTGTGCATACCCTTTGATCCAGCAGTGTTTCTATTGGGCTTATACCCCAAAGAGATACTACAGAGGGAAACAATTCTAGGAGCAGACTGAGTGCTTATCAAACATTTTATTTAATTGACTAGAAGAAGTAAAGGGATTATGATCAGAAGAAGTAGATAAAGATGCTCTGGAAATATGCTAACTAACAAAAAGAGTGCAGACAATGCAAAGAAGGACTCATCACAGAGAATTTACCCTAAAATTCAAAATGAGTCCAGATAACATAGGGAAAATGGAAGGTAAAGGCAAGTGAAGGAGAGAGTCATGATACTCTAATATCTTCAATATTACTGAACAACTTCTTCAGAGATCTTTCAGTGAATGTACTGTTCCACCCAATAGAGATGTTAGTGTTTCCTCAGGTAACCAAGACATTCAGGGTTCTCCTGGAAGAGTGAGTGGTCACCATATGCGACAGGCTTGATGTTCTCTTTCTAGCTTCAGCCTGAAATTTTCTATTCTTCTCTTTATATGTTCATCATCTTCTCCTCTTCAGGCATTTTCCTGGATTTCTTCTTCTCTTCTTCTTTTAACTCAATTCGTTCTTCAGAAAACTCTAGCATTGCTGAAGAAGAGAGGCAGAAAGGAAGAGAAGTAGCCATCCAGGCAAACCTATACATTAATAGAATATTCGTTCTTTTAGTGCCATGTGCTCTGGGTGCTGCCTCCTTCTCTTCTTCTTGCTACTAATCTTCCTTATTTCTCTCCTGCATCCAGTTCTCTGATTCACAGCCTGTACAAAAATTTGGTTCAAGTACATGATAAACCTATTCTAAACTACTTGAAAAGTATTAAAGTGAAGTTCTCAGATGCTTCCCGAGATAAATCTAATGTTACAATTTCACTTTGAACCATGAAATCACAAAGGAATTGTTGACAAATAAAATATTAATGGCCAGAGCCATATCTTGCAGATCTCTTTTGGTGATGAACCAGAAATTAGAAGTTGCCCAGAGTGCTGAATAGCCTGGGAAACAAAGATCCCTTTAATGACTATTAAGAAATGAGCCAACACAACAAAACTGACATTTCTGTCTTAATTAATTTTCTTATTGCCATGGCAACAATTATTTAATAGAGCTAGAAAAAATAAAATTCAGGTGGAAGAATGAAAGGTCAAGAATATCCAGAGAATCAATGCAAAAATGTGAAGATAGGTGGCCTAGTCATACCTGATCTCCAATTTCATTACGAAGTGGTAATTCTCAAAAGACTTTGGCCCTAGCTAAGAAATAGACTGGTTGATCAATAATGACTGTAGTAATCTAATATTTAATAAACCCAAAGATTTAAGCTTTTTGGACATAAATTCATTATTTGATAAAAACTGCTTGGAAGACTGGAAAATAATATCGCAGAAACTAGTTACAGACATACATTTCACACTGTATAAGAAAAGAAGGTCAAAATGTATACATGATTTATTCAACAATGGTGATACTAGTAGCAAATTAGAAGAGCATGGAACAAAAATAATGATGAATGTTGGAGGGGATGCGGGAAAACGGGGACACTGATGCATTGTTGGTGGAGTTGTGAACGAATCCAACCATTCTGGAGAGCAATCTGGAATTATGCCCAAAAAGTTATCAAACTGTGCATACCCTTTGATCCAGCAGTGTTTCTATTGGGCTTATACCCCAAAGAGATACTAAAGAAGGAAAAGGTACCTGTATGTGCCAAAATGTTTGTGGCAGCCCTGTTTGTAGTGGCTAGAAACTGGAAAATGAATGGATGCCCATCAATTGGAGAATGGCTGGATAAATTGTGGTATATGAATGCTATGGAATATTATTGCTCTGTAAGGAATGACCAGCAGGATGAATACAGAGAGGCTTGGAGAGACCTACATGGACTGATGCTAAGTGAGATGAGCAGAACCAGGAGATCATTATACACTTCGACAACGATATTGTATGAGGATGTATTCTGATGGAAGTGGATTTCTATGACAAAGAGACCTAACTGAGTTTCAATGGATAAATGATGGACAGAAACAGCTACACCCAAAGAAGGAACACTGGGAAACGAATGTGAACTATCTGCATTTTTGATTTTCTTCCCAAGTTATTTTTACCTTCTGAATCCAATTCTCCCTGTGCAGCGGGAGAACTGTTTGGTTCTGCAAATATGTATTGTATCTAGGATATACTGCAACATATTTAACATATATAGGACTGCTTGCCATCTTGGGGGGGGTGAAGGGAGGGAGAGGAAAAAAACGAAACATAAGCGATTGCAAGGGATAATGTTGTATAAAAATTATCCTGGCATGGATTCTGTCAATACAAAGTTATTATTAAATAAAATAAAATTTAAAAAAAATTTTGATATTATTTCTTGCTTGTTTATCCCCCTCTCTCTCTTACTCCCCACCCTTACTCTCTTCACAAGGGTTTTACTTCTGATCACAGCCTTCCCCAATATACCCTCCCCTTTTTCCAGTTCCCCCTTCTTTTTTACTTCCTTTTAGGATAAAATAGATTTTTAAATCCGAATATGTATATTACTTCCTCTTTGAGACTTTTTTTAGATGTAACATTTTTATTGAAATGTTTTATTTCCAAAACATATGCAAGTTTAATTTTGCAACACTAACTCTTGCAAAACCTTGTGTTTCAATTTCCTTTCAATTTCCTCCCCCTACCCCCTCTCTTGGATGTCAAGTAATCCAATATATATTAAACATGGTAGAAATATATGTAAATCCAATATAGGCATACATATTTATACAATTGTCTTGCCGTACAAGAAAAATCAGAACAAAAATGAAAAAGAATGAAAAAGAAAATATAATGCAAGCAAACACCAACAAAAAGAGTGAAAATGCTAGGTTGTGATCCACACCCAATTCCCACAGTCCTCTCTCTGGGTGCAGATGGCTCTCTTCATGTCAAGATCATTGGAAATTGTAATATTCTTCTCTAAAAAATGTAATGTTCTTTGTGAACAGGTTTCTTTGGGGGGCTTCTGGGAGCAGCCTTCATTTCAATTCTGTAATCACCCCAAATGCAGCCAGGAGTTAAAGTCCAAGTCCTTTATTGTCTCCTTCAAAGTCTTATCTCCCTCACTTGGTGCTCAGCTAGTTTTCTGGAGGCCTTCCGGGTCTTGGTTTCAGTGTTCTCCACAGGACAGCCTGCCACCACTTCTCTGTCTTCCTTCATTCTGCCCAACTGCCTTCTCTGGCTTCTGAATCTCTCCAGCTTCCAAAGGTTTGAGCCTTGTTATGTGAATTTAGGAAAGGTTTGGATTCGCCCCTATAAATGACACTTTCTGACTCAGTTTAAGCAAAAGTAAATTTTAATTATACAATACACGGAATAGATTGCTTACAATAACAGCCAACACAGTAAATAATACATAATAGACAAAGAAAAAAGGAGAAATATGATTAAAATGTAAAGCATCACCCGTTCGAAGGAGCACCATCTCTAAGTTGCAATTCTTAAGTTGCAGTTCTTAAGTTGCGATTCTTAAGTTGCAGCAGGCTGGGAAACCTCGAATGAACAGCCTTTGAGTTCCGAACGGGGAGAGATTCCAGGTGGGTGAGGTTCCAACTACAATTAAAAATGGCCAAAATTTATAGTGCTTGAAAACAAAGTCGGCACAGAGCCAACTTGCTTACATATAGAAAGGTAGGTATAGAAGAAAGAAATGCCAGATGGGCTTCCAAGATATGACTTGATTAATGTAGATGTCAGGGAGGGGACCAACCCTCACTGACATTCATTGTGTCCCATGGAGTGGCTAGTTCCCGGGATTGTGGAAGTGAAGCCAAACACATGTGGCATGTTCCCGGTCTCATAGGGTTAAAGAAAGGCTAGGTTCCCATGGAGAGAGTCCCGTTCTTGAAATGATTTGAAATGAACTTACTAATAAAAAGGCATTTCTTATTCAAGCCTCCAGCCACAACAAAGGCGGAAGATAGAATGAATCTGTCTCCTCCTCTGAGAGCTTCTAGTGGGCTTGTCTTCCTGGCCCTATCAGTTCCTCCTTATGTGCCTCACACGGAGTATACACTAATCATTATATCACTAGGAAACCATTATTTGTTGTAGGATTAAATCAATGCTGAACTAGATTTAACCATTGTCTCCCCAGTTCCACTTAGTACCTTGTAAGAATCCTAGCAGGAAATGGTCTGAATTGTTTCACTGTTGAAGAGAGCCACTTCCATCAGAACTGATCATTGTATAATCTTGCTCCTGCTGTGTACAATAATCTCCTGGTTCTGTTCATTTCATTAGCATCAGGACATATAAGTCTCTCCAGGCCTCTCTGAAATCCTCCTCCTGATCATTTCTTATAGAACAATAAGATTCCATAACATTCATATTCCATGACTTATTCAGCCATTCTCCAATTGATGGGCATCCACTCACTTTCCAGTTTCTTGTCACTACAAAGAGGTCTACCACAAACATTTTTGCACACGTGGGTCCCTTTCCTTCCTTTAAGATCTCCTTGAGATATAAATCCAGTAGAAACACTGCTGAATCAAAGGGTATGCACAGTTTGATAACTTTTTGAGCATAGTTCCAAATGGCTTTGAGCCAATTTTGTTGAATAAGGTTTAAATTTTGCCCATCCCCCATCTTTCCACAATTATAATACTTTTTTCATGCTTCTTTTATGTAGGATAATATATACCATTTAATTTCCCACCACTCCTTCTTCCAGTGCAATTTTCTTTCTCACTCATGTATTTTGATTTTTTGGGTATCATCCCATTAAAGTCACTTTATAGCTACACTCTGTCTATATATACTCCTTATAAAGCTGTTAATACTTACAAATATTACCTTGCCATATAGAAATACAATTTACACATATATGTAATGTACATATTATATATATAATAGAAATAGTTTAACCTTATTGAATTTCTTACATTTTTGCCTTCTTGTTTTTTTTTAACCTTTTTATATTTCTCTTGAATCATATTTGACTCTGATCTTTTAATTAGAAATGCTTGAAACTCCTTGATTTCATTAAATATCCTTTTTTCCCCTTGAATGATTATATTCAGTTTTGTTGCATAGGTGTTTCTTGATTGTAATCTTAACTCCTTTGTTTTCTGGCATATCATATTCCAAGATCTCCAGGTTTTTTTGTTTTTTTGTTTTAATGTAGAAAGTGCTAAATCTGTGTAAACTGACTGTAGTTCCATAATATCTGAATTGTTTCTTTTTGGTTGTTTGCAATACTTTCTCCTTTACCTGTGAGCCCTGAAATTTGGTTTTGATGATCTTAGAAGTTTTCATGGGATTTCTTTCAGGAAGAGAGAAGTGCAATCTTTCAACATCTATCTTTTTCTTTTGGTTCTAATATATCAGGATGCTTTACTTTGATAATTTCTTGAAAGATATTATCCAGGCTTTTTTGTGATCATGGCTTTCAGGTGATCCAATATTTTTTATATTATCTTTCCTTGGTCTTTTTTTCTAAGTTAGTTGCTTTTTCAATAAAAAATTTCACATTTTCTTCCATTTTTTTTTACATTTTTGATTTTGTTTTTTATCATATCTTGATGTCTCATAGAATCATTAGTTTTCACTCATTCAATTCTAATTTTTAAGGAAATATTGTACTTCCTTTAGCATTTGGCCAGTTGGGCCAGGGAGTTGTTTTCCTCAGTATATTTTTGTATATCTTTTCCCTGTGATTCTTTTTTATTACTTTCATTTCTTTTTTCAATTTTTCTTCTGCCTCTCTAATTTGCTTTTTAAAATCCCTTTTAAAGTTTTCCAGGAATTCTTTTGGGGCCTGAGAACAAATGACATCCTTTTCTGAGGCTTTACATGGAGCCATTTTGACACTATTGATCTCTTCTAAGTTTAAGCCTTGAACCTCCCTATCACCATAGTAACGTTCTACAGTCAAGTTTTTGTTTGTATGTGTGTATGTATATGTGTGTACACACATGCATGTGAGCATACTTGTGCACTTATTTTTCTCTCTTTTTTTGGTATTTTTATGTGAGGGTTTTGCATTGTCCCAAGTTTTTATGCTGCTAATTTGGACCTTACTGCTGGCTTTCATGGGGCTTCAGGGTTTAGTTGCCTTCTTTCTCTGGGAAATAAATTTTCCTTCTGGAATTTACTGGCAGGGGGCGGCCTACCTGTTAGTTTCCCCTGGGGTGGGGTTTAGCTGGTAGCCTGCTCTGGGGGTGGGACCCTGCTGCTGGATTGCTATGGAAACGGTCTTTGCCAGCAGGTCCCGGGAGTGGGGCTTCGCTACTGATCAGCAGTAGGGGGGAGACCTCACTGGTGACTTGTGCTGGAGTATATTATATCAAATTGTTTGCCTTCTCAGTGAGGGGTGAAGTGAGGTTGAGAATTTGGACTCAAAAAAAGAAGAAAAAACGAATCTTAAAAATTGTTTTTCCATATTATTGGGAAAAATAAAATATCTTTTAAAACACCAATTACTGTGGCATTTGACCTTTTGTGGGAGTTGCTATTACAATCACGCTTTCACAAATGGAGGAGGAGAGGCAAGCCCAGTTACTTAGCTAATAAGTACCTGAGGCTGGATTTTAAGTTGAATTTTCTGAACTCTTGCCCAGCACTTCAGTCACTGAACCATCCAGCTGTCTCTAAAAAAGAAATTTCCCCATTGGCCATGTCCGAAAAGTACATGGCTCATGCTATTCTGAAGCCCAGTCCCGCGACCTCTCGGTCCACTCCTCAGACGCTTATAGCTGTGCGACCCTGTCTGCCTCAGTTTCCTCCTCTGTAAAATAGGGATAATACTAGCCCCTTCCTGGCCCCGAAGATCTTTAAGAGCTACTGAGGGCTCAGCGTCCAGCCAGGATCCCGTCCCTCTCTAAAATGGGGTGCTTAAGACTGGAGGATCTCTTAGCTGACGTTCCTAACCCCATCCTCAGGTCCTGGAGGAGGAAATCCCCAGGAGGAACGGTAGCCATGGCAACGCAACGCTGGCTTAGGCAGGCTGGATCTGATTGGTTAAGAGACTCCTCATTCCATCCTCTCAAGTTCTCCTCTGTGAGCATGCGTAATCAGGGTGTGTCCACGAGTAGCTGTCTGGGGTAGAGGGAAGAAGAATGGGAATACTGAAGGGTTCTGGAATTTGTAGTCGCGAGTGTCTCTAGACGCAGGCGCACTAGGGTCTCTGAGGCTAGGTTGGGCACGCACCCGCGTCTGCCATTACAAGGCTTTTATGGGCCTCGTCTGGTGGGCTTTTCCCTGTGGTGGCGCCCTTCTCGTCACCCAGTATATCCGGTATGTGTGGGTTTTAACGCCCCAGACCTTCTGGCCCCCATCCCGGACGAGGTTCGTGAGCTGAGGAGGGAGGAAGGTTTTGAGCCGGGAAAGGACGGGGTCTGGTGACGTCACGGATTTCTGAGGTTTGGAAGGGCAGACTGTAAAATTTAGTCTGGTGATGTCACCTGTTGCTAGGGTTGTGGGGCGGAGTGTAGGGCTGCTGCTGGTGATGTCACCTGTTACTAGGACAGTGGGGCAGGCTGTAGGGCTGTGGCTGGTGACGTCATCAGTTGCTAGGTCTAGTGGGGCAGGGTGTAGGGCTGTGGCTCCTGATGTCATCGATTGCTAGGGCTAGTGGGGCAGATTGTAGGGTTGAAGGTGGTGACGTCACCTGTTGCTAGGACAATGGGGCAGACTGTAGGGCTGTGGCTGGTGACGTCATCAGTTGCTAGAGCTAGTGGGGCAGATTGTAGGGTTGTGGTTGGTGACGTCACCTGTTGCTAGGACAGTGGGGCAGACTGTAAGGCTGCTGCTGGTGATGTCACCTGTTGCTAGAGCTGGTAGGGCAGACTGTGGGGCTGCTGCTGGTGATGTCATCAGGCAGGGCTGGTGCTCTTCCCTGGGGCATCAGCACAGCGCTCCCTAAGAATCCTAGATGGGGAAACTGCGCTGAGCCTCTTGTACCAAAGGGCTTCCTGCACCCCTCCCCCCAGGAAGGAGAGTGGTCAGGGCAGGGAGCCCCTTCTCTTCTCCCCTTTGAACTTCAGGTAATCTTCACTCATCTCCCTGGAGGCTCAGAGGGCCCAGGGGCAGGACCTCTCTGAACCTTGTGCTCTTCTGGATGAGAGAGAGGAGCCTTCCCTTTGCCCAGGGGGGTCCCACGGAGACGGAACTCTATCCTTTGGCTCCTCTGGGGCCTTCTGAGGGCTGGTATCTCTTGGGTGCCCTGAGGGTCCCTGTGTGAGTCCTAGGAGCCAGCCCCCCCTCCCTTAGACACTAGGGGAGACCCTCTTCATGGTAAACAGTGAGGGGGAGGGCTGGGACTGGGGAGTGTCATGGAGGTCCCCCAGATCCCTCAATGTTGTGAGGCCCCACACCATGGTAAAGAGGGAAAAAGGGGGAGTCTCTTTAGGGCCCAAGGGCTGAGCTGAATAATAAAGTCCCCCTGCTCCCTCAGATGCTCCAGCAATGGAGGAGAGAAGGCTGTGGTCGGGCCCCCAGCTCCCCAAGGCCTACACAGTCCCATGAAATGGCCTCTTTAGCAGCTGCCTGTGCCTCCTCAGGCTTCCTTCTGCCCATCCTCGAAGGCACGGTCCCCAGAGTCCCAAGCTGCGTGCCCCCCAGAAGCCCCCAAGAAGAAGGCCTAGGCCCTGGACCCCGGGGTGCCGGGGAGAGGAGCCAGCTTTGCCCCTAGCTGAGCCGGGCCCAGGACCCGGCTCTTTCACATTTTTGGCTGCTGTCGAAAGGCTTCCTGTCAGTATTTTTGTCCATTTGGGTCTTCCTTTTCCTTTGGTCGCTTGGGAGTTTGGGCCTGGTCAGGGAGATGTCCTCGCTCTTCATCATACTTTTTGAACTGAAGTCCAGGGTTCAGGAGTTGCGCTTGCACACCACAACCTTCTCCTCTTTATTGCTCTTTTTAAGGAGGCAGTGAGCTGACTCTACAGGGCGCTTGTCCAGAGGCCACTCCCACACCAATGGCAAGTGTCACTTCATTCTCCGTGGCATTATTTGGTATTCACTGGGTCCCTCCGCACTTAGCAACCCTGTGGGGCTGCGGGCAGCTCGGGGCACTTCAGTCAAATACGAGGGCCGGACTTCATGCCTGATGGAGGGGCAAGTCTTTGGGCCAGCTCATCTTTCTGAACCAAACTTTCCAAGTTCTTTCTCCTTGTCATCACATCTCCCCACCTTTGCACTGGAGTCATAAATTCTCAGAATATGCTGACTTAATATTAGGTCAGATTTTGTAACAGTAGCATCACTATCGGATCACTGCCTAAGCAGTCTTCATGGCGGTCTCGGACAAGTGCTTGTCATTCTGCAACCCTCGGGACCCAGTATTATGCAGTTATGGCTCGGGTGGCCCTGACACATGGTGCAGCTATCCTACCAGCCCTTCTCTTTCTTCCTTTAGCAGCTAGCGAGAATAGCATTATGGGTATGGGTCAGCTTTCCCAGCAGCTCCAGCAGCATAGCCACTCATAAACCATTAGACAAGGATCTCACGTTCAAGTTTGAGGGTGGTCTAGAAGTCAGGAGGTTCTGCCTCCTTTCTTGTCCCTTTTCCACCATCCCTGCAGAAAGGGACTTGAGCCCCACCCCACCCCCCATTTTCCCCTCCTGGGTATCCAGGCTCCTGGTATGTCCCTCTCCAAAATTCTCCAGATTAGTCCCAGAATATACATTTTCCAGCCTAGTAGGACAGGCCCATGCGGATGCTGTGCTGGGAGAACTTTGAGAACTCACGTGGCTTCCTCGCCATAAAGAGGCCCATACTAGAGGAGGACTTGGTAGAATAGCTCCAAGTCTTTGACTACCCTCACTGATCGGCTGATTCCAAGCTTGTGCACTCTTGCCTCTTGCTAGTGGAAGTTGCCATGTCTCTATGAATGCAGTGAACTCCTTCACCAAAATCAGTCACTGAACCAAACCGATTTTTACTTGTTGAAACATGGAGAAATAGAATCAGATAACTAAGATTGTGCCTTTTCTATATGGCATAGCTATGTCTTTTCCTAGGCTCTGGGTGTGTGTGTCTGTCTTTCTGTCTGCCTGTGGGTCTGTGTAGGGCAGGAATACCTCTTCACATCATGGAGTTCCTTTGTTTACATTCTCCCGGTTTTGTTTTACCAATGGCTCTGTGGTTGTCAGCTTACTTCAAATTGTCAAGGCCTTGTTCAGGACTCGAGTCCACATCCTCTGAAAACTGACAATCCTGAGCCAGGGAATATTTAGAGGTGACATGATCGAGGGCACACATTGGAAAGAGGGATTGGTCTTGTTCCGTTCAGCCCCAGAACAAAGAACTCAAAAGTGGGAGTTAGAATCTCCAAGAGACATTCAGACATGATGTCCAGAATTTTGTAATAGTGAAGTTGCGCTGGCTTAGGAGGGCCTGGGTTCTGAACAAATATTCCCAGTGTGTTATAATTCCCAGTAGAAGTTGAGGTCCCTTCCCTTGAAAGTCTAGGATTTTACAAGTGAGTTTGGTCTGAGATTTCACGGCTCAGAAGTCATGGGGCTAGGACTTGAATACAGGTCTTTTGACCCAAACGTAGGCCTCCTTCTGTTACAGAGTGCTTTTTTTCCTTAATGTGTGGCTTATGGGTATGAATTGCTGAAGCCTGCCTTCTGGCTCCATAATGTCCTTTCTGATCCCTGTACTTCCCTTCCATTCTTCTTAAATTATTGAGTTAACTTTCAGCCTTTTGAGCCTAGAAACCTACTCCTGTTATAGCCTCTCTCCAAATCAAGGGTCTCCCCAACTTTATGTATCCTCCTTTCATAGAATCACTCCCCACCTCAACTTTTTGGCTTCATTTATTTCTTGCTGATTCCCATTCTTCCACCCAAATGCAAAGAAACTTTGAAGGGTATTCACTACTGAATGCTTCTTGCCTTTGGGCATCATTTTAGTTACATTCCATACTTTTCTTTCTCCAATCACAGGTAATGGTGGATCCTGACCGCTTGTTTTAATGTCTTTCAGATTCACATTCAGAGATGGAGCTAAAGCAAGCCCATAAAGAAAATGGCCCATCCCAGAGCCTGAATGACTTGGAAGGATTAATCTTTGTTATTCCATGAGATGGGGAGAGGGAGAATGTGAGAACCAGTTATCAAGGCAAGGAAGCCAGAAGAGAGTTGTGAGACCCCAAGAAATGCCTTTTTATTAGTAAGTTCATTTCAAACCATTTCAAGAACGGGACTCTGTCCATGGGAACCTAGCCTTTCTTTAACCCTGTGAGACCGGGAACATGCCACATGTGTTTGGCTTCACTTCCACAATCCCAGGAACTAGCCAGTCCGTGGGACACAATGGATATCAGTGAGGGTTGGCTCCCTCCCTGACATCTACATTAATCAAGTCATATCTTGGAAGCCCATCTGGCATTTCCTTCTATACCTAAACTTTCAATATGTAAGCAAGTTGGCTCTGTGCTGACTTTGTTTTCAAGCACTATAAATTCTGGCCAGTTTTAATCGTAGTTGGAACCTCACCCACCTGGAATCTCTCCCCGTTCGGAACTCAAAGGCTGTTCATTCGAGGTTTCCCAGCCTGCTGCAACTTAAGAATCGCAACTTAGAGTGCTTCTTTGGATGGGTGATGCTTTACATTTTAATCATATTTCTCCTTTTTTCTTTGTCTTTTATGTATTACTGTATTGGTTGTTATTGTAGGTGATCTATTCCGTGTATTGTATAATTAAATTTTCCTTTCGCTTAAACTGAGTCAGAAAGCGTCATTTATAGGGGCGAATCCAAACCTTTCCTAAATTAACATAACAGACCAGCACCCCTGTGTCGGAGGATTCCTCCTAGGGAACAGCAGGAATGTTCGGGATATGGGAAGGGCTTCAGGAATCACAGAAATCTTGGTCAAAAATTGGTCAGAGCATTCATGTTGGGGAGGTAATTTATCAGTGTAAGTCATGTATAAAAGCGAGTCTGAGAATCCATACTAAAGAGAAGTCTTATAAGTGCAATGAACGTGGCAAAAGTTTCAGTCGTCATTCACACCTTATCCAGCATGGGAGGGTTCACACAGGAGAGAAACCTTATCAGTGTGATGAATGTGGGAAAGCCTTTAGTCAGCATTCCCATCTTACTAAACGCCAGAGGATTCATACCAGAGACGCTTTATCAGTGTCATGAGTGTGGGAAAGCCTTCAGCCACCGCTCACAACTTAGTAAGCACCAGAGGATGCACACTGGAGATATGCTTCCTTATTGTAATGGATGTGGAAAGACCCTTGATTGCCGCTCAGATTTTTCTTAAACATCAGAAAATTCACACTGGGAAGAAGCCTTATCAGTGTAATAAATGTGGGGAAAACCTTCAGTCATTACTCACATCTTATTGTTCATGAGAGGATTCATATAGGAAAGAAACCTTATAAATGTACTGAATGTAGAAAAGCCTTCACTCAGTTCTCAAACCTCATTCAACATCAGAAGATTCACACCAGAGAGAAGTCTTTCAAGTGTGTTGAATGTGGGAAAGCATTTAGTCGGCACTCACACCTCACTCAGCATCAGAGAATCCACACTGGAGAGAAGACTTATCAGTGTAATGAATGTGTTAAGGCCTTCACTAACCACTCACATCTTATTCAACATCAGAGGGTCCATACTGGAGAGAAATCTTACAAATGTAACAAATGTGGGAAAGCCTTCAGTCATTGCTCACATCTGATTGTACATGAACGGATTCATACTGGAAAGAAGCCGAATCAGTGTAATGGGATAGCTTTCAGTCAGTGCTCAAACCTTATTAAACACCAGAGGATTCATACTAGAGAGAAACCATATAAATATGAGAGTGGAAAAGCTATCAGTCACCATCCCTATCTTATTAAATATCAGAGAACACACCTTACTCAGTACCAGAGCATTCACACTGGTTTGAAAACTTAGCTATTTTTAATTTAATAGAGCTGTGTTTCTGAAGTCCTAATTTGAGGATTTATCATAGTGTGGCAGTGACCACAGGCTCTTGATATCCATGGCAGAAGAACACAAGTTTGGAAAGATTCTACCATGCTGGAAAGACTTTAAATATGGTCCAAGCAACAGACTGAGCTTGCCAATAACCAGCCTAACCATCTAGAGGCTGTCACCATCTAGAGTCCTCTTGTGATGATGTCTTTGGCCATAGCAACTTATATAAACTTAATTGACCAAAATACAAATTGGCCCCTGGGGGCTGTATAGCTTTGGATTCTGAGATGATAATGGTGGTCAAAAAGGAGGAGGTGCTATGAGGGGATCCTTAAAAACCACAGTTTTGAGGCAGTGTTTAAATTTTAATTTTGCTCTGTGAGCTCCATGTCTAGTGACTAACAAGTGGACATACCATTGAAAGAACTTAACAGTGTCAGTTTTGACATTTTTACCATAGAAATGAAACCAAAAGACAAAAGGAAGTCACAGCTAAGTAGAAGGATGGCTCACAGGTTCTCTTTAGAGAGATAAAAATAGAAGTTAGCAAAATTGGTTTTACTATGTATCTGTAGGCATCAAGAAATATTTCATTCTTTTTTAAAATTTTTCTCACTTTTGTGCTAATGATAAATATTTCAAAAATCAACCACCATGAAATTAATTTCATCTTAGGTACCAGCAGCAATTGTGGAGAGTGAAGAGGTAGATGATCTCAGTAAGACTCTCCAAATTAAGTTAGCAAGTACTTTAGATACCCAGTGCCTTGAGCACAAAGGCAGGGCAGGCAAGAATGAAGAAAAATGTTGGGAAATGTGATTCAGAGGTTAAAAATGAGAGGAGTCAAAGGTGTGTAGACTACACAGAATTTTCTAACAGATACATCAGAAATATCAAAAGTCATAGAAAGATTCATGGATTTAATTATACCTGAAAATTGATTATCAATGGGGCCCTAGGTGGCGCAATGGGAGCACCAGCCCTGAAGTCAAGAGGACCAGAGTTCAAATTTGACCTCAAATATTTAACACTTCCTAACTGTGTGACCCAGGGGCAAGTCACAACCCCAATTGCCTCAGGAAAAAAAAAAAGAAAGAAAAAGAAAAATGATTACCAAGACAGCATCAATCACTACTATTCCATCATAGTTTCCTTTCATGTAAATAAATAAATACAATTCATGCTATTCTTTGTTAAGGGTATTAGAAGGGAGAGAACAAGCACTTAAGTCATACCACATCTTGACCATCACACAGTTGACTAACAGACAAGCAAATACAAGGTTCTCCATGGTTATTGTTGATTAGCGGGAAGCATTTAGTTTAAGAGAGCAAAATACTTGCTGGAAGGCTTTTTTTTTTAATGTGTTTATGAGGTATATCTCAAAATCATTTATGTTCTCTTGAGAGATGAAAGATGACAATGATAGATGACCTTGTAACCATTAATACCAAACAAATCATAAAATGGAGAGATATAAGCCAATCAGAGATGTGTTCATTGCATCTTTCCCATCTCTTGGGAAAACTGTTGGGAGACTATGGACCAGGTGTGGATTGTGATCTGTATCTTTTGAGGGAATATTTACACCACTGAGGTGTGATCACACAGGAGAGAAACCTTATCAGTGTGATGAATATGGGAAAGCCTTTAGTCAGCATTCACATCTTACTAAACGCCAGATTGGCATTGGCACATATGTAGAATTTATTCCTGTGGATTAAATATATTTCCAGTACGCAACATGATGTGTTTTGGTTCTTGATTCCATTCATTTAATGAAGAAATTCAAGCCATTTACATTAGTTATAATTTTGCCTTCTGTCATTCTTTGCATTCATGCTTCCTGGAAAGAGTGAAATCATTTTTATTGATTCCAATATAAATTCCAGTTAATAAGACAAGTTCTGTTTCAGTTTTTTTTTTTTAAGTCAATTTGTATACTTTCCTCTTTTAACTATGTAGTGCTTATAGATCTTGAGTATTCCAGTTTTGTCAAGTGACTGAGGAATGTCAAGGTTCTCCAGCACCACTTATTTCCTCTTCAGGTAAGATACATTTATCTGAACATCTGTCAGCTTGGATATCCCTCTTTTTTTTAATATTTTATTTTATTTTATAATAACTTTATATTGACAGAATCCATGCCAGGGTAATTTTTTTACAACATTATCCCTTGCACTCGCTTCTGTTCCGATTTTTCCCCTCCCTCCCTCCACCCCCTCCCCTAGATGGCAAGCAGTCCTATATATGTTACATATGTTGCAGTATATCCTAAATACAATATATGTTTGCAGAACCGAACAGTTCTCTTGTTGCACAGAGAGAATTGGATTCAGAAGGTAAAAACAACTTGCAAAGAAAAACAAAAATGCAAATAGTTCACATTTGTTTCCAGTGTTCTTTCTTTGGGTGTAGCTGCTTCTGTCGTCATTTATCAATTGAAACTGAGTCTTTGTCAAAGAAATCCATTTCCATCAGAATACATCCTCATACAGTATCGTTGTCGAAGTGTAAAGTGATCTCCTGGTTCTGCTCATTTCACTTAGCATGGATGCCCCTCTTTTCCTGATACCAAACTTCTTGACTACTTAGCCCATCCCTGCTACCTACAAACACATCAAGATGTCTCCTGTTACATCCTCTCAAACCCTTGTCCTATCTTTCTTTTTTTTTTTAATAGCTTTTTATTTACAAGATAATTTTTCAGCATTGACGATTGCAAAACCTTTTGTTCCAATTTTTCTCCTCCTTTCCCCCACCCCCTCCTCCAGGTGGCAAGTAGACCAATACATGTTAATTATGCAGTTTCAATTGATCAAGGATGGACAGAAGCAGCTACACCCAAAGAAAGAACACTGGGAGATGAATATAAACTGCTTGCATTTTTGTTTTTCTTCCCGGGTTATTTTTACCTTCTGAATCCAATTCTCCCTGTGCAACAAGAGAACTGTTCGGTTCTGCACACATATATTGTATCTAGGATATACTGTAACCTATTCAATGTGTAAAGGACTGCTTGCCATCTGGGGGAGGGAGTGGAGGGAGGAAAGGGAAAAATCGGAACAGAAGCGAGTGCAAGGGATAATGCTGTAAAAAATTACCCTGGCATGGGTTCTGTCAATAAAAAGTTATTTAAAGAATTTTTTTAAAAATGTTAATTATGTTAAAGTATATGTTAAATATAATAAATGTATACATGTCCATACAGTTATTTTACTGTACAAGAAAAATCGGACTTTGAGATAGTGTACAATTAACCTGTGAAGGAAATCAAAAATGCAGGCAGACAAAAATAGAGGGATTGGGAATTCTATGTAGTGGTTCACACTCATTTCCCAGAGTTCTTTCGCTGGGTGTAACTGGTTCAGTTCATTACTGCTCTATTGGAACTGATTTGATTCATCTCATTGTTGAAGAGGGCCACGTCCATCAGAATTGATCATCATACAGCATTGCTGTTGAAGTATATAATCTCCTGGTCCTGCTCATTTCATTCAGCATCAGTTCATGTAAGTCTCTCCAGGTCTTTCTGAAATCATCTTGCTGGTCACGTCCTATATTTCTTCTGCCAAACTTAAAAACATTTCCTACATCTGTTCTCTCAGCAAGCACTTATCATGTACTACATTGGGTTTTGTCCCAAGCTTCCAGGATACATGGACAAAAATGAGGTTACTTCAGCCTTTGCAAAGTTTATACTTTTAGAAGAAGGCAGGCAGAGGCAAATAGAGATGGGCTTGAGTGAGAAGTACTTAGGCTGAATTTTACAAGAATCAAGGATCTCTAAGGGTTCTGAGGATTCCTGGGAGGGAAATACTGCATAAGAAGAAGCAGCAGGCTGATTCAGCTAGACCCCACCACGAGTGGAGTAATGTATGAAGAATGGCCCAGTATGGGCTATATTTCAATGGTGAAGAGCATTAAGGCTTGGGCAGAGGAATCCATCTTTTATCCTGGGGACAGTGGGGAGCAATGGTGGCTAAAGAAGCGCTCTCAAGCACTAGCATTTTGGCAGCTCGGTGGAAGAGCATTTAGATTGCTTCTTTCCCTTCCTTCTCAGTTCTCAAATTCTTACTCTGGCCTCCATCTCCATGATCAACACTGCTCTTCCCGAGGACACCAAGTATCAATTGCAATGACTAGGACACTGCACCTGAAGTTAGGAAGACCCGAGTTCAAATAATACCTGAGCTTTGTAGCTCCCTATGTGGCTTTGGGCAAGTCCCATTTCTATCTGCCTCAACTGTAAAATGGAGTAATTCTAGCATCTGCCTCAGAGGGCTGTGGGGAATGGTATGGGTAAAACATTTACACAGTGATGGCCCTTAATGACCATTTCCTTCCTTCCTGGTGCCACTTGGGCTTCTGTCCGGGATCCTCTTTTCCCCACTACTGATCATCTTCTTGTGCTCAAGGGTCATGGCCATGCCATGGAACGCAAAACAAACTTCTCTGTCCTAACCTGCTGTTCCCATTGAGGGCCCTGTGAAGTCTGGGTTAGCTCCCTAGAGGCCTCAGAATCAGCCAGAGTTAGGATAAGCAAAAGTCCTTGGTCTTTAGGGGAAGAAGTGAAGGGGATGGACAAAACTGCCACAAGCTCTCCACCAACCTCCCTTCTCATCCTCCTCCAAAGTGACTCTGGCTTTTCTCACTCCTAATCCCTCCTACAATTATCTGTATACACCAAAAGATTGAGCCAGCACAGAATAGTGAGAAGGGCCATTTTTCCAAGCATATACTAATAAAATATTGTCCAATAGGTAATTAGCCTTAAGTGCTCGGTTGTCCTATTTCAGTGCACCTACTCAGAGTTTTAGCCCTTTACAGGGCCCCATCATTCCAGTTAGCTCCCCAGGTTTGCAGCCTCCACCCAGAGAGAATGGAGAGCTCCTCTCAGAAGCTCCACTTAAGGAAAGGACTTGGGCTCCATCCTGCCTAGGTGCTGAGTACTCTTCTCCCATGCACAGCACAGTACTAGGCACATGTTACTCAGTCACTGCAGTTGTGACCCCATCTGGGATTTTCTTTGCAAATATACTCATGGTTTCTCCCCTCATTTTATAGATGAAGAAACTGAGGCAGAGCTAAGTGATGAGAGAAATTAATATACTATTACATTCATAACTAATTATTAATTTGTCATCTACCCTCTCTCTACTATCTTTGTTAAGATCCAACTCCTGAAAAAGCCAGTCTCTGAAGGTCAAGACTCAGTGCTGCAATTGTGTTTAATCCCCATGGCGTGTGCTTGTTAACCAGATGGGATTGGAAGCCCCGCCTCCAATGTGGGACACCCAAAGTCTGGTTAAGGCATAAACTGGATTCTGAGGTCAATTAAGCTCAAACCAGCCTTAGAGCACTTGAGCCACTTGATGGTTTAGGATTAGAAATCTTATTTTCAGAGACTCCCCTAATTGCTGCCTATAGGCCTCTTGGGAACCATCTTGTTTTTATGAGTTTTGGAAACATCGCCTTATTTTATCATTTATGCTCCACAGGATTGCTTAAAACCAAGAATCCTTTACTTAAAAGCATCAAAAGACCCACAGCTCTGACACCTGGAATTCCCCACACCCAGTGCGTTGCTTCTTGGACTGCCCCCTCTCCTGGGGAATGGTGCTCTCTGTTCCCTTATTTCCTGGGACAAGTTTAATTTCTTTCCCCATAATTCTCTGCCTCCTTTGCCTGAAAAATATACCATCCTGGTCATTCGTTCAGTTAAGCTGTTGAACGTTAGGCTAACTTTTCCCATGTGCATGTCATATTTCTCCGTTTAATAAAGATCTTTAATTTCATATGCATCAACCCCCTCTGATTTTCTTCCTTTTAGGGAAAAGATGGATTTGAATCTTGTTGAACTGACCTTGGCACTGAGGTAAATTCCCTAGAGAGTAAACTGTCTGCTTCAGTTTACATGCTCTTATACTCCTCTTACCCTTGCTTCTTTCTTCTAAGCTTTTTGGTCCATTCTTCTCTCGTGGTTTTTCTCCTGCCTTCATCCAGGTGCTGCCCACCAACTGTGGGTATCCCACAGGGTCCTAGTCTAGGGCCCCCTTCTATCGTACTTCATCTGGCAATCTCATCAGCTCCTGTGGGATTCAATAATCCCTTCTACATAAATGATTTTCTAATATACTGTGGAAGTTGGGAGATCTATCCTATGTCAATCAACATGACATGTAATCCTGTAGTACAGTAATAGTTTAACTTGGCGCTTTCCTGCTTTTCAGAGGACCCTACAAGGGGAGCTGGGGCTGCAGCAGCAGTGATGCTCGCAATCCCCAGCTTGCGCTGGCCAGGTGAACTGAACCAGGTGCCTAGCTGCCTCTATGGGCCGAGCTAATCCCGGGTTTGTCTCTTCTGAACCAAGGATGCCTTCGGTGTGGCTAGCGTGCTTAAAGCCCGAGCCCTCTCCTAAGCAAATGCTCGCCCCTTCTGTAGTCGAGGACTTTGTCTGCCCACCTCGATGCTGCGACTGGGGCTGTTACTGTTACTGTTGCAGCTACTACTGTTACTGCTGCTGCTGCTGCTGCTGCAACTACTATTGATACTGTTACTGCTGCTGCAGCTACTACTGTTACTGCTGCTGCTGCAACTACTACTGATACTGTTACTGCTGCTGCAGCTACTACTGTTACTGCTGCTGCTATAACTGCTATTGATACTGTTACTGCTGCTGCGGCTGCAACTACTATTGATGCTGTTACTACTGCTGCCACCCGCTGCGCTAACCCCAGGTCTGCCCGGCTGAACCATCCCAAGGTCCAAGGAGGAGGATTTGTCTGATGGCCGGATTCGACTTCCCAGCCTACGTGGCGTCTCGGGCGGGCGCTGGTGTTAAGGGGAGCACCAGAAAGCGCAACAACCGAACCTTCATCACCGAAACAAACGCAAGCTCTAGGAATCGGAGGGCAAAGGCGAGAAGGGGGACTCCCCGGCCGACCCCCGCAGAGCCCTTTCCCGGGCACTCTTCCCCTATGCCTGAAGGGGCGTGCGTGCCCCGGGAAGGCGCTAACTGAATGACAAGTATCACCCCAAGATCCCCAAGAAGCGTCCCCTGGGGACTCGGAAAGGCCGGCACTTTTCCCTGAAGCCGAGCTCCCGCGTTTCCAGGCCACGCCTTCATTTGTGTAATTGGAGAAGATTGGACGCAGCACTTTTGACCACGTGCCCATTCCCACCAATCGTGGACCTCAGTTTCTGGGAAGGAGAAGTCGGAATGGCTGGGGCGGTTGCCATAAAGACAAAAAGTCCACCCCTCCCCGTCCCCCCAACCACTCTCCCCCCCCACCCCCAAGCGTAGGGCACGAAGGATGGGCGGTGATTGGCTGAGTACTGGCGGGAGATTCCTTTATGGACAAGCACAATGGAGCCTGAATGGGAGCCTTGCTGTCCGGAAGAAAACAGAGGGGTGCTGAGTGTCTGAAGAGGAATTTCCCTGGGCATCCCGGGATATGTAGTCCGGCGCCGAAAGCTGCGCAGGCGCAAGAACCGTTGAAAGTTGGACCTGCGCGCGCGGCCATGTCCACCATTGCAGGCCAAGTTCCCTCGCTCGGCTGAGGTGTTTCCGCTGTTTCCCCGTACCTCGGGGGAGCGTCATTGAGGTCTGTACGTGCGGACCCCGGCGTCCGAGTCCCTTGACTCCTCCCGGCGAACCGTTATACGCCCAGACACGGGAAGGGACGGGTTCCGGGGGGGAAAGAAAGGAGAGGAAAACGTCGACAGGAGGAAGGAGAGGAGGGACCTGTAACTGAAAGTATTGCAGGGCGCTCGGGCCAGGGAAGGGGCGGGGCTAGGGGAGGGGCGTGGGCTATTGCTGGGTCCTGAGTGGTCGCGCTGGAGAAGGGGCGGGGTCAGATGACTGCCAGCTTCGCCAGCTTCCCCAGAAGACTTCCCCGCGTCCCCCCTTCCCGGTTCTCTCTGAACCCCAAGCTCCTCTGCCGATGTGGACTCTCTGGGTTTCCTGTAGACACATGGGTGGAGAAATTGAGGCCCAGGTCATACACAAGGAAACAGGGCCCACCCCTCCTTCCATGGGCCCAGTGAGGAACCTGCGAGATTGGTGGGTCCCCAATGTGGTGTTCTGGGGGTCTCTGTGTGATGGTAGCCACCAGATCCCTCGGCTGCCCGGGGAGGAGGTGCCCACAACAATCTTGTGGGGGAGGGTCTCTGGGGCTTCTGGGATGAGCTGTGATTGCTGTCCCCAGCCCCACACTGACGCCTCCCTCCCTCTCCCTACAGCAGCCACCCTCGAAGGCAAGGCCCCCCCGCGCCCCAGGCCGCGCGACCCCCCAGAAGTCAGAGCAGCTGACCAAGGGCCCAAACCCTGGGAGCCTGAGGAGCGAGCCCCCAATGGTGGAGGAGGGGGGTAAGGAGGGATCTGGGGTCGGGGCCAGGCAGGTTCCTTTCTCTGCCAGCGGCCTCATGCCATCCTGGGAAGGGCCAGGCTTCCGCCTCAGTTCCCTACCTGTCAGATGGTCACCTTGGGGTCTGTGCTTCAGTGACTGGGGCCCCTGGGACTCTGCCTCCTTGGGCTTCCCCACCCAAGGCCATCTAATCTCTCCCCATTCCCTGCATTACAGAGCCAGGCCCTAGGAAGGGCTGGGGGGGGGGGGGGAGAGAGAGATCTGCAGCTGTTCTCCCTCCCAGCTCCTGTGTCCTTTCCCAGCTTTGCCCTCCGAGGGCGCAGCCCGCACCCAGAGCCCCAGGGAGCAGGAATTTGAAGGCATGGCCCCTACTGGGCCCCCCATGGCCACTTCCAAGGTGAGTTGGGCTTTCCTTCTTCCTACCAGAAACACCACCAGGTCTCAGCCCCTCCCTGTGCTAGCTTCCCAGGGACCCCGAGTGTCCCCAGGGCCCTCCCTGCTTCCCAGGGGCCTCTCAAGGGGAAGCTTTCCCCCTCCTAGACGGAGCCTTCAGGGCTCCGGTCCCCTTTATCCCTCGGCCCTTCCTCCATGCTCTCTGGCTTCAGCCTTTTCTGTTTTCTAGCTCATCCTGCAGCCTACCTCTGATCCCCAGTCACATGTCCAGCTCACAGCCCATGTGACAGAGGACCTTACACACACCTGACTCTCTCGGGGGTCACCCATCCAAGAGAGGCCCGGAGGAGCCTGCGGTGCAGGAGGGCCAGGGTTCCCACAGGAGGCTCTTTGTGGCCTCCAGGCTCCATGTCCAGCCTGGAAAAGACCAGACCAGACTGGGCACCATCAGGCCCTGGAGGCAGACACAGGGATGTCTTTTTCCTCAGGTCTCCCACTTCTCTTAGTAAAGGCCCAGCCAGGGCCCCGGGGGGTGTCAGGGCCTCTGGGGGGAGTCTCTGCCCGTGTGTCCCGGGCCAGCGGGCATGTGCTGCGTGTTTCAGGAGCCTGTGACCTTCCGGGACGTGGCCGTGGACTTCACCCCCGAGGAGTGGGGGCGTCTGGGCCCGGCTCAGAGGCGGCTCTACAGGGACGTGATGCTGGAGACCTACCGGAACCTGGTCTCCCTGGGTGAGGTGGTCCCTTGGTCCCATCATTCAGGGTCTGCCTGGGGGGGAGGGGGCAGGGGTAGAAAGGTGCCCCTGGGAGAGGCCTGAGCAGCCTGCATTGGCCTCCACAGCTTGGATGAGGCTCCTGGCCCGAAGGACGGGGACGGGCCCTGGTCGGCAGCACAACCACGGCATCTCTCTCCCTGTCTGTAGGACTCTCCATGCCCACACCAGCTGCCATCTCCCTCCTGGAGCGAGAAGAACCTTGGATGGCCGATGTCGAGGCTCTGAGTGGTCCCCATTCAGGTGTGTGGGCAGGGAGCAGCAGTGCCCTCTCTCCCCCTCCCCCCCCCCGGCAGGGCTCACGCTGGTCTGAGTGTCCTGGCTGGGTGACCCCAGGTCCGGGATGGAGGTGTCCTGCATTTGTTTGGCCAGGGGGAGGGGGACCTGGCCAGGGCTCCGGTGGGGCAGGGAGCTCCCCAGCATTGCAGGGTCTCCCCTGCAGAGTAGAAGCTCCCAGCCTTCCCTTCATAGCTGAGGCTGTGTCTGGGAGTGGGGGAATGTGGATCAAGGCTTCCATTTATGGCCCTCCCGTGTGAGGTGGGGCAGCGATGGCTGGAGTGAAGCCCCTCGGGACAGGACTCAGGCCAGCCAGGGCAGCCCCTTGCTTCCAGACTGGGCCAGGCGGGGCCAATCTGCCAGTGCTGCTGCCCATGCCGCTCCCACTGCCCACGCCGCTTCGATGCCTGCCCAGCCACTGCAGGCCCCTCCCCTTCCCGCTTTCCCCACTTGGACTTGCTCCCTTCCTGAACCGGCCCCACAACACCAGCTTTTCTCTGGTTGCTTCCCTCTGGGATTCCCAGCCTTCCCCTCAGTGCCCGGAGCCCCCAGGAGGCAGTGTAAGGGTCCCATCTGGGTTCTGCTGCGGTCGCTTAGGTGCAGGTGGGGATCCGTTACCCAAAGAATGCAGACAGGGGAAGGAGGCTGCGGGCTGTCCCCCAAGAAGCTCCTGAATCCCCCACTGTGGCTCTGGATGCCTCTGGAGCGCCTCCTGGGGGCTTTGGGCCCTTCCCTGCCTGAGCCTGACTGCCTCAGCTGTGAGTTGGGGGGCTTGTGCCCTCAGAGACTCGGGGGCTCCTTCCAGCACTGGACACTTTGGCCCCCACCCTTCTCTTCATGCTCCGAGGCTGCAGAGATGGATCACCCCTTCTGTGCCCCACCTTTTTCTATTGGCTGATTTTCAGAACACATTGGTTTGTGTTCAAGCCCAGATGGACAGCCCGGGCTGCAAGGGCCCGCGTTCTACTAGTGGGATCACAGGAAGTCGGTCATTGCTCATAGATGTTCCTACCCACTCCTAGTTCCCCTCCCCACTGCTGCTCCCCAACTACTGCTCCCCACTGCTCTCCCCAATTACTGCTCCCCACTGCTGATCCCCACTGTTGCTTCCCTTTCCTAGCTCTGCTCCCCAGTGCTGCTCCCCAATTATTGCTCCCCACTGCTGCTCCCCACTGCTAATCCCCAACTACTGTTCCCCACTGCTGCTCCCCAATTACTGCTCCCCAACTACTCTCCACTGCTGCTCCCCAATTACTGCTCCCCACTGCTAATCCCCAACTACTGCTCCCCACTGCTAATCCCCAACTACTGATCCCCACTGCCAATCCCCAACTACTGCTCCCTACTGCTGCTCCCCAATTACTGCTCCCCACTGCTAATCCCCAATTTCTGCTCCCCACTGCTGCTCCCCAACTACTGATCCCCGCTGCTGCTTCCCTTTCCTAG
Source organism: Antechinus flavipes (assembly GCF_016432865.1). Classification (NCBI taxonomy): domain Eukaryota; kingdom Metazoa; phylum Chordata; class Mammalia; order Dasyuromorphia; family Dasyuridae; genus Antechinus; species Antechinus flavipes. Next base: position 634,712,931 of record NC_067400.1, on the reverse strand, counting down.
CTCTGCTCCCCACTGCTGCTCCCCAATTACTGATCCCCACTGTTGCTTCCCTTTCCTAGCTCTGTTCCCCAACTACTGCTCCCCACTGCTGCTCCCCACTGCTAATCCCCAACTACTGTTCCCCACTGCTGCTCCCCAATTACTGCTCCCCAACTACTCCCCACTGCTGCTCCCCAATTACTGCTCCCCACTGCTAATCCCCAACTACTGCTCCCCACTGCTAATCCCCAACTACTGCTCCCCACTGCTGCTCCCCAATTACTGCTCCCCAACTACTGCTCCCTACTGCTACTCCCCAATTACTGATCCCCACTGCTGCTTCTCTTTCCCTGCTATTGCTCCCCATTCCTATCTATCTTTGCTCCCCACTCCCAGCAGTCACCAGGTCAGCGTTCCAGCCCGCAATCACTTCCTTTATTAAGGGCCCCCAGTGTGCTTGGCCAATGGGATCCCAAGACAAACCGAGTCCAGCCCCGGCTTGAGGACGCCGACTGTGTCTGGAACGAGGCCGAGAGCTGAGGAGCCAGAGTCCTCCTCTGTGCCGAAGGAAAGGAGTGGGGGGGCGGGGGAGCTCAGCAGGAAGCAAAGGTGGAGGCTGTGGCCGGGAAAAGACCCCGAGGGTGACCCCGGGAGGGAGCCGCGGGACTTCGGCAGCTGGTGGCGCTGTGGGCCTGCCAACCAATGATTTTGATTTGGATTGATTTCAGATGGGAGGACTAGGCCTGAGAGCTCAGCATCGGCCCCGGGCTGGGATGTTTCCGAAGAAGGAATGTCCCAGGGGCTGAGGACGGGAAGGTCTGCCCAGGATGGTCCTTGGAGCCCCCGCTTCGGGGAAAGCCAGGCGTGTGAGGGGTGGTTAAAAGAGCATCGGGGGCAGAAGACTGGCGCCGACAAGCAAGTCCAGTCTGGGGCCCTGGGCCCTGAGTGGGGCCCGTGTGAGAAAAGCCTCTGCCTGAGCCCCCTGCTGATCCTGCACCAGAGTCTCTCCTTGGCCCCCCAATGTGAGGCGCGTGGAAAAAGCTTCCGGCAGCTCTCTCCGCTGATGGAACGCCAGCTCGTCCGAGCCGAGAAGGCGCCCGGCAGATACCACTGCGGGGAAGACCTTGGGCACGGCGCGGCGGGCGCGGGCCAGCCCCGAGGGAAGCCCCACAAGTGCAGGGAGTGCGGGAAGGCCTTCGGCCAGAGCGCGCTGCTCACCAAGCACCTGCGGGTGCACACCGGGGACAAGCCCTACGAATGCGGGGACTGCGGCAAGGCCTTCAACCAGACGTCCCACCTGCGGCAGCACCGCAGGATCCACAACGAGGAGAAGCCCTTTGGGTGCCATGAGTGCGGCAAGGCCTTCCGCGTGAGCTCGTCCCTCACCGAGCACTGGCGCACCCACACCGGCGAGAAGCCCTACCAGTGCAACGAGTGCGGCAAGGCCTTCAACCGCAGCACCCACCTGACCCAGCACCAGCGCATCCACACGGGCGAGAAGCCCTTCGCCTGCGGCGAGTGCGGCAAGGCCTTCAACCGCAGCACGCTGCTGACCCAGCACCAGCGCATCCACACCGGGAAGAAGCCCTACGAGTGCGACGAGTGCGGCAAGGCCTTCCGCGTCAGCTCCTCCCTCACCGAGCACCGGCGCATCCACACCGGCGAGAAGCCCTACGCCTGTCACGAGTGCGGCAAGGCCTTCAACTGCAGCAAGCTCCTCACGCAGCACCAGCGCATCCACACCGGGGAGAAGCCCTACGAGTGCGGCCAGTGCGGCAAGGCCTTCAACAAGAGCCCCAACCTCACTCGGCACCAGCGCATCCACACCGGCGAGAAGCCCTACGTCTGCCGCGACTGCGGGAAAACCTTCAACCAGAGCACACACCTCATCCAGCACCAGAGGATCCACACGGGGGAGGTTTTCTGCGACCCCGGGGCCAGCACCTACGTGTGAGGGTCCCGCCCACGGCTGCCTTGTGTCTGGAGTCCTCCACGAGTCAGGCTCTCCCCTCTGGGAAGGGACCATCCCGCCGTGGCCCCCGGGGAATCCCTTAGGCCAGATGGATAGCAGACTTCTCCAAAGCTATTGGGAAATCAGGAAGGGCTTAGCCCAGAGGGCAGTCATGGATGGGCCCTGCCACCCCCAGTTCCCCAGAGAGGCGGGAATGGCCCCCGAGGCCTTCCCCCAGTCGTTTTTGGGCCTGTGCTGGAGAGGATTTTCCAGTAACCTCATCCTCATCTCCTATTCTCCTCCCTATCTTGCTCTCTACTCTCCTTCTCTTCTCTAACCTCACACCACTGGAGAGAACTGGGGAGGGGGCGGGGGAGAGGGGAGGACCCCATGACTCTCCCCCTAGGGTGGATCCACGGCCTCTGCTGTGGGAGGAAGTGATTCCCTGCCCTCTTTGAGGGGGTTTGCCTCTGGTGGATGTAGTCTGGGGTTGGGGGGAGGTGAGAGTACAGCTCTCCTTGTCTGACTTTGACCTAGACAGAGGGTCAGAAACCCCAGTTCTAATGCTAGGGGAATCCTGGGGGAGGGCCTCTGCCCTCTGACCCCTTCACTCACACACTGTGTGGGCATTAAGGGTGGTCAATAAAGACTCGTCCCTTCATTTTACTTCACTTTCATTCCCAAGGCAGCCCACTGAACCCCTGCCAAGGGAAGAGTCCCTGGTTGGGAAGTAGTGGGAGAGGGGAACACCCCTGCCCCTGCATCAGATCCCCCCAAGGAGAGGCCCAAGTGGACAACATCCATCCTCCCCCACTCCTTGTTCCATCTCAAAGTCCGGCTCTCTCTAGATGCTTCTGTGCTCCAGTTTCAAGTCTGAAACTTTGGGTCCACTGGGACCCCTCACTCTGCCTTACCTCCGGCCTCCAAGCGTTTCTTGAGCTCTCTTGGGTTCTGCTGTGGTTCTCCATCAACAACCCTTCCCAGCCTCACAGCTGCCAAAGAACTTTCCCCAAGACCCAGTCTCACACAGCCCCCCGTTACCTCTAGAGCAAAGCTTCCTCCGTAAAGGCAGGGGGAGCTTGACGATGAAGCAGCTGGGGAGAGGCCATGCCTTAGGGGGTGGGGACCTGGTATCAGAAGCCTCCAACATGTGCCCGCCCTCCGCTCCTGCCCACGGAGCCCCGGGGACCCTGCGGTTTCTGCACCAGTTTCAGTGCCTGGCCATGGAGAGTCCTGGGGATCAGAGGTGGCAGGTGGCTCCCCGCTCCAGCTCTAAAGTTCAGTGGGCCTGGGAGAGCCTGGGGATCCCACTGAGGGACGGGGGACGCTGCAAAGACAGCAGGAACGGACCTCGGAGCAGCCCGTCTGGTAGCAAGGAGCCTGCTCCATTCAGAGCAGAGGACGAGAGAAGATGGGGACTGCCTAGAAGGGGGCTTGTAGGTGGGGCAGTCGTCCCCCCTTGGAAAAGGTCCAGCGCCCATTTCTTTCAGAGCAGAGGTTTGCATAATAAGGCCGTCAGCTCCAGTGTGCAATGGACAAACTGAAATCAAAGAAAAAGAGTGGGAGAGCAGGTAGTAATCTTGCAGCCACAAGAAAGAAGCCTGGGAAGCCCCCTGAGCTTAGCTAAACTGTTGGCCCCCTAGTTCCCAGCCAGCTATCCCTTAGGGCCCCTAAGATGGGGCAGGGGTCTGTGTCCCCCCAAAGTGAGCGGGCCCATCACCTGAAGCTCATCCTCTGCTCAATCCCCAATCTTGTCTGGGGCCCCGTGACCTGGTGATTGCAGTGGCCGCCCACCTTCCATCTCCACCCTTAGCCCGCAGCGGCAGTCTGGTGGCTCCCTGTGCCGTCCTGGATCAGAGACACCTTTGATTGGTTTCTAAGGCCTTTCTGCTGTCTCTGAGACTGCATTAACGATCTGGTGCTCCCACTGGCTCCTTCCAAACCTAACTTCTTGGGCTAGGAGCTGCCCTATCCCTGGCCCCACTGTACCCCCATTTGAGACGGTAGGCTGACTGTGCTGTCCTCTGGGTAGGCAGCTAGTGCTGCAGTGGATAGAGCCCTGGGCCCAGAGAGCACTCAGAACTGAGGCAACGCCATCTGCTTTATTTTCTCAACTGTATAATAGGGATAATTGTTGCCCTTCCCCCAGGTACCCCTGACTTCCATCACAGAGAGAGCAGGATTGGGGTGCTCTCCCTCTCAGGATTTCCTTTTGGCTCTGCCTTCTAGAGGGGCCATCAGCTGAGCTGAGAGGCTGGAAGAAATGCTACCCTCCATTTTCCAGCAGCCTCTGGCCCCTTCCCCTCCCCCTGCTGGCTGCACACTCGCTGCCTCTTCTGGGGGTCCTGCCATGAATTTCAGGTACATGAGAACAGTGTGAGCTTCCAAAGGGTACATTCAAAGGGTTACAGGAAAAGTAGTTTTGAAAATGGTAGGGGTAAGATTGGGAAGCAGGTGTAGGAGTGGAAGGAATAGTAAAGGAATGAGATTCTGGTCATATTTTTAAAATGTAGAAAGCAAATATCCAGAGACAGGTTCCAAGATGGAGACAGATAATAGGCATCTGTAAAGTGACTGGCCTTGGTTCCCTATTGGACACGGCCAGTGAGCAAGTGAGTAGACCGGGAGCCTGAGGGACTGGAAGGGCTGGTGCTCTCTACAGGGTAGGAAGGTGGAGGGGTGAGAGAACATCGAGTTCTTTTGGATATCCAAAGTTGGTAGCTACAGGACTTGCAGTTCCAGGGATCTGAAAGGATCTGGAGATGGGAGATTGGAGATCCACAAACAGGTCAGATCATGAAAGGTAGATGGGGAATCTGGTATCAAACTGGTCATTAAGTCTTGAGAGCTGAGGGCATCCCCAAGCGAAGAAGAGATGAACAGGAATCCCAAGCATTACTGAAGGTCAAAGGATGTGGTCTGCAGGAGGATGCAGCCAAGGAGAGTGGAGAGGAGCAGGAGAAAAAAGGTCCAAAACCAGGAGGTGTCTGAGAGACAGTGTCCAGAAAAATGAGTGCAGAGAGGAGAGAGAGCTGGGCTCTCAGGCCGTGGAGAGGTCAGAAGGAGGCTGAGTTTGGCGATCGCTGCTCCTTGGTGACTTGGGGAGAACAGTTTGAGTGGGGTGACCAGGTCAGAAGCCAAATTATAAGGGGCGAAGGTGAGGAAGTAGACATCAGCTGTAGACTATGGAATTTGGCTATAAAGGGTGATAAAGACACAGAGCCATGATGGTGAGGACCGAAAGATTACATGAAGGGAGCTTTGGGCACATCTGTAGGCAATGGAGGAGGAGCCAGGTGAAGGAGATACTGAATAGAGGAGCGTGATGGGGATGGCATGGAAGGGGGCCACTTGAGCACACTGGTCAGAGAGGGGCAGAAAGCAGCAGAGCGAGGGGTTGAAAGCATAGGTCTCTATTTAGTTAGAGTCAAAACTCAGGACAAAGAGAATTGGCAGGATTTTTGTTCTAAGTACATCCAGTTAGGTCCCCTTCAGCAAGAGGGGTCCTCCCCAAGCTTGCAAGGGCGGGACAATTTAAGGGTACTTGACAAAAAGCAGATGATAGAAAAAGCCACCGTGTCCAGAACTTCCCTAACACACTTTGACGAATCAACATAACAATTTCTCCATTCTGATAACAACCGTATATGTGGAAATGACTGAATGATATAGGTGTGTGTATACATTTATAGGTGGGTATGTATACATCGATTATATTTTTTATATATATATATATAGAGAGAGAGAGAGAGCATTCAGCACTGCATTCAATCTGTGACACCTTTATCCCCAAATTCTTGATAATCCATTGTTTCCATGAATGTGACAAAACTGAATACTCATGTATCTCCCAAGGAGACAAGCCTTGATAAACAGGCCCGTGACAGATCAAACTACTTAGAAAGCACACCATGTGCTTATCTTGGAAGGTAGGTGAAATACCATGAAACAAAAGACCACAGTGATGATAGTACTCAACAACTAACTTGGTATCACACTCCCAAGGTTGAGTTAATGAGACTTGTAGTATTGTTTCAGGTGTTCCTTGCAGTCCCTGGGAACATCTTCCATCCGTCCTCTGCACATCCCAGAAAAGGCCTCCTCCTCAGGCAGTTTTGGAGAGGTCTCTGCAGTGAATTTGCTTTTCAGGTTCCGAGGTATCCACAGAATCCTAGGTGATTTTAAGAAAATCTTTTGTGAATACAGATCCCAATACTATTAAGTAACACTCCCAAATTTGCTTTTTCCATAGCTAGGTTATATGGTGAAAACTTACTCAAGCCTTATGATTCTGTTGTCATTAACAGAACCACAATATCAGATTTCGAGACCTATCTCACCAAAAACTTTAGTTATGACATACCAGTTGCTATTTCTCTCTTCTTTAGGATATCAGTCCAAGTTTATGTGAAATTCTGAGCCCAGTTTCTAGAACTTGTCATTACATGTACATTACATGTGCAAGACCTTTTTAGGACATGTCCAAAGGCTAAATATTCCATTGGGATGATTTACTTGTTATGTCATATTGTTGCTTAAACCTGAACTTATTAAATTAAACCTATTCCCACTGACTTCTCTTTTAGGAGTAGGAGATGCTTTAATGCCATATATGAACACATAGCTACCAGTCCTCATGTTAAATTACACAAATGAATTTGCCAACAAGAAGAAGTCCGGAGGACTTGGAATGGGATGTGTAAATATAACTACCTCACATTGTATATAAAGAATAACATACGAATTGAGTTGTCCATAATAAAACACACTCATTAACCAAATGGGCATAAACATAGACTACTGCTTTCAGAAGCCCTGTAAGTAATGGGAACATTTCTAAGATAACTCAAGCATTTTAGGACATGTGTTACACATAGGTCTCAATCCCAGATTAAATATAATAAAGTCAAATTTCCTGATAACACAAGATAGTTCCTAATTTACTACTCTTCACTAAGATAGATTATACTGAAATACTATTCCTTAAATATAAACCAAAAATGTTGATCTTAACCTCACAAATTAATAAATTCATTCTTGTTTCATAGGCTTCTTTATGGTTGCCCATATCATTCTGAAAAAATTAGCTACTTCAGGAGCAGAATCTTATATGTGCAACAAGTTGTTGCACTAATTTAACTCTTGTTTAGGCCATGGAATAACTACAAATTCAGATCAAAATAGCAAGATAGTTTTCTCTTGTAGTTTTATTACAGTAATTCAAATACCTCAGCATTAATATAACTAATAGATTCAGCACTGCAATACAAACTTCCACCATTTATCTACCATAATAGGAAGAAATGGGGACATGATTAGACACCAAATAAAGCATACTTAGCTTTGTTTGAGTTTAGGTAGGAGTCGTGGTTAAGTTCCTAGGACCACCAATCATATAAAATCCCAATTCCATCTGCAGGGTGCCAAAGTCAGACTCAGGATTTAACCAGATGGGGAACATTCCTGTTTACTTTGAAAAGATTACTGAGATACCCAGGGGACACTATGGTCTAGGACACCTGTGTGCAGAGTTGTGGTTGTAGCTCCCAGTGTATGTACACCTGCTGCTTAGCCACTTGCCTGTCACTCTAGGACTTTGAGAAAGGTAAAAATGTAAAATGATGTGGAGTGATGTCTTTTAGAATAGAGTAGAATCAAAGTAGTGAATATTACATTAAGGTTGGGATCCACTATAAAGGCCTCTTACTATAAGAACCTATCTTACCTAATTATCCTTACACACTCCGCTATGATATTGGGAATAGAGTAGAATCATTTCTCACATATGGTGGGAACATGGGCACTGATGATGGTTGGATGGCACTTTCCTGAAAGGCAATCACATTGTCATAAGCCTGTCATTCACTCCTTTTGGGAGACAGAAAAGCTTTTTGCCTAGATGAGATCTGATTAGGAAATCTGTGCTGTCTTCACTCTCCATCACTGTGGCTACTCTAGACAAACATGGATCCAGCCCTAGCTCAGATAAGTGGCCTTCATTTTCCAGGCATGTTTCACCCAGGGATGCTATACCTGCCCGGGATGTGATGTGATACCTGATGAGTTCTCTCACAAGAGCTGTTCATCTTCCAGCTCTACTGGATCTCATATTGTCCATAAGTGTCCATATAATCTATGTATCAATTGGCAGTGGAATCATATTTTCAAAAGATTTTGTACATGTTTTTGTGTTTTGACCACAAGATGGGATGTCTGTCTATCACAATAAACAGGCCAGGATTGAATTTTCAGGCCACCTTTTCTAGCCCCTTTCTTACATCAAGTGAGCAGTATATTACTTTGAAAAGATTACTGAGATACTCAGGGGACACTATGGTCTAGGACACCTGTGTGCAGAGTTGTGGTTGTAGCTCCCAGTGTATGTACACCTGCTGCTTAGCCACTTGCCTGTCACTCTAGGACTTTGAGAAAGGTAAAAATGTAAAATGATGTGGAGTGATGTCTTTTGACTAGTGCCTAAATTGGACTTACTGGAGTCCAGTGGCAAGATAAAAGTCAAAATGACTCTCATTGGCTTGGGATGCAGTTGATGACCTTGCCATCTTTAATGTCTAACCAAGGTCTAAGTGCGTCCACTATCCCTGTTTCCAAGCCTTCATAGATTTTGGAAATAATTGTTCTCACCCATTCCATTGGGGAAAGTTTCACATGCTTTGGGAAGACACCCCCTAACTGTTCACCAATGGGTCTGAGACCTGTCAGTTACCCTCCACCTGGGTTAGCCCATCTACCAAAATGGTTTACCAGAGTATGGTTGCCGTAGATGCTACAGCTTCTCAAAGCCGCAAGGAAAACCAAAGATGGAAAGCAGCTCTTAAAAGGGCCCATCAGCCCTTCTACCAGGACCACTAGTCTCCTCCAAACATCCCCACACCCCCAAAAGAGGGCCAATGGAGAAACCCTGGGATCACACCGTCCTGAGCCTCCAAAAGCAGCAGAGGTTGGGGAGAACATCATGAAGCGAAAGTAGCTGCAGCAACCTTAGCAGAGGAGCTTACATGATCCATGCCCAGTGCACCATACCATCATGGTTCCCATGTCTACACTAATAATGGACTGTTTAGACTCTGCTATTTTCACGAGACTTTCAACCTGGTTATTTAGTTCATCAGAGATGTAGAATGTCTCTAGCGGGAGCTAACATTAGGTGTGGTGGTAGGAATCAACAAATTTCCTCCTTGATTCTGAATTCACAGTGGTCTTTGGTTCACCATAATTTTTCACTCCAGGCCCCCATAATTTACCATTCAATAAAAACTGTGGTTTCTGCCCAGGAATCAGCAGAAAAGTCTAATCTGCCCCCTGCCTCCAAGCTTTCTCCTTCTCCAGTCACACAGTTCTGAGCTCAAATTGCTGGGAGATTTGGCCATGCTCCCATCGCTTAGGGATCCCTCCCCCCATTACTGTGTTAATGGCTGCTAAGGTCGTGTTAGGTATAGCTCTCATAATGAGCCAAGTCATCTGTGACCCCAGTTCCTCATAGGTGAGGGTCCATTGGGTAACAAAGCAGACCTAGCACTGGTCTGTAATAAAGGTGTTGCAATCTGTTTGTGAAGGCCACGGACTGGAAGGCACCAAAGTCTCAAGTCGTCCTCCTCATGCTGGAGTTGTCCAGTCCTTGGAGCCTGATCCTTATGGCCAGAGACCTCCAAGAACACTGGCTCCACTGAAGCTAGAGATCCAAGGGGAGAGCTCGTTGGACATCTCCCAAGGCATAGTTGGCCAGGAGGACCCTCCTCTGCCTCCTCTTGCCTGGTCAAAGGCTGAGTTTCCAAAGGCTGGAAGGGGAGCCATAAATAAGTATCTAGGCAATTCCAATAGACTTGTGATGAAAAGTGCCATCCAGAGAGAGAATGATGGAGACTGAATGTGGATCAAAGCAGAGTATTTTTATGATTGTTGCTTGTTTTTTTCTTTCATTTTTTCCCCTTTTGATCTGATTTTTCTTGTGCTGCATGACGAATATGGAGATGGGTTTAGAAGAGTTGCACTTTAATCTATTTTGGATTCCTTGCTGTCTTGGGGAAGGTGGAGGAGAGAGAAAAAGGTTTTGCAAAGGTGAATGTTGAAAACTATCTTGCATGTATTTGGATAAATACTATAAAAATAAAATTTCCTTGTCTTTTTAGACAATTGCCTGTTTGGGTCTGTTCCCTAGGAACGTACACAGACGAGGGCAATCGAGGAGGTGGGCACAAGGGGCAGAGCACTGGGCCTGGAGTCAGGAAGGCTGATGGAGCTCCAACTGGCTCATATTCCTTGCTCAGGCAATCAATCAGTCACCACGAGCATTTATAACCACTTATTACAGACACTGTTCTGCCTCCCCAGACCCAGAACGTGCAGTACCAGGTCCTTCGTTCCCCATATCGGTGGGTTCTCGTTCATACTGTTAAAGCTCCAGAGCTGGAAGGGACCCTGGAATCACTGAAACAGCTTCCCTTCTCGGCCCTGACACTGCACGAAGGAGGGACCCAGAGTGACTGGCTGCTCTGCCCAGGTACAGTCCCAGCTGAGGGGCTCTCTGCAAGGACACTGCCCGCAGGAGGCCAGAGAGGTGTAGGGGGAGGGGACATGTCTGGGTGCCCCCAGGCATGAAAGGTGCACAGGGCCATACATACAGGCTATGTAGAGGTGGGCACCTGGGTGCAGGGGTGTGGGAGGGGCCTCCAGGTGTGGATGTTCAGGTAGTCCAGACCCTACGAAGGCCCGGCCAAGGGCCACCAAGCACCCAGATATCTTTTGTCATGGCGCAGGTTTATCCAGGAGTGTTTGGAGGCACCCTAAAAGTGCTTCATAGAAAGGGCAACTTCAGTGGGAACTCTAAGCACCTTCCCTCTCTGGAGCTTCCCTCCCCTTCTGCCTGACCCATCTCTCCCGTCTGACCAGAGCAGTTGGAGGGACTTTTCCGAAGGGAGTTGGACCAGATTCCTGAGGACCCGTCTTATTGGGGTCCTTCTGAGAAGTCCCCCAACTGAAGGTTCTGGGGATTACCTCCCTCAAATATGAAGCCAGTGGGGCAAGATCCTGTCTGCCTGGCAGCTGCTTCCCTAGGCTGCCTCCTCCCTTAGCAATGTATTATTTCCTCGGGAAATTTCCAATTCTTGATTTGGGGGATTATCTCGAGGGTCCTAGGGCCCGCCAAGCAGGGCCTAGAAGGACTTTATAGGTGAACAATTTGTGCTTTCCTTGAAAACTTTCGGAACATTGAGCTCCGATTGTGAACACCTGACATAAGCGGCCCTCGGGCTGTCTCCTCCGCAGGGCTGAGACATTCTACTTTGGTCCGAGAGGCCGCTCTCCGGGTAAGTCCGGGTAAGTCCGGGTCCGGTAAGAGGCCGTAAGTCCGGGTCCGGGAAGAGCCCGGCTGTCTGTCAGGGCGCACAGTTGGAGGCGCCGGCTCCCGGGCTCTCCTACCATGCTCGGGATAACTGGGACCATCCTGGAGGACGGGAACGAGGCCGCCATTCGGGACCTGCAAGTGCCGGCCCTCGATCCAGTCTCTTACTGACCTCTTGTTGCCAGCGAAGGTGGGACCCCAGAACGGAACGGTCGGTGTCTGGCAACGCCACTGCAGGAGCGGAGGGACGCTGCTTAAAGAGTTCGCCGGCCTGGCGCTCGGATTAGTACAGGAGACCGCAGGGCATCCTTCCGCCGGCCTGGGCACTGGTTCCCTCTGGCTTTTCAGGGGCGCTGGGCGCCGACACTCGTCTCTTTTCTTCCCGGATCCCGCTCGGCCTTCGCAGACCCGGAGCCCAGGGCAGGCCCCTCCTTGGAGCCCCTCTCCTCGGTGGATAACCCCTGGCCACTCCCGAGGGACTGGTCCCGTTAAATGCTCCCTGGGATTAGAGCCTCGTGACTTGAGGTAGGGGCCTTTGTCCCGGCCTCTCCACCCTGAAGTGCTGGAGGCCGACTCTGAGATTCCCCTGGCAGGGCCACCTGTGTCACACCCGAGGGCCTTGGGGGTACGATCTGGGGAGCCTGAGGAGGTTGTTCTGCCTCCATTCTGGCAGCCCGCAGAAGTTGGGGGTCCCGGCACTCCAGGCCCTGAGAGTCCTAAGCTGTCCCCCTCCCCCACTTCTCTCCCATCTTTATCTTGTTTCCCTTGCCTCCCCCGGCCCACCTTCCTTTGGAGAGCTTTCAGCCTTCCATGTCCCATTCTCTTTTCTGTGCTCTCTTTTCTTTCTTCTAGCATGAAACATTTGAATTTATTTCTTTCAGCCTGGGAGTCAAGGCCAGAGAACAGAGTGTCAGCTCCACAGCAGGGCAAAGCTGAGGAAGAGGCCCGTCAGGGGAGGAGGGAGAAGAGCTTCAGGGACAAGCTGAGAAAATCCCAGGAGGCATGTGCAAGATGTTGGAGAAGTGCCAGGGAAGCCAGGAGAGACCTTCTGAGGAAATGAGCATCCCCTGTGAGAACGTGTTTCCTGAGGGTAGAGACCACGAAACCAAAGATCTGGGAGGAAGCCTCAGGTGAAGATCACCTTTCAACATACAAGAAAAATGTTTTAGTGGAAAGACTTCTCAAATATGGGATAAACATGGACAGACCCAAACACAATTCAGACCTAATTCATCACCTGAAAATCTATTCAGGGAAGAAGCGTAACAAATGTAATGACTGTGGAAAAACTTTCACACTACACTGAGCATCAGAGAATTCACACTGGAGAGAAACCCTATAAATGTAGTGAATGTGGAAAAGCGTTTTTCTACATGCCACAACTTATTGGCCATCGGTGAATTCATACTGGAGAGAAACCCTACAAAGGTAATGAATGTGGGAAAACGTTTGGCCATAGCAAATCCTGGACCGTCCATCAGAGGATTCATACAGGGAAAAAACCCTCTAAGTGGGATGAGTGTGGGAAAGCCTTCAGTCAGGGCTCAACTCTTTCTTTACATCAGAGAACTCACAGTGGGGAGAAGCCCTATAAGTGTAATAAATGTGGGAAAGTTTTCAGTCATTGATCATATCTTATCAGGCATCATGTAGTTCACACTGGAGAAAAACCCTGTGAATGTAAAGTGTTGGAAATCATTCTGACTCAGCTCCTCCCTTTCACTTCACTGAAGAATTCATACATGAGAAAAACCTCACAAGTGTAACAAATGTGGAAAAACCTTTGGTCTTGGTCCTTACCTTTTGTTGCATCAGAAAACTCATATCACAGAGCAGTCCTATAGATATGGTGGATGTGGAAAGGCCTTCAGCAGTAGCTCCTCTCTTACTAAGCACGAGACAACTCACACTGGAGAGAAGCCCTATAAGTGTCATGAATGTGAAAAGGTTTTCAGCCCAAAATCTTCCCTCTCTAAACCCCAGAGACTTCATCACAGGGGGGAGTTTCCCTTTCAATGTGACCAGTGTGGGAAAGGTTTCATCTGGATTTCACAATTCACTGAAAACCAGAGTCCATACTGGAGAGAAACCCTATAAATGCCATGAATGCAGGAAGGCCTTCAACATCAGCACCTCCCTGATTAAACATTAAGAAGTGTCACACATGGGAGAGAAGCCTTACAAATGCAATGAATGTGAGGAGCCTTTTTGGACAGCTCCACTCTGTGTATCAGAGGACTCACACTGGGGGAAAACCCTATAAATGCGACATATGTGGCAAAGCCTTCGGCCACAGCTCGTCCCCTGGCCAGCACCAGACAAATCACAGCCAAGACAAAGCTTATCGCTGTAGTGAGTATGGAAAGGCCTTCACTTGATTTTCAGGTCTCAACATTCATCAGAGATTTCACACTGGAGAGAAACCGTATTAGTGCGAGGAGTGTGGCAAAGCCTTCACCAATGGTTCCTCTCTTAATCAGCACAAGAAAACTCACAGCGGAGAGAATTCCCATCAGTGTGCTGGCTGCGGCAAAGCCTTCAGACAGCGGTCATGCCTTCTCCAACACCAGGGGGTTCACACTGGGGAGAAACCCTATCTGTGCACCCAGTGTGGGAAAGCCTTCACTAGTGGCGCTTCCCTTGTGAGATATCAGTGACTTCATATGGGGGAGAAGCTTTGAGAATGCCCAGAAAGTAGGGGACTGGGCAGAGATACTGTAATGACTCAGCATCATGGGATGCACTGCTCAGGACATCAAGGACTAGAACTCTTTTCTCTCTTTTTGTCTGTCGTTAAACAGTCCATAAGTACTTAGGAGGTCCTACTGTGTTGGAGAAAGGCAGAAAATAGTTCCCGCCCTTTGGAGGCTTAGATATAAAAGGAAGTTGAAAAGGGAGCTTCCTAAAAGTTCCGAGGACTCAAGAAGACTGGGAAGAGCTGGCTGGCCCAGACCCTTTCTCAAAGAGGTGGCTTCTCTCCCCACTCCCCCAGTGGAGGGTGCTGACCAAGGACGAGTTCTAGGCTGAAGTGACCTTTCAGGATGAGGAGATTTCTGGGATGTGATGGAAAAGTCCAGACAAGCAGCTTCTGGACTGGATACAGCCAGGAACCACCACATGGGGATGGACTTCCTCAAGTCTGAGAATGTGGGGCGAGGTGGTGGACCTCCCATTTGAAGGAGCAGCTGCCAAATACTGACCATTTCCAAAATGGTTTATTTAATTTTTCATTAAAGTGAAACTTAAGTCATGTACAGAACAGTGAAATAAAGTTTGCTTTTTCTAGCAAATCATAGAAATGCACCCGTGCCAGTTTTTGCTCATTTGATTTTGTCCATATCACAATTCAGCTCTAATCCCAACTCTCTCTAATTTCACAGACATTTAGAAGCTGCAAAGGAGCCTGGGAGATCAGCTAATCTAACCTTATTTTGACTTCAGAACCTCATTGGTTTTTCTGTGTCTTGTGTGATCATATTCCTGCCCCTCCCCATGCATACATTACCTCCGCTCCCACCATTTGTGCTAACCCTACATGGATAAAAGGCACATGTACTTGGGAGCCAAACATCATCCCTCCTGGACAGCACATTACAAAGCATGGTTAGATAATTAACGACTTAATCTTTGTGGATAATATTGTCCTTCTCTCCCTCCACCCCCTTCCAATGGTTTTGGAGGGGCACTAAGCCCCAGTCCCACCATCACTCATCAGGAGTGAGCCGGCCATCCCTTCCTGGAAAGAACTAGAGCAGCCACTATTCCACCCCCATGGGCCTCCACTGGAGGCCCCGACTGGAGCCGAACAGTGCTTTTTTCAGGGGTCTCAGCCCCCATAACCTGTCCTCCTAGGCCTCTGCAGCCTGCTCAATCCATTTTTCACTTTTTAAGCTTTAGTGAGCTGAGCTTCCTTAGTTTCTCCTTCCTTAAAAAGATGGGCCAGGGAGGGTAGGGAAGTCTGACATCTTCCACAGCCGACTTGGCCCCCGAGGCCTCCCCCACAAGACAAAGGGTAAGCATTTGCCCCCGGGGCTCCTGCTCCAGCCAGCCTAGTCATCCTTCCCCTCATCTCTCCGGGCTCCGAGGAGCTTCCTGGCAAGGAGGGTGCACACACTTGGATGAGGGCCCATGGTCACAGGCCAGCCCAAGTCTGGGAAGATCCTCTCACCTTAAACCTGGGGATCCTGAGGATGGACCGGGCTCTTCCAGCTCTGACCTTCCTGAACTCGGGAGAACTATAGGCACTGGTGAGGGGCTACCTACCTGTCCATCATGGGAGGCTTCAGCCCAGAACAAGGGCCGAAGCCAGAAAGTCCCTTCCTCTTTGGGCAAGCACTCCCGGCAATGAGGGTGCTGCTCCTACGGTGGGCTCACAGGAAGACCAGGGGCTGCCGAGAAGCGAGCTACCCTATGTGTGTGTGTGTGGTGGTAGGGGGATTCCTCTGGCTCCCGAGAAGCAAGTACCCATGGGAGAGGCGTTTCCCTCCTCCCTCCCGCCTGCCTACCCTCCCTAAAGTCTTGTCTGGTGGTGTCTACAGTCTGGATCATGGAAGCAACTCCTGAGCTCAATCTGGCCTATCTGGCCCTCCTGAGCTCTTGCCACAGCTCACTGGCAGAGCGATCCCCAGGGCCTCCACCCTCAATCTGGGTGCCCCACAGCCCCTCGGAGGACAAGCTGAGTGACTGGGGGTACTCTTCCTGGGTCACTCAGCAAATGACAGAGGACACAAGGGGATGCCCAGGGAGCCCCGGAGGGTAGGGCAGCACAGGGCCTCCGGACCAACGTGGACGTGAGCAGAAACTCTCAGCTGTTATGAGTTTTGGGGGAAGATTAAAAACGAGGGCTCCGGGTCCACTTTCCTTTACCCTTCCCACTTTCTCTGGCAACGCTACAGAAGGGGCGGCCCTGGGAGGACGGCCCGTGAGTCAGTCATTGGCCCTTGGACTGATGGGCCACAGTCCTTCGGGCCTTTCTCTGGGCCACATGACACGCCCAGCTCCTGGGATCTCTCAGGCAGGGCTCATCGAAGACCTAAGGGCGGTTACATCACTGGCACTGCCCACCTGTGGCTGCCCCATTCTGAACCTGGCCCACAGTGGAACCTTTCAGATTCTCAACAGAAGGACACTCACCCTCACGGTTTCCATTTATCCTGCACTTTACCTTTTGTGGGACATTTCCTCACAACAGCCCTGTGAGGTAGGCAGGGCAAGGTGAGGACATGGAGCCCCAAAGTGGCCACACAACTAATGTTCTAGCTGGGGCTGGAGCCCGAACCTACCCAACCACCATTTGCTGCTTGATTTTTGAGACTGGCAGGATCCGCTCTCCTCCTTCCTTTGTGTCCACTGCAAATCTTCTGCCTTCCACGTCTTACCAGTGCTTTAATAAAGAAATGTCTATTTATGGGAAAACATCCCACCTGAAGAGACAAGTCAGAGCTCCAGCAAGCCCAGCTCAGTCTCCCCGGGGCCTTCCCTCAGTCCAAGCCGTGATTCTCCGATCGGCCCAGTTCAGCTCAGTTCACTCTGCCTTCCCTGATTTCTCAAAGGAAAGTAACTCTACCAAGTTAAGAATCTGATCGATTATTTGGAGCCGTCTCCTCCCAGAAGAGTTTCTAAGATGCCCCGTGAACTCCCCACCACCCATAGTGGTCCTGTGCTCTGGAACTTATTTATCTCTGTGATATCCCAGAGTCAATTCAATACTGCTCTAAGTCAAGAGAGGCCGGAAAATACTGACTCACAAAAGACAAAGTAGAGTTTTCCCGTCCCCATCTAGTGCCTCCCAAGGTGCCTGGCACCTAATAAACGTCTGCCAGATGAACGAATCACGCTGATATCTTTTCTCCACCTAAAACTGACTGAGGTTCAACAGTCACTGAGCTGGGGCTGAAGCTTTTGGCACAGTCGTTAAGTGAACCTGGCTTTTCCTCACCATGAATACTCTGATGCTGAGTAAGGAGGAAAGTCTGGCTGTAGGCTTTCCCACACTCACTACACTTAAAGGGTTTCTCTTCAGCGTGTGTCCTCTGGTGTCGAATAAGTGCTGAGGAGAAACTGAAGGCCTTCCCACACTCATTACATTCATAGGGCTTTTCTCCAGTGTGGATTATATGGTGCTGAATAAGGTAGGAACGGTTACTAAACGATTTCCCACAGTCATTACATTTATAGGGTTTCTCCCCGGTGTGAGTTCTCTGATGGAGAGTCAAGGACGAGCCCTGGCTGAAGGCTTTCCCACATTCGTTACATTTATAGGGTTTTTCTCCAGTGTGAATTTTCTGATGTTCAATAAGGGATGAACCGTGACTGAAAGTTGTCCCACATTCAACACACTTGTAAGGTTTTTCTCCAGTATGAATTAAATGATGTTGAATGAGGTGTGAGCGATTACTAAAGGCTTTCCCACACTCGGTACATTTATAGGGTTTCTCTCCAGTGTGAATCCTTTGATGCTGAATAAGATGTGAAATCTGAGTGAAAGCTTTCCCACATTCAGTGCATTTATAGGGTTTCTCTCCTGTGTGAATTCTCTGATGTTCAATAAGGGATGAACTCTGACTGAAGGTTGTGCCGCACTCATTACATTTATAGGGTTTCTCTCCAGTGTGAATTCTTTGGTGTTGGGTAAGGTGTGAAATCTGGGTAAAGGCTTTTCCACATTCACTACATTTGTAAGGTTTTTCTTCTGTATGAATTCGCTGGTGTCTAATTAGTGCTGATGAGAAACGAAAGGACTTCTCACATTCGGTACACTCGTAGGGTTTCTCTCCAGTGTGAATTCTCTGATGTTCTATCAGGGAGGAGCGATTCCTAAAAGACTTTCCACACTCGTTGCATTTGTAGGGCTTCTCCCCAGTGTGGGTTCTTTGATGCTGTGTAAGGTGTGAAATTCTGGTGAAGGCTTTCCCACACTGATTACACTTGTAGGGTTTCTCTCCAGTGTGGGTTTTCCAATGTGAAATCAGATAGGAACCCTGGCTGAAGGCTTTCCCACACTCGTTGCACTCGTAGGGCTTCTCCCCTGTGTGGATCCTCTGGTGCAGGGTGAGGTGTATGCTCTGGCTGAAGGCCTTCCCACACTCATTACACGCATAGGGCTTCTCCCCGGTGTGAACTCTCTGGTGAAGGATGAAGGCCGAGCAGTAGTTGAAGGCTTTCCCGCATTCAGTACACTTCCACGGCTTGTTCTCTTCACAAATTCCCTCTGGTTTGACTGGGTTTGAATTCTGTTTTGCATTCTTCCCGTGGGAATCAGGCTCTGGGGGCCTCAGTTCCATGGGAACTCTAACTCTCGGAACCAGGACTGCCTTTGTACTTAGGGGGTTCTTGCTCTCATCGTATTCATGGCCACTGTCCTCAGTTGCGGCTTCTGGGACCCTTAAGTGGGTCTCTTGCTTTCCTCTCTTTTCCCTCCCGGCTTCTCCTACTTTGGAGTCCAAGGAAATGTCCCTTGGGGGTCTTTCCATTAGCTCTGTTTGAGAAGATCCTTCTTCAGAAACCCCCTGCTTTCCAGCTGACTCTTTAGTCCCCCAGTCTGAAAGAAACAAAACCCCCCATCTCTATCAATATTCAATTGAGCGTCATCTCCTTGTGACTGAAACTGTTCCTTCTGCCTCAGGATTGCCAGGGTCCATCCCTGCTATGGGGTCCTCAAGCTCCCATGGGCTGAACCAGTCACCCCTAAGGACTCCCAGCTCTATCTATCTGGCTTTAGTTTCCTTCCTGACCTTCCATCCCACATCACCAAATGTCTGCTGGGCATCCCACACTGAACGCCTTGCAGAGTCTCCCCCGAACTCATTCTCTCTCCCTAAGCCTTTCTCCCCACTTTCCCCTCCAAACTTCCCTATTTCTGTCAAGGGCTCCCTCCCCCTTCCAGCGTCCGGGATCACGGCCTCAGCAGCTCTCCGAGGCTCCCTCCTGGCCTCTGTCCCCCAGTGAGGCCTTTGTGCTGCCACTACAAAGGGTTTTCCTAAATGGGCTCTCTCCTACTGCATGTGTTCGGCCTGAGGGTCTCTCCCTGGGGCTTTCAGCCCGATACTCTGCCTGGCTTCCTCTTCCTTTGTCCATCCTTCAGGCTGCCTGCCTCTCTCCTGCCCTTCCCACCCCCTGGTCACCTCCTTAAGGCGTCTCCCCCACACAGCCAGCCCTAGAGAGCTTGGGGTACAGGTGCTCTGGGGTCTGGCCTAAGGAGGAAGGTGGCAGGCCAGAGGGCAGGGGGACAAGGGGGACTGTCCTTCTGGCCGAGGCTGCTCCAGGCCCTCCTTCTGAGCCTGGGCCTTTCCTGGGGCCCCTCCCCTCCAGCCTGGATCCTTGGCTGCTGGCGGCTCGGACCCCCCTCCCCTCCATTTCTCAAAGGGAAGCAGGGAGGGGCATCCCAGGCGCTCACTCAGTACTCGATGGCTGAAATGGCTCCTTCCATCCATGGGTTTTAGGTTCCCTTAATGAGCCTTAAAGAACGTTGCTGTTGCCACCCCCACTGTCACCCCCCGCCCAGGGCACTCCTGCTCTGTGGGACACAGGGATGAGGAGAGGCCACGAAGCACCCGATGGCAGAGGCAGATAGCCAGGGCTGGAGAAAGGGGGGCAGTGGGCACGGGGGGGGGGGGTGCCTGGAGGGCTGCCAGGGAGGGGGTGCCCAGAAACCTCCGCTCTGGCACCACGGGGGTCACAGGCCGGCTCTTGGGGCTCTACAGGGGGAGGGCTGGCTGCCAGCAGAGTCATCCCAACACACACGTGGGGATGGGGTGGGGCGGCTGCTGCTCACTTAGCCGGGCCTGAGGAGTTTGGGCTGCCCAGTGTGGCCAGGGGAAAGTGTCCCTGGGGAGGCTCCGGCCTATGGATCCCACAGGCCACGGAGACAGATGGAGATCCTGGGCAGTGCCGGCGCAGCCCCTTGTGCCCCCAACTCAGAGGCCCTCAGAATGAAGCCAGGGCCTGCACTCCACCCCAGGCCCTTCCCTTCCGTAGCCCTCCCTCCTCTTCTTCCTCTCAGTCCTTCCCCGCCCCTCCCCGGCCCAGCCCCTCCTTTCCTCCTCTCTCTCCTCGCTCAGACCCTCCCCCTCCTTTTCTCAGCCCCTCCTTTCCTCCTCTCTCTCCTCGCTCAGACCCTCCCCCTCCTTTTCTCAGCCCCTCACTCCTTCTCCCGCGGCTTCCCCAGGCCCTCCTCCCCAACGTGGCTCTCGCCCACTCTTCCCGGGAGGGCTGGCTGTTCCAGCGGCGTTTATTAAGTGACCGCTGTGTGCTGGGGGGCAGGTCCTCCCAGCTGAGGAAGGCGGGGTACCACTACGACTCTCGGTCCAGGGCGGCCTCGGCCCCTCAGCCTGCTTCAGCTTCCCCCTCCTCCTCTTCAAGCAGCTACGGCCCTGTCTTGTGCCTCAGTTTCCCCACTCAGAACTTCCCCAGCAGAAGCCCCGCCTCCAGGAACTCTAAGTCCCAGGCGAAGGTCCCGCCCTCGGGGTGTTGCCGCCTCTCTTCAGGGCCGAAAGCCACGCCCCCATCACCACGGAAACCGCGACGCGTCTGCCCAGACCCTGAGACCCAGAGTCGCCCTCCTCCCTCCTTCACTCAGGACCTAGTCCATCCCGACCCCTTTTCTCTCCACCTAGGTCCCTCCCCACTCCCAGGGCCGGAGCAGACTCTCCGCCTTTCCCACCCCTTTCCCACCCAGGATGCGGACGCGAGACGACTGACAAAGCAGGGAGAGACAGATGGGGTCCGCGCCTGCGCACATGAGAGGGGGCGGACACCCAGACATCCAGTTTCCACGAGGCCCCAGGCCTGCGCCTGCGCCTGCGCGCACGCCCAGGCAGCCTTTAGGGCAAGTCTTCGACTCACCTGCGGATGCGCGTGCGCAGTCGCGAACCCGCGGCGGCAGGCTCTCGTCCGGACTCAACTTCCCAGCGGCCCTTGCGGCAGCGGTTCGGCTACTGTAGGCTTTAAGGAAGTCAAGATTGGGTCCGGGCCGAGGCCTGAGAAACGATTCTAGTCCGACCCGGACCCACCCGCCGCTCCTCTCGGATTGGGAGCACGAACCACAGCGCTCTAGGCGCGACTCGATCCCTACCCCTCACTGTGCCTTTGGACAAGGTCCTTCTTATAGCGACCTGGACCTCAGCGGCCTCAATGGAACTAACGCCATCTACGGAGGCGCTGTGGGAATGTACGCTGTTGCTTTCAATGCGCAGGCGTCATTCCGGTGCATTGTGGGACTCGTAGTCCTAAAGCCCTCCGCGGATTGACTTTGCGCAGGCGTAATCTGACGCGAGGGCCGAGTGCGTATTCCGCTTTGTCTGGCTCCGCAAACGCGGCGGGGTGAGTCTGGTTCCACAGCGGCCCCTGCTGGGCGGGCATGGAGTGGGTAGGTCGTGGGCTCCCGAGTTGCGAAGCCATCCCGAGTTCTAGTTCTGTAGGTGCTTAGTTACCGGAGGCTTAAATTCTAGAGCCGCAAAGTATTTAGACATCTTCAAAGTGTCATTAGCCATGATGGTGATAATAACCGAGACTGATCGAGCGCTCTGCAAACATCGTTTCTCTTTTCCCAACAGCCCTAGAGGCAGGGAGGTTACAATTCCTATTTTACAGATGAGGAAACTGAGGCAGGCAGCGGGGATGCGTCTTGTCCAGGGTCACACAGAGAGGAAGGATCTGAGGCTCAATTTGGACTCTGGGTCCCACCAGCTGCCCCATGGGCTCAAGCTTCGAGATCCTCAAGTCCTCATGTCATAAACAAGATTAGCATGAGCTCTAGAGCGAAAGGTGCTTAAAGATCCCGGAGCTCTGGCAATCCTGGGTGCTAAAGACCCTCGTTGGCTTCCTGTGTTCCAGAGCTGGGAGGGGCTTAGAGACCCCTGAGTCATCCTGTCCCCACAGGTTCTAGAACCAGAAGGTGCTTTGAGACCTCTGAGTCACATTGGCATCAGGTATTCTAGAATGGGAGATGCTTAGAGATTGCTGAGTCATGTTCACATCAGGTGTTCTAGAGCCAGAGGTGCTTAGAGCTCCCAAGTCATCTTGGCCTTGTGTGTTCTAGAGCCAGAAGTTACTTAGAGACCCCTGAGTCATCCTGTCCCGCAGGTTCTAGAACCAGGAGGTGCTTCCAGACCCCTGAGTCATCCTGTCCCCGCAGGTTCTAGAACCAGGAGGTGCTTCCAGACCCCGGAGTCATCCTGTCGCCGCAGGTTCTAGAGCCAGAAGTTACTTAGAGACCCCTGAGTCATCCTGTCCCCGCAGGTTCTAGAACCAGGAGGTGCTTCCAGACCCCGGAGTCATCCTGTCGCCGCAGGTTCTAGAGCCAGAAGTTACTTAGAGACCCCTGAGTCATCCTGTCCCCGCAGGTTCTAGAACCAGGAGGTGCTTCCAGACCCCTGAGTCATCCTGTCCCGCAGGTTCTAGAGCCAGAAGTTACTTAGAGACCCCTGAGTCATCCTGTCCCCGCAGGTTCTAGAACCGGGAGGTGCTTCCAGACCCCGGAGTCACGTTGGTCTCACGGGCTCCAGACGTGTCTCCTGGGGGACGGACCACGGAAGGTGGACAGAGCAGTGGGAAGTGGGTTGCCTGGGGAACAGTGTGAGCCAAAGCGTGTTCGGTGGCTCCGCAGGGACTGGGAGCGGCTCCTCCTGGCGGGACATATTCTGGTTCTACCTTCACTCTCTTGGTTCCTGGTCCCCCCCTCTCCCGTGGCTCAGTGTCCTGGGCCCGTGGCCCCCCAGGGCGGGGGGAGGCTTCTCTCGTGAACTTCTGCCCCGTTTTCCCGGCAGCTCTTGTCAGAGAGGGTGCCGGGAGGGGCCTGAGAGCCCTGAGGATTGGGCAGGAGGGGCTCCGCGGGAGGGTGACCCCTGCTCCTGCAGCGCATCGCAGACACCCCGGGAGCTCTGGATGGCCTCTGGGGGCCAGGTGAGTCCGGCCTTCCTCTTAGCTCCCTCCCGGGGGCGGGGCTTCCCTCTGGTCCCGCCCTCCTCCCTGAGGCCCCTCCCCTTCCCTGCTTGTCCCGGGGCCCTCTCATTCCCAGCTTAGTCTGGGGGGAAGCGCAAGCGCGTGGGAGCGAGTGAGGCTGGGGGCCAGGGCAGCAGCTTTGGGGGTACGGGCCCCCAGGAGATGGTTCGGGCTGCCGTGGGAGGTTGGCCCAGGGGTTTCCTCATGGCCCCGCCCTTCTCCACATGTAGGGGGCAGGGGGGTCCCCGAAGTCCAGGAGCCAGGATGTCAGGGCAGCTGCCCTGCTCCTTGGTACCTCTGGGGGCCTTTGTTCCCTTGACCTCAGTGCGAACATCCCCATGTGTGGCGCCTGTCACCCCATAGCCCCACAGCCACCCAGGGCTGGTCCTGACGCCTGTCACCCCGTACCCCCATTGCCTCCCCGTACCCCCACAGCCATCCAGGGCCGGGCCAGCGCCTGTCACCCTGTACCCCCATTGGTGCCCCATGCCCCCAATGCCATCCCATACCCCCATTGCCATACCCCCATTGCCATCCCATACCCCCATTGCCATCCCATACCCCCATTGCCTCCCCGTACCCCCACAGCCATCCAGGGCTGGGCTGGCGCCTGTCACCCTGTACCCCCATTGGTGCCCCATACCCCCAATGCCACCCCGTACCCCCATTGCCATCCCATACCCCCATTGCTGCCCCGTACCCAGGGCCGGGCCAGCGCCTGTCACCCTCTACCCCCATTGGTGCCCCATGCCCCCAATGCCACCCCGTACCCCCATTGCCATCCCATATCCCCATTGCTGCCCCGTACCCAAGGCCGGGTCGGTGCCTGTCACCCCGTACCCACATTGGGGGCTCCTGCTGCACCCCAGCTCATCCAGGGGGGCTCCCCCTCTGCCTCTGTTCCCCAATCCTTGCCTTCCCATCTGCCAGGGGCCCCGGCCTGCAGCCGTGTGCTCGGTGTTCCAGGGGCCCGTGACCTTCCGGGACGTGGCGTGGACTTCACCCCCGAGGAGTGGGGACGGCTGGGCCCGGCTCAGAGGCAGCTCTACCGGGACGTGATGTTGGAGACCTACTGGAACCTGGTCTCCCTGGGTGAGGCGGCCCCCCAATCACCCCCATCACCACCCTCCCCACTGCATCGGTTTGGGGACTCAGGAATACTATGGAGGGCTGAGGGGGGAGGGAGGTCAGGAACGAGAGGGGGCAGTGCCAGGAGCAAGGTCCTCCTGATGGCAGCCAGAGGCTGCCCGCTGCCCGGGCTGGGCCTGGCCATTCAGCCTCCCAGTACCAGCGGCCACGGCCGTTTTGTCTCCCCAAGCAGGGATCTCAGCTTCTGACCCTGACAGGGCTCGGCTTTTGGCACCAGGGGACACGCTGTGTGTTGTGGAAGGAGCTGGTGAGTGAGGGGCAGGGGAACCCTGGGAGGAGAAGGGGGGAGGTCTGAGCTCCATCCCCTCCCTCATCCCACAACTTTGGATAAGCAGCAAGAGGGCAGAGTCCTGCCCACCCCTAGCCTCTCTCTGTGGGTGGCAAGAGCCTGGGAGCCAGGCTTGGCCCCTGGGGTGATCCCACTGTACCTCCATCAGGGTGGGGTGCAGGGTGCCGTGGGCCAGCTCCAGAAGCCTCTTGGGGGCCCTATATGCATAGGTCTGCCCTGCTCATGGTTCATGGTTCCCCCAGTGCCCAATCAGGGTCTCTCCAAGCTGCCCGTTTCTGCCAGGGGCAAGCCAGCCCCCCAAACCTGGGCCACCAGAGCCCCTCCTCCTTTACCCCTGTCCCCAGCCTGGGCCAGGCCTCCTATTCTCCCTCCCTCCCTTTCTCTTCTCTTCACTGGTCCACGCTGGCCAGAGGCCCGAGCCAGGCTGCTGCCAGCGCCCTTCTGATGATTTTACCCATGGGGGTGTTCTTTCTCTGGCCCAACAAACGGCCGAGGGTTTCCTAAATCTCTTTCAGAGGGGAGGACAGGGTCTGAGGCCTTGGGCCCGAAGCAGGACGCCTCCCAAGACTCGTGCCGTGGAGCGAGGCTGCAGAGATCAGACAGGCGCAGCGGGCCAAGAAAGGCCTTGACGGCCAGGGGCGGCTTGGAGGGCGAGCCGTTGGGCCAGGACGGGCCGATGGCGGAAGCGATCCTCTCCGAGGACACGCCGGCGAGGGCCATGGGTCCCATCTTGCCCGCGAGGGAGAGCCTTCCCGAGTGGGACGCCCATAGGAACTTCCCCCAGAACAAGGGGAGCAAGGCCTTCGCGCCCCGCTCAAACCTAACCGGGGCCGTCTCTGAACAGAAACCGTTTCGTTGGGATAATGAGTCGGGGAAGCCTTTGGGTGGCCGCCCAGGCCGGATTCCTCCTGAGAAAACGCTCCCACAGGGGCGAGTCCCTTCGTGCGGTGAATGTGGGAAAGAGTTCCATCACAACTCGCACTTGGCCCAACACCAGAGAGTTCACGCTGGAGAAAGCCCAAGGGAGACCAGAAAGTCGTTCAGCCCGCGCCCGGCCCGCGCCCCGCCGGGTTCCGGAGAGAAGCCCTACGAGTGCGGCGAATGCGGCAAAGCTTTCGGCCGCAGCGTCTACCTGGCGGAGCACCAGAGGACGCACACGGGGGAGAAGCCCTACGCCTGCGATCGCTGCGGCAGAGCCTTCAGCCAGAGCGCGCCCCTGGCCAAGCACCGGCGGACCCACACCGGGGAGAAGCCCTACGCCTGCGCCGAGTGCGGGAGAGGCTTCGGCTGCCGCTCCACCCTCGTCCAACACCGCAGGACCCACACCGGGGAGAAGCCCTACGCCTGCGGCGAATGCGGCAAAGCCTTCAGCCAGAGGACCCACCTCATCCAGCACCGGCGCATCCACACGGGGGAGAGGCCCTACGCCTGCCGGGAGTGCGGCAAGGCCTTCACCGAGAGCTCGGCCCTCATCCAGCACCGGCGCATCCACACCGGGGAGAAGCCCTACGAGTGCCGGGAGTGCGGCAAGGCCTTCCGGCGCAGGACCCACTTCACGCAGCACCAGCGCATCCACACCGGAGAGAAGATCTACGAGTGCCGGGAGTGCGGGAAGGCCTTCAACCAGATCGCGCAGCTCACCCGGCACCAGCGCGTCCACACCGGGGAGAGGCCCTACGCGTGCGGGGACTGTGGGAAAGCCTTCAGCCAGAGCTCGTCCCTGACCAAACACCGGCGGACCCACACCGGGGAGAGGCCCTATGCGTGCCCCGAGTGCGGGAAAGCCTTCAGCGACTCCTCGGTGCTCATCGTGCACCAGCGCATCCACACCGGGGAGAGGCCCTACAAGTGTCCCCAGTGTGGCAAGGCCTTCACCCAGAGCATTTACCTGAACAAGCATCGGATCGTGCACTCGGGAGAGAAGCCCTACGCCTGCGGGGATTGCGGGAAGACCTTTAGCCAGAGCAAGTATCTCGCCCAGCATCGGAGGATCCACACCGGGGAGAAGCCCTTCGAGTGCCCCGAGTGTGGGAAAGCCTTCACTTACTGCTCCGCCCTCAGCCGGCACCAGAGGATCCACGCTGGGAACCGGCCCTACGGGTGCGAGGAGTGCGGGAAGGGCTTCCGGGTCCTGTCGGCCTTCCTCACCCATCGAGGGCTCCACGCTGCCGCCCAGCTCTGAGGGCCGCCCCGGAGGCGGGCCTAGGACAGGAGCTACCCCGGCTCCTCTGCTTGTGGATGGGCGATCCCTGCCCCAGACCGTCCTGCCCTGCCCCGCCCCACTTCCCCCACAGTGGGACCTTCCTCCCTGCCAGCGGGGCCAGCGGCCTTCTCTGGGCAGCTGGGCCAGAGCCTTTGGTCCCGGCTTTAGGACCCCTCCCATCATTTCTTTCCCCTCTATAAAAATATCCGGCTTGGGAAAGAGACACGGCTGAGAGAATCTGGGGCCTCCTCTCTGACTCTGCTTTTCTCCTGCCCAGGGCAGGCCCGTTGCCTTGCTGTGGCTCCAAACTCTGGAGTGTGTGGGGGAGGCCAGGGCTCCGGAGGCAGCCCCTCTCCCATCTGTGAGTTCTGATACTCCTCTGTCCCCTGGGGTGCTCTGAGACTCCCAGAGGACCCTTGGGGAGCAGGGAAGAGCCTGTGGACACACAGCTTGGAAGCCTCTGGGACTTGCCCCCCACTTGGTGATACCTGGAGCTCCTCAGGGCTGGGCCCCTCTCCAGGGATACAGGCCCATCAGTTCCCACCTCTGCTGCCTCCATGGAGGGTGGGCCCCCAAAGCCCCAGGTGAGTCATCCCTCCCTCCGAACAGCCATTATTGCTGTAAAGGTGGGGGAGCATCCCTGAGCAGGTTCCATCTGGGCCCGGGGCCATTCCTCACGCCATTGCCTCATCCTCGTTCCGGCCTTTGTTAGCCACCAGTGACCTGCACTCAAGAAGCATCAGTGTGCTTTTACAATGGCTCCAGATGCAGCCATTGTGTGGGGGGGGTCTTCCCGGAGGGCGGGTTCCCCACAGTGCCGACCCGGGCCAGGCCCCCTCCAGAGCAGCTTCTCTGCCCCCTGATTCCATCTCCGAGGCTGTTCCTGGCCCTGCCTGCCCTTTGGGCATAAGGGCCCAGGTGGCTGCCTCGATCGGCCTGTGCTGAGGAGGGCCCACTAGTGCCCCCTCCCTTCTCTTTCCAGGATGCTGATAGGCAAGAAGGGACTCCCCCTTGCCGGGACCAGGGCAGGGGCTGCTGTGACAGCCAGTCCAGGAGCAGCCTGCCCCCCCCAGCAGCCCTTCCCCCAGCCTTTCCATGGCACACATCCCCACAGCTCCCTCAAAGGCTCCCCACAAAGGAGAAGTCCCCCTCAACTATCCAAGGATGCTGCTTCTCTGCTGGGAAATAGGGAAGTCCCTCGGCATCCAAAGGACAGCCTACGTGGGAGCCGGGGCTAAAGGGGAGAATATGGGGCATGGTGGGAAGGGGGCGGGCTTCCCTGGGCATGCTCTCCTCACAGCTGGGAGATGGCTAATTTGGCCATTCTTGTCCCCATTGTATAGGTTAAAAGCTCCAAGACATCCCGGGACTTGGGGCTGCCCGTGGCCCACAGCATTTCCAGCGCAGAAGGGGTCCCAAGAAGGGGTCCCCCTGCAGCTCATCCATCAAGCGGTCCCTTGTCTGGCCTTTACCCAGAAACCCCTGTGAGCGGCCATCAGAGCCTCTCTGGGACTGGGACCTACCCTCCTTACCTTCTCTCCCCCTTTTTAAAATTTTATTTTCTGGTTACACATGTCCATTAATTTTTTAATGCATATTCCTTCATGACTTATGTTGGGAGAGAAAATAGCAAAAGCCATGAGAGAGAGAAGCGTGAACACAGCAGTGTTAGTCAGGGTCCACTTCCCTTTCCCCGGAGCTGGTCCAGCAAACTCCGGCTTTCTCCCGCTAGCGATCCTCTCACAGCCTCGGACCGAGCCGCTCCTAGCTTTGCATTTTCCCCAGTACGTGCAACAAGAGTTTCCAACCTTCACCCTTGAGACGCCTTATGTTTCAGTTTTCTCCCTCCCTCCCAGACAGCAAGCAATCTATATTGGATTCCAGTGTAGGTTAAACATATTCCACAAGAAAAGGAGGAAAAAACCATGAGAAAGGGGGGGAACCAAGCGAACAACGAAAGGTGCAAATCTGTGCTGATCCACGCTCGGTGCCCGCGGGCCTCTCTGCCCGTAGATGGCACTTTCCATCCCAAGTCGATTGGAATTGCCTCGAATCGGCTCATTGTTGAAAAGGGCCGAGTCCCTGGCAGTGGGTCGTCATAATGCTGTGGCCGTGTACCGTGATCTCCCGGTTCTTCCTGTAAGTCTCTCCAGCCTCTCTGAAAGCAGCCGCCGGTCATTTCCTTCAGAACAACAATATTCCACTAACTTGGGCCCCAGTTCCTCGCCATTACAACCAATTCGGTGTGTGGGGGCCCCTTTCCCTTTTTTATGCTCGTTTGGGATGCCCCCTTTGAGACATGTGCTCTCCCAGCCAGTAGGGACGCGGCTGGACGAAAGGACCCTGACCTGCTTTATTCTTCCCCAGAGGCTCCTTCCTCTAGCACTCGGAGCCCTCCCAGTCCCCTCCGCTCCACGATCCCTCTACCCTGGCCAGTCTGGGAATGCCTACCTCACAGCAGCTCCCCGGAAGCTGCGCGGACAGCCGGCTACCTCACAATAGCCTGTTTTCGCTTCGAGGCACCAAGGTTGGTTCCCATTTGGATGTAAGCTCTTGGAGGCCGGGGACTGTTTGCCTTTGTGTCCCTAGGCCAAGGGCAGAGGGTGCCTGGGTTACCGGAAGCACTTAATGGGCAGCTGGGCTGGGCAGCGGAGAGAATGCCAGGCTGCAGTTTAACTCCGACCCCGCTTCCCAGCTGTGTGACACTGGACGGTCACTTCACCCCGTCTGCCTCCGTTTCCTCATCTGCAAAATGAGCTGCAGAAGGAAATGGCCAAACCCCTCCAGTGTCTCTGCCAAGAAAACCTCAAATGGGGCCATGTGAACGTGACTGAAAAGGTCACTTAATAAATGCTCATTGAGTGAGTGCCCCGTACTGCCCGTGTGACCTCGAGGGAGCCCTAACTGTGCACACCCCCCATTTCCAGTAAGAGCTCTCCAAAATCCGTCCTAGCTCTTACTAAATGCTCACTGACTGCCCTGATCCTACGAATGTCTGAACCTCCTGAGCTTGCCGATTCCTTCCCCCTCGCCTTTTCCTTCTGTGACGTGGAGAAAACATCTGATTTTCCCCATGGATGTTTCACAGAGCAAGGAAGGGGGGCCCTGGAAGAGCCTTCGGGACCTTGGAGGTGGGGACATTGTCAGCAGAATGGGGAGGGATGGCCACGGCTCACCGAGTGTCCGTGATGACACGACCTAAAGAGGGTTTACCATTCAGAGTGGCTTTAAGACAACCCCCCTCCTGGGATTGGCTGCCTGCCTTTCCCGTTCTTAGTCCTGAATCTTCTGTGGTCCCTCTGTCCTCTTCTGTCAAGTGGAAAGCACATAGACCCAGGCCCCGGCCTGGAGTGTCCTCCATTCTCCCTTCTCCCACAGGGAGTCTCTTCCCAGAACCCCCCGGAAACGTTTGTGTGAATATTTCACACAAGTTAAAGTGCTGCTCTGTATTCTCCCCAGGAGGACGGAAGCTTCCAGCGGGCAGGAGGCCTGGAAAGTCTGGCACACCGAGTGGGTGGTGGGGAAGGGCAAACGGCAGCCACAGGGTGGGGAAGAGGGGAGGGAAGGCAGGACCGCCGCCAAAAGGCCAAAAAGTGATGAAAGGACTGAGAAAGTTCACTGGAATTCTTTCCCTCTTTTCCTACCAGCCCTGCTCAGAAGCCATGAATAAGGAAGACTCTTGGGAGCCTGAACTCACGTGTCTGGGATCGGGTAATGTCCATCCTCTTGGACCCTACGCCCCTTCCCGGTCACCCAACCATCTCCCACGAGGATTGGCTCAGTCTCCGACACTTCAGACCTTAACTCCCCACTGGGGATCAGCCTCCCCAGTAGAGGGTGAGCCCCCCTTTGAGACATCTGCTCTCCCAGAGCTGAGGACACAAGGTGGCCTCCCCCATTCCTTTCCGCCCTCCTTCCTTTCCCCCTCCCTCCTCTTCTTTCTCTTTCTTCCCCCTTCTCCCTTTTTTCCTCCTCCTTTTCTTTCTTCTCTCCCTCTCTTCCTTCCTTCTTTCCTTAACTCTTTCCAATCAGTGGCCCTGCTGTCCACCCCGGCAGAGCTGTGATGGATTCTCCAGAGGTTCCTGATTGCTGGCTGCTTAATCATTTAAGTGACCCCTGCTGGTCCCACCCCCCAGCTTTTTGGGAGATGCAAATCCAAGCTCATTTAGCAGCAGATGCAGGTGGAAGCAGAATACAACTGGTGTTGCTGTGAGCTCCTTGGCCCTGAGACGGCACTTGGGTCCTTCTCTGGTCTTGGATCAGGGCTGGACTACACTGGAAGGCTCTGACCCGAGGCTCAGCTGCTCCCCAAGGCTCCCCCACTTCACCAGCCTTCACAGGGTCTCCGGGCCCTAAGTTTTCTGGCGGTGGATCAGGGCTGGTCGGCACCGAGGGCCTTTCTCCATCACGGACTTTCTGATGCTACAGGAAGTGGGCGCCCTTGGTGAGAGACCTGCCGCCCTGGTCACGTTCAAAGGCTTCCCTCCCGAGTGAATTCAGAGGTGCTGAGCCCCATGTGAGCAGATGAGGGGCTCCTCCCATCCCTGATGTGCCAAGGGTCTCTGCCCCTGGGGATCCCCTAGTGCTGAAGACCAGAATGGCAACCGCAGGCTCTCCCCCATTGGCCAAGCTCCTGGGACCCCCTACTGTTTAATGTCTAATGCTAAGGGAGGGTGTGCTCTGGCTGAAAGTGCTCCCCCTTTGGGGGGCTCCTGGGACCTCTGCTAAGTCTGGTAGGGGGGTGCGTGCTCTGGCAGAAGGCGCTCCCCCATTGGCTCCTGGGACCCCTGCTATGTCTGGTAGGGGGGTACATGCTCTGGCAGAAGGCGCTCCCCCATTGGCTCCTAGGACCTCTGCTATGTCTGGTAGGGGGGTACATGCTCTGGCAGAAGGCGCTCCCCCATTGGCTCCTAGGACCTCTGCTATGTCTGGTAGGGGGGTACATGCTCTGGCAGAAGGCGCTCCCCCATTGGCTCCTGGGACCTCTGCTAAGTCTGGTAGGGGGGTGTGTGCTCTGGCAGAAGGCGCTCCCCCATTGGCTCCTGGGACCTCTGCTAAGTCTGGTAGGGGGATGTGTGCTCTGGCAGAAGGCGCTCCCCCATTGGCTCCTGGGACCTCTGCTAAGTCTGGTAGGGGGGTGTGTGCTCTGGCAGAAGGCGCTCCCCCATTGGCTCCTGGGACCTCTGCTAAGTCTGGTAGGGGGGTGCGTGCTCTGGCAGAAGGCGCTCCCCCATTGGCTCCTGGGACCCCTGCTATGTCTGATAGGGGGGTACGTGCTCTGGCAGAAGGCGCTCCCCCATTGGCTCCTGGGACCTCTGCTAAGTCTGGTAGGGGGGTGCGTGCTCCGGCAGAAGGTGCTCCCCCATTGGCTCCTGGGACCTCTGCTAAGTCTGGTAGGGGGGTGCGTGCTCTGGCAGAAGGCGCTCCCCCATTGGCTCCTGGGACCTCTGCTAAGTCTGGTAGGGGGGTGCGTGCTCTGGCAGAAGGCGCTCCCCCATTGGTTCCTGGGACCCCTGCTATGTCTGGTAGGGGGGGTACGTGCTCTGGCAGAAGGCGCTCCCCCATTGGCTCCTGGGACCTCTGCTAAGTCTGGTAGGGGGGTGCGTGCTCTGGCAGAAGGCGCTCCCCCATTGGTTCCTGGGACCCCTGCTATGTCTGGTAGGGGGGGTACGTGCTCTGGCAGAAGGCGCTCCCCCATTGGCTCCTGGGACCCCTGCTATGTCTGGTAGGGGGGTGCGTGCTCTGGCAGAAGGCGCTCCCCCATTGGCTCCTGGGACCCCTGCTATGTCTGGTAGGGGGGTGCGTGCTCTGGCAGAAGGTGCTCCCCCATTGGCTCCTGGGACCCCTGCTATGTCTGGTAGGGGGGTGCGTGCTCTGGCAGAAGGCGCTCCCCCATTGGTTCCTGGGACCTCTGCTAAGTCTGGTAGGGGGGTGCGTGCTCTGGCAGAAGGCGCTCCCCCATTGGCTCCTGAGACCTTTGCTATGTCTGGTGGGGGGGGGCATGCTCCGGCAGAAGGCGCTCCCCCATTGGCTCCTGGGACCCCTGCTATGTCTGGTAGGGGGGGGGTGTGCTCTGGCAGAAGGCGCTCCCCCATTGGCGGGGCTCCTGGGACCCTCTGCTGCCTGGTGGGGGAGCGCTCTCCCGGTGTCCACAGCGCCCCCCACTGAAGGGGAGGAGGCGCCTTCCCACGAGGCCCGGGGACCCTGGCCCCATTAGGTAGCCTCTGTCCTGCAGTTGCGCCTCGGGACTCCGATGGGCCGTCCTCCGGCCGCTGGCTTCCGGTTATCCCGGCATTCCGGCACACTGGGCAGGCTTGCTCCTTCCAGGGGGCCGCAGCCCGCACGAACTCGGGGCGCCCAGCACCAGGTCCGGTCATCACCGCTAAGCCCCTGCTGGGTACCTGCAGAGCACAGAGGATTCGGGCCCTCGCCTCAGGGTGGGTGCTTGGCAGGGGCTGCCTTATTATGGCACCAGACCAGAAGGGAAGGGCTCAAGCCAGAGAGGAGCAGTAGGCGGGACCCGGAGATCCGCAATCCCTCCTCCTGAAGGGGCGCTTGGAGATCGCAGTCCTAGGTGTAGCGCGAGAGCGCCGCTGCTTTTTTCCGTCTTCCGATTGGCTAATAAGCTCGTCTCTCCTACGTCCGGGGGCTGATAAGTTGGGGTTGCCATAGAGACGCGATGCGCCGGCGGGGGGGGGGGAGGGAAGCACTGTGGCTTTTGATTGGTGGAACGCTTTCTCTGACTTTTTTCCGTACATGCGCAGTAGCGCCAATCAGTTTCCAAATCCTGGTGAGCTAGAGAATAAGGAGCCGAAAGTTCGTGGGAGCGGGGGAGGGGGGGTTCGGCCCGAGAGTGGTTCGGGAACTAAACGCTTCTGGGAGTGTCCGCTGCTGCGCGTGCATCGCCGCACGGGGCGGGTCCGGCTGCTACGTGTGCGCATGCATAGGTCCACATGAGGACGTGGAGGCTGCGGGAGCCAGTGTAGGGGCCGTCCTGAGCACGCGCCCGGCCTCGGTCCCATCTCGGCTCCCGGGCTGCGGCTGCTGGGAAGGCAGAGACAACGCGAGGCGGGAGGAGTTTGCGCTTCCCCGTAGCTATGGCGACGGCTGCGCCTTTGGCGCATGTGTGTGCGCCGCACCGCGCGTGGGGGCGGAGTCGGGAGCTGTGAGCGTGTTTGCGGCTGCGTGACCCCGCGAGGCTCAGTCCCAGGTGCAGGCGGTGCTGGTAAGCCCCTTCTCCGTGGTCAGTCCTGTGGCCCCCCTCTCCCCGCCCCCGCCCCCGCCCGCCTCTGGTCTGGGCCGCGATCTGGAGCCACAAGTTCCCGGCTACGGGGTCCCGTCCCCCCGCCCCTCCCCCCAGGCCTGGCTTCCTGGGGCTCTTACCCGCTGGGGGCGGGGCGTCTGCAGCACAGCCGCGGCTCCGTGTGCCGGGGTCCGGGCGGGAGCTGAGGGCAGCCGGCGGGCTGGGGCCCGGGTTTTCCCATCTGTGAAGGGAGCGCATTGGAAGTGTCCCCCCAAGCCCCTCGGCCCTCTGGGAGGGGTCACAGCCCTCCCCCCCTCAGCCTGAGCCTCGGCGGGCCCCGGGCTCGGCTCGTGTGCCACGGGACTCCGCTCTCGCTCTGTTTCCAGGCCCGGACTTCCTCCCCCTTTCCTTCTGGAGCCCCGAGAGCTGCCCCTCCATGGCGCCGACCACCCTCTCGTGGGGTCACAAGGCTGAGTTTGGGAGAAGGGCCGGGGTCTCAGGACAGGGCCCCCAGACAGGTGAGGGGCCCGCGGGTTGGGGGCTCAGCCTGATTTCGGGAAATCCTTCTAGAAATTACAAGTGGTCCCGTACCTTGGAGAGCCCCCTGCTGCCCCTAGAGGAGGCCATGAACTCCAAATGCATCCACAAAGCGCCTACTGTGTGCCGGGCCCTGCCTTAGCCCCCGGGGGCCACAGTCAGCGTTTGCGAGTGACCTTCTGTGGGTCTGTGCTGACTGACACGCAGTCCCTGCCCCCCACGGCAGTGTGCCCACGGTATGGGGGGGGGGGGGTCAGACTGGCAGAGGCCCCCGGAGCCCTCCCAGCCTCTTGCCTGTCTTCCAGGGCCGCGTCTGCCTGCAGCTCCCCGGGGCCCCCCGGGGTCCGCTCCCAGGAGCCGCCTGCAGCATGTCCTCCACGCTGCTCCCCACTGGCCTGGTGCCCTTTGAAGAGCTCTTCTCCAAGCCCCCAAATCCCATGCTCGGCCCCAGCCTGACTCAGGATCGGCGTGCCTTGGACCCTGGGCCTTCGCCCAGCCCCTGCAGCCCCCGCCGGGAGCCCCCGAGCCCTCCTCCCTCGGAGCCCGTCCCTGGCCGCGACGCCTTGGAGGACCCGGCCTGCGAGCCTGCCAGCCCTGATGGCCCCGGGGCCACCGATTGCCTGCCTTCGGGGGGCTCCCCCCGCTGGGACTTTGGGGACCTGTTTTGCAGGCCGCCCAACCCTATGCTTTCCTCCAGCACGGCCCCCTCAGCCGCGGGAACTGTGGCCCTCGAGCCCCCCGCTTCACCGTCCCCCAGGTCCACTTCCAGCCAAGACGGCGGCCAGGCTCCCGGGCCGGGTTCCGAGGCGGCGAGCCCGGAGCGGGCCCCTCGCAGTCCAGGACGGGGGGAAGCCCGGCTCAGGAACCGGAGCGACCGAGGTGGGGGCCCGCGGCCGGAGGGCAAGAAGAGAAAGGGGGCCGGGGCCGCCGCCGCCGCCAAGGGGACGCAGCCCCAGGAGGAGGACTTCGCCCAGCTCCTAGAGCAGTACAGACGCGAGAGGGAGACTCCCAAGTCGGAGCCGGGACCCCCGCCCTCCGAGGGCAAGGCGAAGAAAGCAGCCAAGAGGAGCGCCGGGGCCGGGGGGGCCGGCCGGGCCAAGAAGAAGAAGCGGGCACGGCCCGCAAAGACCGCCGGCCCCCGGCCCCTGGCGCGGCCCCTCGCGGCCCCGGCGCGCCCCCCGGTGAGCCAGGAGTTTGTCCAGAAGAACACGGTGGCTCTGGGCTCGCAGAGGGTGTGCAAGTACTTCCTGGCGGGGCGCTGCGTGCGCGGGGAGCAGTGCCGGCTGGACCACGCCGCCGAGGGCCTCAAGTTCCAGCAGCTCTGCAAGTTCTACGTGCAAGGCTACTGCACGCGCGGCGAGCACTGCCGCTTCCTGCACCACGAGTTCCCCTGCAAGTTCTTCCACACCGGCGCCAAGTGCTACCAGGGGGACCACTGCAGCTTCTCCCACGCGCCCCTGACCCCCGAGACCGAGGGCCTGCTGAGGGCCGCGCTGGCCGGCCCCGCCCCGGCCGAGGCCACCCCCGTCCCCGCTCCCTCCTGAGGGCCCCCGCCCCACTGAAGCCCCCGCTCCTCCTGAGGGGACCCCGCCCCAGCTGAAGCCCCCGCTCCTCCTGAGGGGCCCCCGCTCCAGCTGAAGCCCCCGCTGCTCCTGAGGGGTCCCCGCCCCAGCTGAAGCCCCCGCTCCTCCTGAGGGGCCCCCGCTCCAGCTGAAGCCCCCGCTCCTCCTGAGGGGACCCCGCTCCAGCTGAAGCCCCCGTTCCCTGCTGAGGGGTCCCCACTCCAGCTGAAGCCCCCGCTCCTCCTGAGGGATCCCCACCCCAGCTGAGGCCACCACTGTCCCCGCTCCCTCCTGAGGGGTCCCCGCCCCAGCTGAAGCCCCCGCTCCCTCCTGAGGGGTCCCCGCCCCAGCTGAGGCCCCTGCTCCTCCTGAGGGGTCCCCGTGCAGCCTGGGAAGACGGCCTGGCCCTGGCTCATTAAAAGGCCGCCGAGCGAGGCTGCCGCTCTGTTTCTTCCAGCCCCCAAGGGGCCCCAGGAAGGATCCCTCCCCCCATCCCCGCTATTGCGGACCTTTTAAGGGTGCCCAGGTCCTAGCTGGGACCTGGACAGGCCAGCACTGTCCTGTAGAGACCCTGAGAAGGGGAGATGCCCCCGGGGTCTAGGAGGTCAGATTTCCCCCTCCCCCCGCCCCAGGTGCACTAGTAGCTCCCTCCCAGGAGGATGTTGGGCTAGGTGAACCACCATCCTGGGGGGGGGGGAGGGGTCACTTGGTGCAAGTTGGACGAGTCCAGGGGAGGGATGGTCCAAAGAGGGCCCTCTTGGCTGGCCCTGCGGTGCCCACACTGGGCATCCTCTTGCCACAGCCCGAGGTGTCCTGGAGCCTGGCACTGCAGACAGGAGCAGGGACTTCCTCTTGGGGGGTCAGTGGGTCACGCACAGGAGCCCCCGCCCTGGGCTGTCACCCCTGAGGGAGGGCACAATGGCATGGTTTTGGGGAGCTGAGCCTCGTCCCTCAAGTGCGTCCGGAGCCCCCCACTTTAGCCAGGCACCTTGAGGGAGAGGTCCTGTGGAAGAACGGGGGGGGGGTCAATTTTTTGCCTTGTGAGGGGCATGGGCCGGAGGGCCCCGGTTACAGTTGAGGAGACTGAGGCAGGCAGTGGGGATCCCTCAGCCAGGATGGGGCTGGGCTGGGGGTGGCAGGCCCCAGCACTGTGCTGCCTCCCCTTGGCCTCCAAACCACTTACAGCCTTAGCCCATGGGGCCTTGCTGTCCCCGCCTCATTCAGGAGGGGCGGGGCTTGGCCTGCTGGGTGCCTGATCCAGCCCCTGGAGGGGAGCGCAGTCCCAGGCTTCCCAAGTGACTCAGGCTCTGGGCCCGGGGGCGTGTCCAGCAGCGCAAGTCGGGCTTTGAAAGGAGGGGCGCCCGGGAGCCACTGAGGAAAGCAGGCGGGTGCAGGCGGGGTCTGCGGAGGGCAGGGAGGCCGTCCGGGACCGCGGGTGGCCATGGGAGAGGGGCTGGGGGATGGGCAGAGCCCCTCGGGGGCCTCCATCCTCAGGAGGAAGCCTCCCCGGCAGGGCCGCCCCCCACCCCGACAGCCCAGCCCTTCCAGACCGGGATGTGGCGACGCCACAGAGAGGCCCGCCCAGTGCAGTGGCCTGACCAGCAGCGCCCCTCGAGGTGCCCGAGACTCCCCGGCCCCGCAGCTCCCCTTCCCCCAGCAGCGGAGACCCGCCCATTCCCGTGAACCCCTCCCCCAGTCACTCAAAAGCCCCGCCTCTTCCTCCTCCCCCTCGCGCTGAGGCCCCTCCCCCACTCCGTCACCCCGCACGCTCGCAGGTCTCGGTCTCCCGCCAGCTTTTCTTCTCGGCCTTAAGGGGGTCCCTCCATCCTCCCGGCCGCCTTCCGGGCTCATCCCGCGGACCTCTGCCATCATCCCGGCCTAGCGGGAGGTGTCCGTCGCGGGTTCTCCTATCCCCCTGACCCGATCTCTGTGCCGGGGACTCTCCGCCCTCCCCTCCCCGGGCCAAGCTCTGTGCCGCCCCCGGGCGCCTACCTCCGGCTGCTTTCCAGCTGGGTCCCTGTGGATCCGACGAAGCCCCGCAGATCTCAAACTTGCCTTCCCCCTCCCCCTCCTACCTTTCCCGTCCTCCTGGTCTCGCGGGTCTGAGCTCCCGGTGTCTCACCTCCCCCTCCCCCGGTGCAGGCCCTCGTGCTTCAACTGCAGCAGTGACTGCTGGGGGGTGCGGGGGATCCCCAAAGGCTCTCACCCGACCGTGTCGCCTCCAGGGTGGGCATCCAGAGCCCTTGATAACCAGCCCCTCCCTCTCCCAGCTCGGCCCCCCAAGCCTGAAGCCCCTCCTCCCATCCCGGCTGACCCTAACCCGTCAGATCCTTCTCTGTTCTCTCCACTGAATCCCGGGCCTGTCACGGGGCTTGGGGACGGGCACAGAAGGCTGCGCCTGCGGCCAAGAGGACCTTGGACCCTGGGCAAGTCATTCTGCCTGCCTCCGTTTCCTTAACTGTAAAGTGGAGATGCTAATGTCGCCTTACCTCAGGATTGGGGTGAGGATCGGAAGCAATATTTGTGAAGTGCCTTGCACAACGTGGTGATTAATCAATGCTTATTCCCTTATGCGGCTCCTTGGGAGCAGAGACCGTCTTTTGCCTTTCTGTGTAACCCTGACACAACGGTCGGAGGCACTTAATAAACGCTTGTTGGTTCGCCAGCCCGGAAACGAGTTTTTAGAAGCTTTGCAGGGTACAAGGAAAGCCAGTGAGACTGGCCCGCGTTCTCCCGAGGCTGCTCCTCAAAGCTGGAGCCTGTTTAAGGCCCGCCCTCCAGCCTGCCCCCCCCCTTGCAGCTGGGGAGCCGGCCCCCGGGCTCGCCGCCTGCCCCCCCCTTGCAGCTGGGGAGCCGGCCCCCGGCTCGCCGCCTGCCCCCCCCTTGCAGCTGGGGAGCCGGCCCCCGGGCTTGCCGCCTGCCCTCTCCCTTGCAGCTGGGGAGCCGGCCGCCTGCCCCCACCCCTTGCAGCTGGGGAGCCGGCCCCCGGGCTTGCCGCCTGCCCCTCCCTTGCAGCTGGGGAGCCGGCCCCCGGGCTCGCCGCCTGCCCCTCCCTTGCAGCTGGGGAGCCGGCCCCCGGGCTCGCCGCCTGCCCCCCCCTTGCAGCTGGGGAGCCGGCCCCCGGGCTCGCCGCCTGTCCCTCCCTTGCAGCTGGGGAGCCGGCCCCCGGGCTCGCCGCCTGTCCCCCCCTTGCAGCTGGGGAGCCGGCCGCCTGCCCCCCCCCCCCTTGCAGCTGGGGAGCCGGCCCCCGGGCTCGCCGCCTGCCCCTCCCTTGCAGCTGGGGAGCCGGCCCCCGGCTCGCTGCCTGCCGCTGCCTGCCCTTCTGAGCCGGAAAGGATCTGGGGAGGAAGCCCAAGTCGAGTCTGGCCTCTGCTGGTCCTCCCAGGACCCAGATCCTGCCTCCTCTGAGCCTCTGCTGGGCGACCTTTCTGCAGCGTCCCTCGCTGCTGCTTCCCAGCCAAGCGGGACAAGCCCGAGCCTGTAATGCTGGAGAAACTTGAGGCCAGACAGAGATTTTTAATAGTGGGGTATTGAGAGGAGCCGAAGTCAGCCGGCTAACGGGACTCAAAGCATCCAGCAGCGAGCAATTAATGCCTGAGACTTTTGTAGGCTCCAGCTATGGGGAAACAAAGGCACTGGGTGAGTCCAGGAAAGGACCATGGCCTTAGTTCTGGCAGGACGGGGGTCTGCAGGCGGCCAGTCTGGAGCCACACCCAGGCGGTTGAGATAAGCATCTGGACTTTTGTGACTCACGGGGATGTGAGTGGCCAGAGCTTAGCGGGTGAGGAAAGGAGGGGTGGCCGTAGTATTTCATTCAGGACAGAGCATAATAATTCAGGGAAGCTGAGGCATTACACTCCCTCTTTTCCGTGGGCCTCCCAGAGGGGGACAGTCCAGGGCACACTGATGGGGGCGAGCCCAAGAGTCAGCGGGCCAGGGGGCACATCAGCTTCCTTATCCGAAGGTGAGGGTCTCTGAGGTCCTCTGCTGCAAGTCTGGGAGCGGAGGCCCCAAGGCAATACTTCCAGCTGGACAGAAGGGGAGCGAGGGACCCTGGCCTTACTCCCTGGGCCCCGTCTGGGGGAAGGCTGGCAGGGTGAAATGCCGGGCTGGGCAGGAGCTCCAGGCCGTTTCAGGGACAGCACTGGAAACGACCTTGGAAAGTCTTGAATTCCCAGCCCATTTTACAGATGGCGGAAGGCCCAGAAAGGTAAAGCCTTGTCTGGGGTCATCCAGGCATTAAATGGCTGAGGAGGATTTGAACCTGGGACATCTGGCTTCAGATCTAGTATTCTTTCCACTGCCAGGCAGCTTGTCCTCAGTGGTTGGTAGGAGAAAAAAGAAGGGCCACATACCTGCGGGATGTCACTCTCCCCCACCTATCCCGGAGGAGCATTCGGGGGTCTCCGTGGCACAGGGCGAGGAGGATGCTCCTCCAAGCTTTCCTACTGCCAGAAGAAGTCCTCATCTGCCCCGGACTTGCTGACTCTGTCTTTGCGGTGAAGTCCAAGCCTGGCCGGCTGCCAGCCTATCCAGCTGTGGCCAGTTTGGCCGGAGGACTGGGTCCTTTCGTACTCAAGCCAGGCGCCCCAAGGCTTTCTCCCTGTGACCTGAAATCTTAAAGCCACTCAGAATGCAGAGGATCGTTAGTGTTATCACGGTCAACTCTTACAAATGGAAAAACTTCCTTTCCTCCTTTCCTTTCTTCCCTCCTTTTCCATCTTTGCTTCCTTCTTTCATTCCTCCATCTTTTCTTTCTCCTTCCTTTCCTTCCTTTTCCCATTCTTTTGTTCCTCCTTCCTTCCTCCATTCTTCTTTTGTTCATCTTTCCTTTCTGTGGTTCCGCATAGGGATGCTGCGGTGCTGGCTGATGGAGAACCTGTGTTTCCTTGGTGTTATTTGTTAGGCCAAAATTAACACAAGCAGCCGGGCTCGAGCTTTGTCCCATCCCCGCCTGAGCAGCCGAGAGCTCCGGCTCCCGCTCTCCCTCTACAAGCCCCT
The DNA here is from genome assembly GCF_016432865.1 of Antechinus flavipes. Taxonomy (NCBI): domain Eukaryota; kingdom Metazoa; phylum Chordata; class Mammalia; order Dasyuromorphia; family Dasyuridae; genus Antechinus; species Antechinus flavipes. The sequence continues at coordinate 634,671,716 of NC_067400.1, read as the reverse complement.
CGGGTGGAAAATCTGACTGGGGCGGCATCTGGCATGTGCCTGTTCTCACTGAAGGTGCGCGACTTCATGGCTGAAAGCGCAGGGCAAGCACACGGCCTTGTTTCATCCCATGGTGACTGGGGGAGTTTAGGATGAGTGGCGAGGGTGGGCCTGGGAAAGGACCGGACAGGACCATGGACAGCGACCGGGGCTAAGGGAAGGCCGGGGCTGGGAATGAATGGAGTCCAAGACAGGGCTGGCCCAGGACAACTGCTGGAACCCAAGGCCGGCTCATGAGGAAGAGAACAATGAGAGCAGCCTGAGTCCCCATTACAGGAACACACGGGACACAGAGGAACAGCCTGCGGAGAATGGGAGGAAGGAGGAGGGGAAGTGAGAAAGAGACAGAGACACACAGAAAGAGGCAGAGGCAGTCCAGGAGAGACAGCAAGACAGACACACAGAGAGAAGACAGCAAGAGAGAGAGGGACAGAGACAGAAAGCAGACAACGCTAGAAAAGGAAAAGGGAAGGGGAAATAAAGAGATATGGAGAAAAAGGCAGAGAAAGACAGAAGGAGAAAGAAGGGAGAGACAGAGGGAGACCAACAAGACAGCAAGAGAGACAGAGAGAGAGACAGAGACAGAAAGCAGACAAAGATAGAAAAGGAAAAGGAAAGGGGAAATAGAGATATGGAGAAAAAGAGAAAGAAGGGAGAGACAGAGGGAGACTGACAGAGAGAAGACAGCAAGAGAGACAGAGGGACAGAGACAGAGACAGAAAGCAGACAAAGATAGAAAAGGAAAAGGAAAGGGGAAATAAAGAAATATGGAGAAAAAGGCAGAGAAAGATGGAGAAAAGGAGAAAGAAGGGAGAGACAGAGGGAGACTGACAGAGAGAAGACAGCAAGAGAGACAGAGGGACAGAGACAGAAAGCAGACAAAGATAGAAAAGGAAAAGGGAAGGGGAAATAAAGAGATATGGAGAAAAAGGCAGAGAAAGATGGAGGAAAGCAGAAAGAAGCCAGAGAGAGGCAAAGTTGTATAGAGAGGCGGAGGTTTGGGGGAGGTAAAGGGAGGTTGCTTGGCCGTTGTTCTCCAAGAGGACCGTGTGACCAAGGAGGTGATGCTGTGAGGAGGATTTCAGGCTCCGGAGAGTTACCAGGTGTGTCCTCCGGAGCCATCTGGGTCCAGTGGCCAGCTTCAGAGCAGGTTGTCGCACATGGCCCATGGACCTTGGCCTTCATAAGCTAAGGTTTTTCACAGTGTGCCAGAGGCAACCCCCATTCATTAATTAAGGCAAGATAGGGATAGGGAAGGAGACAGATAAAGACAGAGGGAAGAGGGGGAAATGGAAAAGGAGAAACAGAGAAGGGTCCAACAGAAGAGAGACACTGAGGGGTTCACAGTTGAGGGACAAACCCAAGGATGGTGAGGGTCAGAGACAGAGCCAGTGAGCGCGGAAGGGAGAACAATTTGAACAGAGTGAGCCCCAGAGACCCCTCCAGCGAGTGATCTATGAGCCCAGAAATCTCAGCAAGCCTGAAGTCAACTTTCATCTCCTCTGCTTAGGGGATGTTGTTCCTGGGAACAAGAGGTCGGAACAGGGGCTTGGCGGAGGGAACTGAGAAGTGCCTGAGGGCAGCCCACTCACTGCCAGTCTGCCAGATGGATTGGGGGTTGGAAGGTGGGCAGGGCCCTGTGCTCCTTCTCTCTGTCCCCCTCCATTTTGGGGTTTTAAAAGTAGGGTTCATCCCTGGAGGCCTCTCCAGTATTGGGGTCCCATCTCCTCCCTCATTCCTTTCTAGCCTGTTCCTATCTCACACTGTGAATTCAGTCAATAAACATTTATTAAACACCTACTGTGTGCCAGGGATTGTGTTAAATACTAGATGCCAAGAAAGGCTAAAGGAACAATCCTTCCTCTTAAGGAGCTCACAATCTAATCTGGGAGCAGGGGCAGGGAACAAGCCAAACGATTGTGTGCACAGTAACTTGGAGAGAAGGGAGTGGAGAGCACCCTCACAGAGGGCCTGGAGACTTTTGGCTGGGGCTTGAAGGAAGCCGGGAGCAGAGTGGGGGAGGGAAAGACTTCCATGGGGAGGGAGGGAAAGTTTTCCATGGGGAGGAGGGAAAGCCTTCCATGGGGAGGAGGGAAAGCCTTCCATGGTGAGGGAGGGAAAGCCTTCCATGGGGAGGAGGGAAAGCCTTTCATGGGGAGGAGGGAAAGCCTTCCATGGGGAGGAGGGAAAGCCTTCCATGGGGAGGGAGGGAAAGCCTTGGGAGGAGGGAAAGACTTCCATGGGGAGGAAGGGAAAGCTTTCCATGGGGAGGAGGGAAAGCCTTCCATGGTGAGGGAGGGAAAGCCTTCCATGGGGAGGAGGGAAAGCCTTCCATGGGGAGGAGGGAAAGCCTTCCATGGGGAGGAGGGAAAGTCTTCCATGGGGAGGAGGGAAAGTCTTGGGAGGAGGGAAAGACTTCCATGGGGAGGGAGGGAAAGCCTTCCATGGGGAGGAGGGAAAGTCTTCCATGGGGAGGAGGGAAAGTCTTGGGAGGAGGGAAAGACTTCCATGGGGAGGAAGGGAAAGCTTTCCATGGGGAGGAAGGGAAAGCTTTCCATGGGGAGGAGGGAAAGCCTTCCATGGGGAGGAGGGAAAGCCTTCCATGGGGAGGAGGGAAAGCCTTCCATGGGGAGGAGGGAAAACCTCCCATGGGGAGGGAGGGAAAGCCTTCCATGGGGAGGGAGGGAAAGTCTTGGGAGGAGGGAAAGACTTCCATGGGGAGGAAGGGAAAGCTTTCCATGGGGAGGGAGGGAAAGCCTTCCATGGGGAGGAGGGAAAGCCTTCCATGGGGAGGAGGGAAAACCTTCCATGGGAAGGAGGGAAAGCCTTCCATGGGGAGGAGGGAAAGCCTCCCATGGGGAGGGAGGGAAAGCCTTCCATGGGGAGGAGGGAAAGCCTTCCATGGGGAGGAGGGAAAGCCTTCCATGGGGAGGAGGGAAAGCCTTCCATGGGGAGGAGGGAAAGCCTTCCATGGGGAGGGAGGGAAAGCCTTCCATGGGGAGGAAGGAAAGCCTTCCATGGGGAGGAGGGAAAGCCTTGGGAGGAGGGAAAGCCTCCCATGGGGAGGAGGGAAAGCCTTCCATGGGGAGGGAGGGAAAGCCTTCCATGGGGAGGAGGGAAAGCCTTCCATGGGGAGGAGGGAAAGCCTTCCATGGGGAGGAGGGAAAGCCTCCATGGGGAGGAGGGAAAGCCTCCCATGGGGAGGAGGGAAAGCCTTCCATGGGGAGGAGGGAAAGCCTTCCATGGGGAGGAGGGAAAGCCTTCCATGGGGAGGAGGGAAAGCCTTCCATGGGGAGGAGGGAAAGCCTTCCATGGGGAGGAGGGAAAACCTTCCATGGGAAGGAGGGAAAGCCTTCCATGGGGAGGAGGGAAAGCCTCCCATGGGGAGGAGGAAAGCCTTCCATGGGGAGGAGGGAAAGCCTTCCATGGGGAGGGAGGGAAAGCCTTCCATGGGGAGGAGGGAAAGCCTTCCATGGGGAGGGAGGGAAAGCCTTCCATGGGGAGGGAGGGAAAGCCTTCCATGGGGAGGAAGGAAAGCCTTCCATGGGGAGGAGGGAAAGCCTTGGGAGGAGGGAAAGCCTCCCATGGGGAGGAGGGAAAGCCTTCCATGGGGAGGAGGAAAGCCTTCCATGGGGAGGAGGGAAAGCCTTCCATGGGGAGGGAGGGAAAGCCTTCCATGGGGAGGGAGGGAAAGCCTTCCATGGGGAGGAGGGAAAGCCTTCCATGGGGAGGAGGGAAAACCTTCCATGGGAAGGAGGGAAAGCCTTCCATGGGGAGGAGGGAAAGCCTCCATGGGGAGGAGGGAAAGCCTTCCATGGGGAGGAGGGAAAGCCTTCCATGGGGAGGAGGGAAAGCCTTCCATGGGGAGGAGGGAAAGCCTTCCATGGGGAGGGAGGGAAAGCCTTCCATGGGGAGGGAGGGAAAGCCTTCCATGGGGAGGAAGGAAAGCCTTCCATGGGGAGGAGGGAAAGCCTTGGGAGGAGGGAAAGCCTCCCATGGGGAGGAGGGAAAGCCTTCCATGGGGAGGGAGGGAAAGCCTTCCATGGGGAGGAGGGAAAGCCTTCCATGGGGAGGAGGGAAAGCCTTCCATGGGGAGGAGGGAAAGCCTTCCATGGGGAGGGAGGGAAAGCCTTCCACACATGGGGAAATGCTACAGACTGTCTTGGGTCTGGGACAGCAAGAAGCCCGAGCCTCAGGGTGTGGGGTGCTGAAGGGCAGTGAAGGTGGGAGGAGCCCGGAAAGCTGTTGGAAAAGGCTCTGAGCAGAGACAGGGAGAGAGAAACTGGGACAGAGAAGGGGAAGGGGGGTGGAAGACAGACCACGGCGCCCCGAGGACTTGGGGTTTGATCCTGGGGACCACAGGCTGGGGGAGCTGAGGCACCGGCAGGGGCAGTGTCCTGGGGGTGGTCAGGGTTTGCCGGTGTCATCACTGATGTAGGAGCTAGAACGGACCATCTTTCCTTGACTCCAGGGCCTCATTTTCCAGGACAGAAAGTGGAGGCTCAGTGAGGGAGAGTGGGGTGTCCAAATGCAGCAGATAACCCAGGAGGGGCTGCGTTGGGGTTCAGGAGCAGCTGCTTCCCCACCTGGGCTTCTCCCTGCCTTTCACTTGTGGGCTCCATCTCTGGTCCGACTCTCCCTAGCTGCCTCTCTCTGACCCCCATGTCTTTGTACCTCTGGCTCTCCCCCCTCAGGGTCTCCTTGCCTCAGGCTCCCCCCCTCAGGGTCTCCCCCTCCTCAGGGTATCCCCCATCCATCTTGGTCTATCTCTCTCCTTTTCCGACTGTCCAGGGCTCTCTGTATTTCTCAGGCAGACCACTGAATTGCAGCCCCTGTTGAGCTTCAGGCATGAGACACGGGAGGAAATGTTTTGATCCTTTGATGACTTCAGCCTTTCCCCCCTCACCCCCCTTTCACCTCCCCTTGCACCCTCCCCCACCCGCCCCTGTGCCCTCTCAAGGACTCTGATGGAACAAAGAACAAAGGTCTAAGAATAGACCCAGAAGGAGGTGGGACAGGATTTGGCACCGAGGTGTCAATGGGGCTGCTGGGAAGCAGGGCCCAGGAGAGGGAAGGGAGGGGGGCAGGAGGGAGGAAGGGCTCCCAGGACCGCGTCATCCCTAGGCATCCCCGGGCGCCTTGGACTCCTAGTTGGTTGGGGGGGACCTGGGGTCTGGCCTTGGCTCACTGCTGATCCCCTCCCCCGAGTACCAGCTCTTAGCTACCTCCCAATTCTCTCCCCCAGTTCTCCAGGTCAGCTCCATGTGGGGCTGGGGGGTTGGGGGAGACTTTGGGGATACTCCCTGTGCCCTCTTCTCAAACTCTGTCTCCCCAGAAATCCTAGGGAGGGCAGCCCATCCTGCCTGGCCCCTCGGCATGGAGGGGAACAGCCCCGTGGCCTGCCAGGGCAGCACAGGGAGCTGGGGCGGGCGGTGGGGGGGGTTCTCCAGAGAATTTCTAGAGGAGGCGATTTGGGGGTCCAGGCTTTGAGGAGATTAAAGGCCAGGGAGGAGACCTGGGCTTTCCACAGGCCCGGGTGGGCATGGCTGAGCTGGGCCCGAAGCCCAGAAGCCCTAACAGCCCTTCCTCGGTGCCCCAAGGAGGACCAGAACTTTCTGTGCGCCATTGACAGGTGGGCGTGGAGACCGAGACGAGGACCTAGAGAAAGGCCTGACCCCAACTGTAAAGAGCCCTGGCAACCCTGTTCTCCAAACCCCAGCCCAGAGCCCCGAGAGGGGGAGGGAGGGGGGCCCACCCGCTCCTGAGGTGGGAGCCTGACTCCCAGCCCAGCAAGAGCTGCAGCCTGCCCGGGTCAGGGGTCCCTGGGAGTCTGAAGTGCTGAATCTCAAGGCCAGGTGGATCACATGCAGGAACAGAATTACCCAGGCCCAGCAGAGGTTCTGTGCATCCTTCCAGGAGAACGTCAGCCCCGTCCACCAGGAGGCTGTCAAGCTGAGGGAGCCCTCCCCAGAGATGTTGCACAGTGCATCCTTTTGGGGGTCGGGGATAGACCAAGGGACCCCTGGAGCCCACGACAACTCAGAAATGGTGGCTTCCATAAAATCCTTAGGGCGGGTGCACCCAGCGGCTGGGAGAGGCTATCAGAAATTAAACACTTTTATTAAGGAGGAAAAAAGAAAGGAGGGAGGGAGGGAGGGAGAGAGGAAAGGAGAGAGGGAAAGAAGAAAAGAAGGAAGGGAGGGAAGGAAGGAAGGAAAAGAGAGAAGGAAGAAAGGAAGGAGCAAGGGAGGAAGGAAGGCAAGGAAGAAGGGAGAGAGGGAGGAAGGAAAGGAGGGACAGAGGGAAGAAAAGAAGGAAGGGAGGAAGAGAGGGAGGGAGGGAGGGAGGGAAGAAAGGAAGGAAGGAGGATGGGAGGGAGGAAGGAAGAAAAGGAAGCAGGAAGGGAGGGAGGAAAGGAGAAAAGGAGAGAGGGGGAAGAAGGAGGGAGGGAAGGAAGGAGGGAAAAAAGGGTGGAAGGGAGGGGGGAAGAAGGAGGGAGGGAAGGAAGGAAGGAAGGAGGAATGGAAGGAAGGAAGGAGGGAAAGAAGGAAGGAAGGAGGGAAAGAAGGAAGGAAGGAGGGAAAGAAGGAAGGAGGGAGGGAGGGAAAAAGGAAGGAAGGATAGAAGGAAAAAAGGAAGAAGGGAAGGGAGAGAGGGAGGGAGAAAGAAAGGAGAAAAGGAAGGAGAGAGGGAAGAAAGGAAACACATTTATGAAGGCTCCCCCAAGTGCCCTGGCCCTGTGCTAAGTGCACACAGAGAATTAGGGAGATGGTCTGTAGGATGATGCTGGGTGTTGGGGGAGAAGATTCAGGGCCATTTTGGAAGTTTAATCAGTGATGTTGAGCTAATTACAGAGGACGCCCCTCGCTGAGGTCGCATCCCAGGAACACAGACCGAGAGGAGTTGTGCAGATGAGGAGTACGAGGCATAGAGAGGTTATCTGACTTGCCTGAGCCTCAGAGGTGGAGCTTGAACCCTGGTTCTCTGGCTTCAGAGACAAGGTCAATCCGCTCTAGAAGCAGATCTGTGGGGGCAAATGCCCCTGAGGAAGGGTCTCTCTCCCTCTGGGGAGGGCCGTGGGGCCTTTCCTGTGAGAGAGTGGGATCTGTGACTCCAGGGGAAATCTGGAAGAAGCTGGGACTTGGGGCTCCTGGAGATTTGCTCAGGGAGGCTTCTCCTGGCCGACCCCTGACTCAGCCCCCCACTATCAGCTTCAGTTTCTGCAGGCCCCGGCCAGTCAAAGGTGACTGAGCCCTAACTACAGTCTGCTAACTCTGCATGCAGAACTCTCTGTGTCTGTGTGGGTCGGTCTGAAGAGGGGACCCCAAACTCTAAAACTCCTGGAAGGAGAACATCTCCTTGGACTCTGCCTCAGTGAGGAGCCAACCTTCAGCTTGTAGCCAAAGCTCCCATTGTAAAAGAGCCAAAGTAAAACCCTCTCTTTGCAGAGGTTCCAACATGCCATGCTATGCCAAGGAAACCTCTGCCCGCTCGAATTCTTTTCCAGTGCCATTCTCTTTACCCTCGCCTATTTCCCTAACCAGACTTTCTGCCTCTCTGTCAGGATTTCTAGCCTTACTTCCAATCCCCATAATAAACCTTTTTATCAATCTAGGTTTTCAGGTCTGTAAATTCCTTTTCAGAGAATCCCTGCACTGCCAGAAGGGGGTTCCCCAAACTCCCTACCCTTGCACTAAATCCCAAGGGATGCCGAGGAGCCAAACCTCTCCATTTGGTTCCCTGAACCCCGAACCTGCCACTAACCTCATCATTTAACTCCCTTACCACCAGAAACCCTAATCTCATTTTGGTTTCCTAAATCTAGACCTTATCATTTAGTTCCTATAAAAAGGGAACCCCCAAACCTAAACCTTATCAAGTCTGTCTGTTTCTCTAGTTCCTCCATAATCCCTCTGGCTCTGTCTGCCTGTTTATCTGTCTCTGTCTCTGTCTCTGTCTCTCTGTCTCTCTCTATCTCTCTGGCTCTGCAACTTTCTCTCTAGCTCCATCCCTGTCTCTGTCTCTCTGTCTCTGCCTCTGTCTCTCTGTCTCTGTCTCTTTGTCTCTCTCTGTCTGTCTCTGTCTCTCTGTCTCTCTCTTTGGCTCTGTCACTGTCCCTCTAGCTCCATCCCTGTCTCTGTCTGTCTGTCTCTGTCTCTCTGTCTCTCTCTGCCTGTCTCTCTCTCTCTCTCTCTGTCTCTGTCTCTGTGTCTCTCTCAGTCTCTGTTTCTGTCTCTGTCTCTGTCTGTCTCTGTTTCTCTGTCTCTGTCTGTCTCTGTCTCTTTGTCTCTGTCTCTATTTCTCTCTTTGTCTCTCTGGCTCTCTCTGGCTCTCTTTGGCTCTGTCACTGTCCCTCTAGCTCCATCCCTGTCTCTGTCTCTCTGTCTCTCTCTGTCTGTCTCTGTCTCTCTGTCTCTCTCTTTGGCTCTGTCACTGTCCCTCTAGCCCCGTCCCTATCTCTGTCTCTGTCTCTGTCTCTGTGTCTCTCTCAGTCTCTGTTTCTGTCTCTGTCTCTGTCTGTCTCTGTTTCTCTGTCTCTCTCTGTCTCTCTCTATCTCTCTCTCTGGCTCTGCCACTGTCTCTCTAGCTCTGTCCCTGTCTCTGTCTCTCTGTGTCTCTGTGTCTCTCTGTCTCTGTCTGTCTGTCTCTGTCTCTCTGTCTCTCTCTCTCTGTCTCTCTCTCTCTGTCTTGCTGTCTCTCTAGCTCCATCCCTGTCTCTGTCTCTCTGTCTCTCTCTCTCTGTCTCTCTGTCTCTCTGTCTCTGTCCCTGCCTCTGTCTCTCTATCACTATGTCTCTCCCCATCCCCACCTTTGTGACTAAGGTCTCCAACCTCTTCTCCCTCACTGCCATTTTGTCCCCTCTTCAAGCCTGCCAAGAACACTCATTATCTTCCCCTTGAGCCAATTAGCCACTTTGCTAATTTTCTCATTCTGAGCACAAGTGGCAGAGGAGGCAGAGGGGCTTGGACGTCAGTGCTCCTAAGGAGGAGGGAGGGTTGAAGGAAGGAAGGCAGGGGGAGGGGTGGGAGGGAGCTCAAGCTGCTGCCAGCGTGCAGGTGGGCCTAAGCCTCCGGCCCTGGCTGCAGGACCTTGCTTGGTGATGAGCTGCTCTTCACTGCAGTGCACCCGAGACCGCTGAGAGGGTTCTTTTAGAGAAATTTCGCAGTTATGCATGGAGAGATTTAGGTGGACGCCAGGGTCCCTTCCTGTTGTGCAGTTCTGAGCTTCCAAGCCTTTGAACCCCAGACAACGGTTTCCTACAGTCCTCAAGAACATCCTTCCCCGCATTTTCCTCCAGGCTGCCCTTGGGATGCCCCCCAAGACTTACCCCCCCTCAGCCGGAGAGAGCTATTCATTCGGGAAGTTCCCCCCACCCCTTGAACAATCTCCCGCTCCAGGTGCCCATGGCCCTCGAGGACTCTTTCTCTGGCTGGTTCTGCCCCGAGCTGGGATTTGAAGGAGACCCAGGCCAGTCATGTCTCCTTACCCCTTCTGATGCTTCCTCCAACCCTCTCTTCCCTTCCTTCCCCATCCCCGCCCCCTTCAGCTCCCTTTATGTGTTGTCTTCTGCTGTTAGAGGGAAGCTCTTTGAGGGAAGGGACTGTCCGTTACTAGGTCATCTCAGCTTTTTACACAGGGCCTAGCACAGGTTACGTTTATTGAATGATTGAATAATAACTGCTTTGGACTCACTGGCTCCTGCTGGTCCTGCTGGTCCTGCTGCCCAGGGAGCGCCACTGGAAGAAGTGGGCAGACATCCCCGAAAGACCGATTTATGTCGACACAAAGAATTCCCACTGACCCGAGGTGGCGTGGGCTGCCCCAGTGGGGCTGGGGGTCCCTTCCCTAGAGGCCATCAACCTTTCCCACTGGAAGACTGTAATGTTCTTCTCTAAAGTGTAATCTCCTCTGGGAGCAGAGGAGTCTCTGGGGGAGAGGAGTCCTCTGTGGGTCTCTGGAGGCAGCTTCGTTTCAGTTCAGTAATCCCCCCAAATGCAGCCAGGAGTTAAAGTCCACATCCTTTATTGTCTCCTTCAAAGTCTTGTCTCTTCCTGGGGCCCGGTTAGCTTTAATAGAGGCCTATGTCTCTCCTTGGTTCCGAGAACTCCTGTCGCTAGTCCTTTGCCCTGCCAGCTTCTGTCTCTAACTCCTCCGAATGAGCTTCTAGTGGGCTTCTCCTTTCTGGTCTTGACAGCTCCTCCTTATATGCGCCACACTGAGTACACACCAATAATTATATCAAAGAAACCATTATTTGTTGTTAAGTCAATACTAAACGAGATTTAACCACCGTCTCCTCAATTCCACTTAGTACCTTGTTTCAAGTTCTGGCCCATAACATCTCCTTGTAGGATCAGATCAATCATACTGATCCAAACTAAATAGATAATCATTGTCTCTATCGATTCCAGTGACTTAGCACCTTGTAAGAATCCTAACAGAAGACCGCTTGCTGGCGTGGCAAAGGCTACTGAGCTCTGCATTCTGCCAGCTCTGAGAGTCAGGGAGTCTGGGATGCCCTAGCTGGGGGGAGCTCCAAAGGCCATGATTCCCTCGAAGTGGATATTCTGGAACTATGTGGTGTATATCATTCTCATCATTCTGGAGTCTGGCTACAATATTCCTTGGACTTTTCATTTTGGGGTCACTTTCAGGAGATGATTTCAGGAGATGACTGGTTGGTAGATTATTTCAATGGTTATTATACCCACAGGTTCTAGGAATACAAGGATATCCCTGATGATTTCTTGAAAGATGCTGTCCAGGCTCTTTTTTGGTCATGGCTTTTGGGTAGGCCGGTATTCTTTTTAAAAATTTATTTATTTGTATTTTTTCATTATAGCTTTTTATTGACAGAACATATGCATGGATAATTTTACAACACTGACCCTTGCAAAAACTTCTGTTCTAACTTTTCCCCTCCTTCCCTCCACCTCCTCCCTTGGATGGCAGGTAGTCCCATACATATTAAATATGTTAAAGTATATGTTAAATACAATATATGCATACATATTTATACAGTTATCTTGCTACACAAGAAAAACTGGATTTAGAAAGAAGGTAAAAATAACTTAGGAAGAAAAACAAAAATGTAAGCAAAGAACAACAGAAAGAGTGGAAATGCTATGTGGTGTTACACACTCATTTCCCAGTATTCTTTCACTGCGTGTAGCTGGTTCTGTTCATCACTGATCAATTGGAACTGATTTGGAGCTTCTCATTGCTGGAAGATAGCCTTGCTTCAGAATACATCTTCATACAGTATCATTGTTGAAGTAGATAATAATCTCCTGGTCCTGCTCATTTCACTTAGCATCAGTTCGTGTAAGTCTTGCCAGTCCTCTCTGTATTCATCCCGCTGGTCATTTCTTACAGAACAATAATATTCCATAATATTCATATACCACAATTTGCCCAACTATTCTCCAATTGATGGGCATCCACACAGTTTCCAGTTTCTGGCCACTACAAAGAGGGCTGCCACAAACATTCTTGCACATACAGGTCCCTTTCCCTTCTTTAAGATCTCTTTAGGATATAAGCCCAGTAGAAACACTGCTGGCTCAAAGGGTATGCACAGTTTGATAACTTTTTGAGCATTGTTCCAAATTGTTCTCCAGAATGGTCGGATACATTCACAACTCCACCAACAATGCATCAGTATCCCAATTTTCCCACATTCCCTCCAACATTCATGATTATCTTTTCCTGTCATTCTAACCAATCTGACAGGTGTGTAGTGGTATCTCAGAGTTGTCTTAATTTGCATTTCTCTGATCAATAGTGATTTGGAACACTCTTTCATGTGAGTGGTAATAGTTTCAATTTCATCATCTGAAAATTGTCTGTTCATATCCTTTGATCATTTATCAATTGGAGAATGGCTTGAAATTCTCTATATATTTTAGAAATGAGTTGTTTTAATTTGCATTTCTCTAATCATTTTTATATGACTATAGATGGCTTTACTTTCTTCATCTGAAAATTGTTCATATCCTTTGACCATTTATTAATTGGGGAATGACTTGTATTCTTATAAATTTGACTCAGTTCTCTATATATTTTTAAATGAGACCTTTATTGGGAACTGCTGTTAAAAATGTTTGCCAGATTTTTTTAGGGAGTTCATTGATGGCTTGTTCAATACTTTTTTTCCTAAAATGGGGTTATTTAGTATTTCATTTAAGAATTTTGTTACTCTTACATAAATATAAATTTATATTTTTAAAAATATTCATTTATTTCACTTAGATTATCAGATTTATTGGCATATAGTTGCACAAAATAGCCCCCAATTATTGCTTCAATTTCTTTTTCATTGGTGGTAAATTCACCCTTTTCATTTTTGATACTAGTACTTTTGTTTTGTTCTTTTATTTTTCTAATCAAACTAATCAAAAGTTTGTCTATTTTGTTTTTTTTCCACAAAACCAACTCTTAGATTTATTTATTAGTTCAATAGTTGTCTTGATTTCAAATTTGTGAATCTCACCTTTGATTTTCAGATATTCTAATTTGATATTTAATTGGGTTTTTTGATTTGTTCTTTTTCTAGCTTTTATTTTAGTTAACTGTCCAATATTGATCTCCTCTTTTTCTGTTTTATTCATGTAAGCATCTAGAGGTGTTTTCCCATAAGAACTGCTTTGGCTGCATCCCATTAGTTTTTTTTTTAATTAAAATTTTTTATTTTCAAACCATGCACAGATAATTTTTCAACATTGACCCTTGCATAGCCTTGTGTTCCAGATTTTCCCCTCTTTCCTCCTATCCTTTTCCCCTAGATAGCAAGCAATTCAATATATTTTATACATGTTAAAATTTATGTTAAATCCAATATATGTAAACATATTTATACAACTATCTTGCTGCACAAGAAAAATCAGCTCAAAAAAGAAAGAAAACAAAATGCAAGTGAACAACAAAAAGAGTGAGAATATTATGTTGTGATCTACGCTCAGTTTCCACAGTCCTCTCTCTGGGTGTAGATGACTCTCTTCATCACAAAATTATTGGAATTGGCTTCAATCCTCTCATTGTTGAAAAGAGCCACATTTATCAGAATTGATGGTCATGTAATCTTGCTGTTGCCTTATACAATAATCTCCTGGTTCTGTTCATTTCACTCAGCATCAGTTCATGTCAGTCTCTCCAGGCCTCTCTGAAATCATCCTGTTGATCGTTTCTTACTGAACAATAAGATTCCATAACATTCATATGCCATAATTTATTCAGCCATTCTCCAACTGATGGGCATCCACTTAGTTTCCAGTTTCTTGTCACTACAAAAAGGGCTGCCACAAACATTTTTGCACATGTGATCCCATTAGTTTTATTATGTTTTCTCAATACTATTATTCCCATGGATGAAATTATTATTTCAATTATTTGTTGTTTGACCTACCCATTCTTTAGAACTAGTTTCTAACCAATTTATTAGTTTCCAATTAATTATTTAGTGTTTAAATAATTTTGGTCTATTTTTCTATGTCCCTTTATTACATGTAACTTTATTGCATCATGATCTATTAAAGGATGCATTTAATATTTCTACCTTCATTTGTTTGTGAAGATTTTACATCCTAATGCATGATCAATTTTGTGTAGATTCCAGATACTACTGAGAAAAAATGTCAATTCCCTTAGCATTCCCCATTCAATTTTCTCTATAGATCTGTCATACCCAACTTTTCTAAAATTCTATTCATCTTCTTAACTTCTTTCTTGTTTATTTTGTGGTTACATCTACTTAGTTCTGAGAAAGGGAGGTTGAGATTCCCCCACCAATATTGTTTTGCAGTCTATTTCTTTCTACAACTCTCTTAACTTTTCCTCTAAGAATTTTGATGCTATATCACTGGAGCACATATGTTTAGTATTGATATTACTTCATTATCCACTGTATTGTTTAACAAGTACTTTCCTTCTTTAGCCTTTTAATTAAATCTATTTTTGCTTTTGCTTCATCTGAGATCAGGATTAATATTTTTGCTTTTTTTTTTTTTTACTTCATCTGAAGCATAATGTATCCTGCTCCAGCCTTTCAGATAATGTTCTTGTAAACATGGAGAGGGCGGGAATTCTAGAGAAGTATGCTTGAAACAAGGCGTTAACTCACTGGAAATGATGAGATAATGTTTCTCTAGTTCACATATATACTTAGTACTTACAGTGGTGATGTAATGGTTCTCTAGTTGACACATACATAGTATGCTGGAACGTAATTGTAATAGGGTATATAAGGGCTGAGAAGGAATGGAAAAGAGACATTGAATTCCTTTTTAAGTTCTTCCAAGATTTCTTTTTAGACTTGTGACCATTGATGTTCTTCTTTAGGGTAGAAATGGCTTTTTATTTATCTTCCTATCTTCCTCTGAATGTAAACCCAGATCTTATTTTATACCAAAGTCTCAATAGTTGTATTCTTTTTCCTTTGCTTACTCCTTTTATTTTTAGCAGCTTAGTATTATTATCAACAAGTTTTAATCCTGAGGTGTGAATAATATTGCCCTAAGCCTCAGGCTTACTGTTCTTACTGTTGTTTTCCGATTTGTATTCAGGGGCTCAATTTCAGGGATTCCTCTCTTCCTCCTTTAAGCCGAGCCATCCTGTCCCTAAAATGTTCTTGCTCCCTGCAGTACCACCTTTACTGGGCTTTTTTTGGATCCTCAGCCACACCCACAGCCTAGAAACATGTTTGGTCAGCACCACTTGGTCTGACATTCAGAAAGAGCAAGAGTCATTCCATCTTCCCTAACTCAGCATCTGGGGTTCCTTCGAGCAAAGCTTCTTAAACTGTGACTCATGACTCCATCTAGGGCCATCTAACTGATTAGAGATAATAAAGTATAATCATACTTTATTATCAGTATGTTTATATATCAGTAAATGTTTGACTTGTATGCTTATTTTATATATATGGGAAACATAAAAGTTTCCCAAGTCCCATATAAAAGGGTCAGGAGTGGAAAAAGCTTAAGAAGACCTGCCTTAGATGAAAGTTCCTGAAGTGAAATTTCTTGAGCCTCAGTCTACTTCTCTCAGGCCCCACTGTTTGTTGATTCAGGGAAGGCTGCAGGTATTTACACCTTGCTGAGACCAAACCTGGATCTTGGAGTAGATTAATTCAAAATGTCTTAGGGGTTTCTCTCGGTCATTACTGGTCAGATTCTTGTCAGAGTTCTCCTTGAGAAGCTTATGCTGCATCTGGCAGGCCATCTACCTGGCGGCTTCAGGCGGGGCTAAGGAATAGTCCTTACGTTGTCTGCTACCCAACAACTCCAGCAGAAATGCCAGGAGCAGGACAGAGGTCTGCATACAACTTGTTGATCTGCCTTGGTAATGCCAGTCATGAGGAGGGATGGAAAGTTATGGCCAAATTTGGTTGCCCAGAGAAGTTCATAGTATAGTATAGTCCATCATGTGACAGCACGTTTACCTGGGTTCTGGACAATGGCAATGCTCTCGAGCCTTCCCAGTCACCAACCGACTGAAGCAAGGCTGTGGGCTGGCTCCCAGGCTTCTTATCATAGTGTTTTCAGTCATGTTGTCAAACACCTGCCATGAGGATGGACGTGGCACTCTGTTGGTGGCACCCGGATGGTAAATTCTCCAACTTGAAAAGGTCCCAAGGCAAAGACAAAGCAGAGGGAGGGCTGGCTGGGAGCTCTTGTTACAGATCACTGTGCCCTCAAGGCAGCCCCCAAAGCAGAGATGGATCCTCTGCTGCTCCTGCTAATTTTGGTCCAACAATTAACACCAAGAAAACCCAGGTCCTCCACCAGCCAGCGCCACACCAGCCGTATGGGGAACCTTGGGACCCTGTGAATGCTGTGGACCTTGCTAGTCTACTTTCTGGGGATGTGCACACTGATAATGGGGTTGGCACATATATTACCAGAGCAAGCTCAGAGTTCAAAGGAAAGTGTGGGGGAGGAGAGGTGTCCGACTGACCAGCAGACTTGTGCTGACCTCGTTATTGTCTGGTTGTGAGCCCTGGACAGTCATCTGCTCCCTGCTGGGAAATGGAATCCCCTCCATCTGAATTGTCTCAGGAAGATCACCTGGGACGAGGGAGCGGACACCAAGCTCCTTTCTCCAACGAAACTGCCCCAAAATCCAATTCTCCTGTGGAGAGCATGACCCCGTTGGGCTGGCCACATTGTTTGAGTGTATGCTTGCCAAAGACTGTTTTTATGGAGAATTCACATGGGCCAAAGGCTCACAAGATGGTAAAAAAAAAAAAAAAGATACAAGGACATTTTCAAGATCTCTTTTAAGAAGTTGAGGCGTGATTGCATGACAGGAGACACTGGCCCAGGACCGTCCGGCATGATGTGCCCTCATCAGCATTAGGGCCCTGTGAGCAAAGCAGAATTGGATTAGTTCAGAAGAAAGATGAGATGGACAGTTAGAGAAGCCCCCCAAATGTTCATGGGGACTATTTGTGTCTGATGTGTGGCGGAGTATTCCGAGCTCATATTGGTCTGATTGGCCACAGCCGGGCTCATTCTAGCATGGTGAAGTCATTTTGGCCCTTTTTAAGAATGAAAGACAATGTTCATCACCCAAATTCATTCTAAAAGCCACACACACACAAAAAGATGCTATATACATCCAGAGAACAATCTTTGACACACATGCATGTGCATTTACATATATATATACACACACACAAATGTGTGTGTGTGTGTGTGTGTGTGTGTGTGTGTGTGTGTGTGTGTGTGTGATGGTAGCCTTCTCTGGGGTGGGTGGGAGGGGAGAAAAATGAAAGAAAAGAAATTTATATTTTATTTTTGTTATGTATTTGAAAGAAGTAGCAAGTTTGCATAGTATATTTGCAGTTTCATGTGCAATTTTTTAAATTGTACTGTGTTATGGAAATGCTTCTTTTATTCCATAAATTTAAAAAAAAATGCTTTTAAAGGAACAAGGGAGAGGGGGAACACCAAAAGCTGGAGAGGTCTCCAGGAATGGATGTCCTTTATTTTATCACAGAAGAGTAGAGGGGAGCAGAGGGAAAGGGCACAGGACTCTCTGTCCCCCCCCCTCCACAGCCCCCACTGCATCTGGCTAGGACTACGTCTTCATCTTTCTGCCTGCTAAGTGAGTGGGCTAGACCCAGGCATCTTGTAGGCCCCCTCCCTCAAGCCCCCAGGTTCTGAAGTGCCATGGTTCTGTGACTCAGCCTTCCCCTCCTTCCTCCCCACCTTACTCCCATAAAAGCACGTCTCCTGGCACCATGATCTAGGAGTCACATCCCCTGAACTGGAGAGGTGAGAATTTGCGTCTGACCAGCTGGGCCAAACTGTTCTCTCTTATTCATTCATTGGATCTCTATGTCTGTTTCTCAACTTTGAACCTCCAAACATCTCTGTCTGTGTCCCTTACCTTCTTTCTTTCCCCCTCCCCACTTCCCTTCCCCTGCTCTTTCTCCTCTCTTTCTCTTTCTCTCTCTGTCTTTTTCTTGCTGTCTTCCTCTCTGTTTCTTCTTTTCCCTCTCCACCTGTTTTCCCCTCTTCTCTCTCTCTTTGTCCATCCCTGCCTGTATGTGTCTTTCTCTGCTTATCCCTATTTCACCTTTCTTTACCCAATGTTCCTCTACCCCCTCCCTCCCTCTCTCTTTCTGCCTTTCATTCTCTGTCTGCCTCTCTCCCTGCCTGTCTGTGTCTCTCTTTCTTTCTCCCCCTCCCCTTCCCTTCTTTCTGTCTCTATCTCTACCTCTGTCTTTCTCTTTCTCTGGCTCTCTCTCTCTTTATGATGCTGTCTTTCTCTGTCTCTCTGTCTTTGTCTCTTTCTGCTCTTCCAAGTCTTTCTTTCTCTTTCTGTCTCTTTTCTTTTATTTCTTGTCTCCTTCTACCCCATCTCTGTTTTTCTCTCATTATCTCTGCCTCTCTGTTTTTCTGTTTCCTTCCTCCTTCTCCTCCTTTTCCTCCCTTTGCTTCTTTCCTAACCACTGGCTTTGGATCTCTTCTTCAGATGACAACTTCTGTTCCCCCCATTGTTCTCTTCTTCATCCTCCTGAGCCTGCCTTGGCTCCCAGAGGCTGCCCCAGGACATCGGGTAAGAGAGTCCCTGTTGTAGCCCCATCCTTGCCTTCAGCCCTGGTGCTAGTCCTTCCCCAAGCCCTTCTTCTGCCCCTATTACTGCCCATGGTCTTGGTCCTTTCCGGATTCCTGACCTTTTTTACCCCTTTGATTCCTCTCTCATCCCAGTTTCTGTCTCATCACTTCCCCAGTTCCTGCTCCTGCCTTGTTCCTGCCCTTGTCCCTGCTCCTTGTCCCATGATGCTTGAATTTCAGCAGTGGTTTGGGAGCTAGCAAATTTGGGTTCAGATTCAGCCTGTCCTTGGTGGTTCTTTGCCAATCCCAGTGTCTCGTTTTCTCTAGTAGAAGAATAGATGCTTAGACAAAACTAAATCTCTTTCCCCTCCTATCACTTATAATCGGTAAATTCTGGGAAAATGATAGTTGGAAAGTGGGGAATGGGCAAACTGTCCAAGCTCCCCATTTGTGTGTCTTTTGGGTGGGACAAATTTGAAAAGAAGGGGAGGACCCCCGACCCCTTCCTACATTGTAGATGAAAAGGCCATGATTGAGAGCTTGACAGGCAACCTCTCTGATGGGTTCTTTGGGAGTCTGACTTTGTTTCCCTATCTCTTGTCTGGATTCAGATACATGGAGGGTGGACACTAAACAGCGCTGGCTACTTGCTGGGTCAGGGTAGGTACCTTCTTATACAGGGGCCTCCTGCTGCCTCCAGCCCCTGCCAGTCCCCAGATCTCTGCTATAATGGATTTTCTTTTTTTTTCTTTCTAATTTCTTTTATTTTTGATTTATGGAGTAAAACAAACATTTTCATAACATAATACAGTTTTTAAAAATGTTTGTACATGAAAGTGACAATCTATTATGCACAACTTGCTATTTCTTTCAACTATGCAACAAAATAATCATGTAAATGTTTTCCTCCCTCCCAACCTTGAGATAGCTATCATTAGATAGAAACAGTCATATATATATTTATGTCTGTGAGAAATTATTGTATTCATATTCTATTTATCGATTATTTCTCTGGATACAGATAGCATTTTTCTTTAGAGTTAATTTGGGTATTTCCATTAGTCAAAATAACTTATTTGTCCCAGCTTCTTCTTAGAACAATACTGCTATTACCATGTATGTTGTTCTCTTCATTATTTCGTACAACACTTTCCATATTTTTTCAAAAATCATTAAGCTCACCACTTTATAGCACGGTAGTATTCCACCACAGTCATAATCCACAACTTGTTCAGTCGTTCTCCAATCCTTTTCACATTCACACTAAAAAGGCATAATTGCTACCTATTAATTTCCTTCCGTCTTATTTTGCGCTTCAGGCTCTATTTTCACCCTCTCCCTGTTACCTTATCTTCTTCCCTTATGTTTTTATTTCTTATTTTATCCTTCTTTTAAAATGCCTCCTTATCTATTTACCCCATCCTCCAGGTCTTAATCAACAATGCTACTAAAAGTCCCTCCCAACTGCCCTGCCCCCAGTTTTCTCACCTCTCCAGATGTTCAGAAGACTTCTAAACCTTTTCAGATGTATATGTTGTTTCCTCCTCATCCCAGATGAGAGTAAGGTTCCTACACTCCGGCCCTCCACCCCCACAAGCTTCCTCTGAATTAATGCTTCCTTTCATACCATGTTTTTTATCAGATAATTCCTCCATTTAACCTTTTTTTTTAACCAATTTTTTTTACAATCACTCATTATATACAACTCAGACTCAACTTTTCTTTCAGACTACCTTAGTTACGATAAGTTTTAAAAATACCATTAGTATTAGCAATGACCAACATTATATCACAAGTAAAACATTTGTCTTTAATCTATGCCGTATAATTAGTCCTTACTGATTTTCTTATAGTTCTTCTGGCTCTTTTAGATAAAATTATCCTTGCGTTCTGGTCAGTAGCTTTTCTGTAAGGAAGATTTGACAGCAGATTCTCTGGGCTAATGCTATCCTCTTGTCTTGCAATCCTTCACCTTCCCAGGGGAAAACATCAGGCACCTTGGAGGGAAGTCCCAGAGTTCCCAGCTCCGGGGGAAGCCGAGGGTGAGTGAGAAGACGCCGTTGCTTTCTTTGACTGCCTCAGTGGGATGCACTGTGTGAGAGGAAGGTCCCCAGAGGCTCAGCGGAAGAAGATTTTCAGACTAGCAGGTGGGATGGAATGGGAGGCTCTCCCCTGGAGGGCTTAGGCATAGGCTACCCAATCACTTGGTAGGTATGTCAGGAGCTGGACTAGAGACCTCAGAGCTTCCTGCCAGCCCTGAGGTTCTGGGCTCCTGAGACCTCCTCCAGTGGCTCCTGGTCCCTGCCCATCCCTCCCGCCTCTCAGTCCTGCCATTCACCTGATCCCCAGGGCCAGGGCCAGGGCCAGAGCAGGAGAAGTGGTTAGTCACAGCCCAAACCCCGATTTTCCACGTGTCCTGGGGCAAGCCGTTTTCCTCTACTGGACCCCGGGAGGTCCTGGTGGTGGGGAGGTGGCAGGAATCGGGAAAACTCTCTGACCACCCGTGGGATTATCTCGTAATCTCGCCCTTTTTGTTCACGGCCAACGAGGTAATTGTGCAGAACGCAAGGAATCCTTGCCTTTCACCGACGGTTGTCGACTTCTTGGCCCTGTCCAGGTCCTGTCTGTGACCCATCAGGTCTTAGTGACGGGGCTTTGCAAACTGTCAAGGGCTGTAAATGGTGGTGGGGCTGGAGGCCGGTGACTGGCTTTTGTGGGTTATAAAGGGCTCTAGAGGGAGCCGAGGTGGTCTCTGGAGAGGACCTCATGGGGCCCGAAGCCCTTTGCAGGGAACCGGGTAGTTCAGAAACAGGAGGGAGGCTGGCAGAAGCTGCAGGCGTGACTGGCTTTGCGGACGGCCCTGGGGCCTCGGAAACTAAAGCGTCGTGTTTCCTTTAGATGGGCTGTTCCTGTCCCAGCCCGCTGAGGACGCCCCCAGGAGGAGCCTAGGAAGGCCCTAGCCAGAGATGGTAAGAGGATGACGGCAGGGGGAGGGAAGGGGAGGGGAGGGCTTAGGCAGGAGAAGCCCTGGCCCAGGCTGAAACATCTTTGCTCTCTCCGCAGCCCCAGCTGAGAGCGGGCGTGTGGAGGAACAGGAAAAGCTGCTCAAGGCTCTGGGGAGCCCAGAAGAGGAGCGCCCATGGGATCCGCCTTCCCACGCCCCCTCCTTGCTTGGGCTTTTCCCACCCCACCCCCAATCGCTCGATGACTCTGGCTCCATCTCCCCCTCTGCAGCGCCTTCCCTCGTTCCACCACCTTTCGGGCTCCGTCCCCTCCTTTGGTCACCAATAAAGACGGTACTTCCTGACGCATCCCTGTGTGGCCCCTTTTACTGCACCGCGCGTCCACTCGGGGTCGCTGAAACCCAGTCAGTGAAGGCGATTTTCCTGGCTCACCCTGAGATTCCAATTGGCTAAATGGATAGCGATCACATCCCCGGACAAAGGGGGCAGCTGCTTGTCCCCATGGTTAGAGTGGCTAAGCGCAGCGTCAACCAATCAAATAGTTATTAAATGCATACTGTGAGCCTGGCACTGTGCTGATCTAGGAAGACCCGAGTTCAAACCCTGCCTCACATTCTAGCCGTGTGATCCTGAACAAGTCACTTAATCTGTTTTCCTCAGTTTCCTCTCCTATAAAATGGAGATTAGAAAAGCACCTGCCCCACAAAGTTTTTGTGAGGAGAAAATGAGATCATATTTATAGTGTTCTCTCTCTTACTGTTAGAATGCACTATAAAAGCTTGTTATTATTATTCTTATGAAGGCAATAACTGCCCAGGAAAGTGGCAGAGGGAGGCGGGGGAGGGAGAGGAAGTCCCCCTGAGAACGATGGAGATTGACATTCTCCCCAGGTACCCTATATGATCAGATGACCGACCAGATTAAAAAGCACTCCTATAAATTGATGTCTTGGTCCCCTTCCCCTCTTCCCTGTGGGAAGATCTAGTTTCTCATTAAACTACTTCATGACCTTAGAATTTCCCCATGTTCTTTCAGCAATGTCTTTTCCAGAACTGATCAGATTTTATGTTGCTGTTGTTGAGTTTTTTTCTGTCTTTCTTCAGAACCCCCTTTAGGGTTTTCTTGGCGTTGCGGAAAGTCCTCAAAATAAGTCCCCAAAGAATTCCACAAAGTAGAATTTACAAAGCTTTTTAGACTTCTTTCTAAAAGATTAAGTTATCAGGATTCATTTTAAAGCAAAATACACTCAGTGAAATACTGAACAGTCTTTAAACATTGCAATGGCATTCTCTAAAAATTCAATTCATAATTTAACAGCATTTAGATAAATTTCCTAAGTTTACTTTCGAAGGAAACAATGCTATCAGCTGAAGTGGCTTGCCATTTACTTCTTCAATGTATTCCATTTTACAGAGGAGGAAATGAGAAAAATAGAGGTTAAATGGCTTGCCCGGGATCACACAGGTAATAATTATATGAGTTTGAACTCAGATCTTGTTGACCCCAGGCTTTATCCACTGTATTACTTATCTGCCCATAAGAAAAAGAAGAAGCTATTGGTAATACAAATAATATGATGGATTGTGAAATATAAAACAATATTTCTTGCCAGTCAAATAATATAAATGCAGTCGAAGTCATTTTGGAATTATTTTCTATTGAAAACTACTTCATCCATCCACCACTACTTTAGGCTGATTACATTAGGGACTAATATGGAATCATTTTGATTCAATTATGCTGAATTTTTATAGTTTCTAAACATATCACGTTAATGCCAAAATTAATTACACAGGAATTTAAAGCCCTTCAGACTTCAAAAGTGTGTCTCTCCTTTCACTCTCGGATTCTACCTTTCACTTATTTTCACTCTTTTCTTGGTCCCTCTCATCTTTATTTCTCAATCATATCCCAACATCACACTCCACTGAAATTCTCCTTTGCAGTTTTTCTTTTGTAATATCAAAGAATTGCAAAACTTTTACATTTCAAGTAGCATAGTCTATTTCGGGTTCTTCTAAGTGATTTTGCGGCTTATTGACCCATATAATTAAGTTCTGTTTAATCATTCACAGAAATTTAAAATACAATGCCAAAAATAAAACACCCTCCTACAATTACATTTTGCTTATTTTCAAATTATACCTTGATTGCAAAAGTGGAGAAAAGAATTCATAACAGATGGTTTGAAAGCATTAGACATGTTTATAAAATACAGACTACAAATCTATGTTTTTTCTTTCTGCCTGGAGACTTTCTTAACCCCCATCTTTTCTCACTTTCTTTATTAAAACAATGAATCTATTAATGCTCCAGGGGAGAAAGAATGATAAAAAAAGATCTAAGTGCTATTTACATGTACCTTAATTTGGGGATGAGAAGTAAGCCCTCCAAAACCCACTAAGATATTTCAGTATTTACAAAAACATTCAAGCTATAGTGTGGAAATTTACAGTCAAGCTATTACCTTTCAGTTATAAATTGAATCTCTAATTCATGATAGTTTAAATTGTTACAGACTCAGAAAAGGATTTCTTTTCTCTCTTCTGTCTTTTTCTCTGTGATTCCACACTAGTCATATTTGAAAAAGCAGAGAGGAGACTAAGTCTTTGGAAGCCTTTGAAACACCCAGGGATTTTTGTGCATGACTATTCTATAACTGTTTCTCCCCAAAAATCTGATCAAAGTGTTAATTAATGTCCCTGTTTATGAAATGCAAAATGGATAATTTTGATTACATTCAATTAAAAAGAATTTGCCCAAAGCCAAAGCAGGAAAAATTAGAAGGGAAGCAGAAAACTGAGAAAAAAAAATTTGCAGCTAATATTTCTGATAAAGACTTCATATCTAAAATATATAAAGAAATGACCAAATTTGTAAGAATACAAATCATTCTCCAATTGATAAATGGTCAAAGGATATGAACAAATAATTTTCAGATGAAGAAATTAGAGCCATTTCTAGTCATATGAAAAAAAAAAACTGCTCCAAATTACTGTTGAGTAGAGAAATGCAAATTAAGACAACACTGAGGTATCACTTCACATATTTCAGATTGGCTAAGATGATAGAAAAAGATGATAAATGTAAAGGAGATGTGGGAAAACTGGGGCACTAATGCATTGTTGGTGGAGTTGTGATCTGATTCAATCATTTTGGAGAGCAAATTGGAACTAACCTCAAAGAACTGTACTATAAAACTGCACGTATCTTTTGATCCAGTAGTCTCACTACTGGGTCTGTATCCCAAAAAGATCATAAAAAAGGGAAAAGAACCTATATGTGCAAAAATGAAGCTTTTGTTATATCAGCAAGGAACTGGAAACTGAGTGAACGCTCATCATCTGAGGAATGGCTGGATAAATTATAATAAAATTTACTGTTCTAAAAGAAATATGACTAGGCTGATTTCAATAAAGCCTGGAAAGATCTATACTAATTTAGTGTTTGATAAATCCATTATGCTGAGTGAAGTGAGCAGAATCAGGAGAATACACAGTAACAACAAGATTATGTGATGATCAACTGTGATGGGCTTGACTCTTCTTGACAATGTGGTGACTTAAGGCCATTCCAATAGATTAGGATGGAAAATGTCAATCACATGCTGGGAGAAAATTATGGGGACTGAATATGGATCAAAGAATCAAATGTTCACTTTTTTGTGTGTTAGTTTTCTTTCTCATGGTTTTTTTTTTTTCTCCTTTTGATTTGTTTTTTCTTACACAGCATGACAAATATGGAAATACATTTAAAAGAGTTGCACATATTTAAACTCTATCAGATTACTTGTCTTGGGGTGGTAAGGGAGGGAGGGAGAAAAATTTAGAACACAAAGTTTTACAAAAATGTATGTTGAAAATTATCTTTACATATATTTGAATAAATAAAATACCATTGAAACAAACAAACAAACAAAAAAACAAAAAAAAAACCCTGGAAAGACTTACATGAACTGACACAACGTGAAATAAGCAGAATGAGGAAAGCATTATAACTGCAATATTGTGTGATGATTAATTATGAATGACTGATGGAGTCTGTATATCATATTCCTTTTCACTTTCCTTTTTCTATTGTGTTTTTTAAATTCATTTTCTTTCACAACTTGACTAATACCAAAATACATTTTACATGATTTGCAGATATATATATTGCTTACCATCTTAGGGAAGAAAAGGAGAGGAAGGAAAGAAAGAAAATTTTGTCACAAATTATCTTTATGAGTAATTGGAAAAAATAAAATACTATCTTTAAAAAGTATTTTAAAATGCAAAAATTATTTTACATGTGATTGTATTTGATAAGCAATAGCCATAATTCTAGTCTTAAGGAAATATTTCTGGATATCTTGCCCAAATCAACCTTTTAATCCCCTCCCACTCTGTCTTTGGAGGCAAAACAGCCAGACTTAATCTTTCTTTTCCATGACAGTCCTTCAGCAATCTTTTTTAAAAAACTAATTTATTTAAAATTAGATATAAAACTAGAGGAAAAAAACAATAGAAAAAGAAAACAAACCAACAAAAAACATGGTCATGTGCCTAGCAGAGCATCAGAGAGGACTCAAAGTAGGTGAGAAAAAATTTCCATTTCAAGAAAGCATATATAATAATAGAAGACACCATACCCATGATTGTCCATCTTTTCTTCACTTCCTTGTAGATTATTCTTTCATTCTCTACCATGCACTTTTTATTTTATTTTTTTCTCCCCTTTCATTCCTCCTTTCACTTATGTCACTTTGACATTATTTACTATTTCAATATTTTCAAATTTTTCTTCCATACCACTTTTCATTAGTGAAAATTTGTGTATGTATGTGTATATATGTGTGTGTATGTATGTATACACACACACATTCTCACACCCATATCCACATACATATCTATATACATTCCTATACACACACATACACATATGCATTTACATAGACATAGATATGTATCTAAAACAATATTAATATGGCAGACATATAATATAGATTTCTCCCTTGATTGAATCTTTAAGTTTGACTTTGTATGAGATCAATGATTAATTTGGTCCTACTTTTTTTTCCTAATAAATTCTACTCTTGATCCTTGTGATTGTGTGTATGAATATCTCTTATTTCCTATCCCTAACTCTACTGCTTTAGTCCTACTCCTGAATTTGCCTTGCTATTACCTAACCTCTCTCCACCCATGGATTCCTCCTTTATATTCTCCCCCATCATTTCCCTCTCTTTTTATTTATTTCCTATTAATCTACACACCTTGTCGAGTTGCGATAAACCTCCATACCCTTCAACACCCCATGTTATCCTATTTCCTCCCCTATTTATTTCTTTATAGGTTTTGAGTTTGCTATACCCTTCATGTATATATATGTGTGTGTGTGTGTTGTGTGCGCACGCGTGTGTGCATATATTTATATATGTAGAGGGCTGAACTCTGGAGAAGTATTACTTGAAACAAGGTGTTAACTCAATGGAATTGATGAGATGATGGTTCTTTAGTACACATATGTACTTAGTACTTAGCATGGTGATGTAATAGTTCTCTAGTTCACACATAATCAGTATTTAAGGGCTGAGAGGACTGGAAAAATGAGACCCTCCATCTTTGACCATCCTCCTGGTGGCTCTCCTGCCTCCTGCATTCCTGTGCTAAGATCAAGGCTGGTCCGGAGGTCTTCTAGAAATCTAGCCCAAAGATGTGTGTATGTTCCTATATGTGTGTATTATTCCTAATTTAACTCCTTTCTGATGTGAGTAGGTTTCAAAACTACCAATCCTTCTCCCCATATAATATCTCTGTGTTGGTTCTTCCTCTTCACCTCATTTGTATAACACAATAACTATTTTTACCTTTTCCTAAATAGTTTTGCTTTTTAGAGTCAGTTCATACTCAGCTATATCCCAAGCTTTCTTTTGGATTAACTAATATTGATCTTAGACATATGGTTTACAGTTCCACATATAAAACATCAACAGTTTGTCTTTGTTTAGTCCTTTGAACTTTCTCTTTGATATTGACTTTTACTTGTTAGATTTTCTATTGAGTTCAGATTGTTTCAGACAAAATCCTGAAAATATGCAAGTTCATTGAGTGTCCTTTTTGTTTGTTCAGAGGTATGTTTAATTTTGCTGGATATGATATTTTATTTTATTTTATTTTATTTTTTTATTTAATAATAACTTTGTATTGACAGAATCCATGCCAGGATAATTTTTACACAGCATTATCCCTTGCAATCACTTATGTTTCGTTTTTTTCCCCTCCCTTCCTCCTTCCCCCCCCAAGATGGCAAGCAGTCCTATATATGTTAAATATGTAGCAGTTGGATATGATATTTTTGACTATCATTATGTAATATTCCAGGACTTGTAGTTGTTTTATTGTAGCTGCTGATGAATTCTGTGCAATTCTAATTGTAGCTCCTGTATACTTGACTATTTTTTGTTTCTTCTAAAATTTTCCATTTGACCTAGGGGTTTCCAAATTTAGCAATAGTGTTCCTATATATATTCCTAATAGGATCTCTTTGAGGTGATGATTGGTGAATTTTTTCTATTTCTACTTTCCTCTCTTGTTCTGTCACTTCAGGACAATTTTTTTTATTTCTTGTATTATTGTGTCAAAGTTGTTTTTTGTTTTTGTTTTTGTTTTTGTTTTTTGTGATAGCTTTCAGGTCTAATTATTCTTATATTTTCTCTTCTTGATCTATTTTCCAGATCTGTTGTTTTTCTTATTAGTACTTCACATTCTCTCCTGTTTTTTCATTCTTTATATATTGTTTTATTATTCTTTGGTCTATTAAAGCTTGCTTGGCTTCCCCTTGCCCAGTTCTAATTTTTAAATACTGCTTTTCTTCTTTAACACTGGGGATCTCCTTTTGTAGTTGTTTGGCTTTCTTTTCATGATCTCATTTTTCTTGGGCAGTTTTAAAACAGTTTTTCCTCAGTCTCTTTCATTTGATCGTTGAAATCTTTTTTGAGTTTCTCTGAAAATTCTTTCTGGGAAGATAGTAATTTAATGTTACTCTTTGGGGTAGGAAAGGTTTTTTTTGTTGTTGTTGGGTTTTTTTTTTTTAACCTAATGTCCTCCTCTGAAGATAGACATTAGTCTT